>NC_134691.1:304991836-305325586 GCF_050947455.1 Rhinoderma darwinii | reverse complement strand
GGTTGGTAGGGGATCAAATTGTAATGATGGGGTAGGGAGACAGACAGGTGAGCCCTAATCTACCCGCCACTCAGTCCCTGCCTACTTGCAACGGCCCGTCCTAGGTGACGGCGTACAACTGGGCGACGGTCCCTACGCTCAATAAGTGCATGAGAGACAAACAGACAAGGGTACACAGAAGCTAAGGGAAATGGGGCAGTTGCCCACGGCAACACAGTGAGAAACAAGAGTAGTGAACGAGCCGAGTCAAACCAGGAGTGCACGAGGTACAAATCGCAGAGCAGGAGCGTAGTCAGTAGAGCCAGGGTCAAAGATGAAGCAAGGTCAATAATCATAGCAGGAGCAGCAGAGCCAGGAAACAGAAAAGAATCACAGGCAAAGGAGGAGCAGGAAATGCAGGTACAAATAGACAGAGGGCGGGAGCTAGCTCCATCTGGGCAGGCTGTGATAGGGTCTCCCACTCCTCAGCCTCCCAGCCTGACTGGTAGAAGATCGTGTCACTCTCTCAGACTTAGGAGCAGGTGCAGACTGATTACCCACAGGCGTCGACACAGAAGCTGTGTCTGGCAGATCCTTTACACAAATACTTATTTCTCTGTGCACAATGCAAATAAATATATATAATTTTGACTATGTGATTTTCTGTTTTTTGTTTTTTTTATATAATCTATCTCTCGCTGGTAAAATTAACCTAGCCTAAAAATTCTAGACTGTTCATAACTTTGACAGTGGGCAAACTTACAAAATCAGCAAGGGATCAAATACCTATTTCCTTCACTGTATGTATGGACCAATAAAGCACCTTTTTCTACTTTGCTTATACCTTGGAGTGCTACCTGATTTTTGGATTTTATATATATATATATATATATATATATATATATATATATATATATATATATATATATATATACTACCGTTCAAAAGTTTAGGGTCACTTAGAAATTTCCTTATTTTTGCAAGAGAAGCACAGTATTTTTCAATGAAGATAACATTAAGTAAATCAGAAATACACTCTATACATTGTTAATGTGCTAAATGACTATTCTAGCTGCAAAAGTCTGTTTTTTAATGCAATATCTACATAGGTGTGTAGAGGCCTATTTTCAGCAACCATCACTCCAGTGTTCTAATGGTACATTGTGTTTGCTAATTGTGTTAGAAGGCTAATGGATGATTAGAAAACACTTGAAAACCCTTGTGCAATTATGTTAGCACCGCTGTAAACAGTTTTGCTGTTTAGAGGAGCTATAAAACTGACCTTCCTTTGAGCTAGTTGAGAATCTGGAGCATTAGATTTGTGGGTTCGATTAAACTCTCAAAATGGCTAGAAAAAGAGAGCTTTCATGTGAAACTCGACAGTCTATTCTTGTTCTTAGAAATGAAGGCTATTCCATGCGAGAAATTGCCAAGAAACTGAAGATTTCCTACAACGGTGTGTACTACTCCCTTCAGAGGACAGCACACACAGGCTCTAACCAAAGTAGAAAGAGAAGTGGGAGGCCCCGCTGCACAACTGAGCAACAAGACAAGTACATTAGAGTCTCTAGCTTGAGAAATAGACGCCTCACAGGTCCTCAACTGGCAGCTTCATTAAATAGTACCCGCAAAACGCCAGTGTCAACGTCTACAGTGAAGAGGCGACTCCGGGATGCTGGCCTTCAGGGCAGAGTGGCAAAGAAAAAGCCATATCTGAGACTGGCTAATAAAAGGAAAAGATTAATATGGGCAAAAGCACACAGACATTGGACAGAGGAAGATTGGAAAAAAGTGTTATGGACAGACGAATTTAAGTTTGAGGTGTTTGGATCACACAGAAGAACATTTGTGAGACGCAGAACAACTGAAAAGATGCTGGAAGAGTGCCTAACGCCATCTGTCAAGCATGGTGGAGGTAATGTGATGGTCTGGGGTTGCTTTGGTGCTGGTAAAGTGGGAGATTTGTACAAGGTAAAAGGGATTTTGAATAAGGAAGGCTATCACTCCATTTTGCAACGCCATGCCATACCCTGTGGACAGCGCTTGATCGGAGCCAATTTCATCCTACAACAGGACAATGACCCAAAGCACACCTCCATATTATGCAAGAACTATTTAGGGAAGAAGCAGGCAGCTGGTATTCTATCTGTAATAGAGTGGCCAGCGCAGTCACCAGATCTCAACCCCATAGAGCTGTTGTGGGAGCAGCTTGACCGTATGGTACGCAAGAAGTGCCCATCAAGCCAATCCAACTTGTGGGAGGGGCTTCTGGAAGCATGGGGTGAAATTTCTCCCGATTACCTCAGCAAATTAACAGCTAGAATGCCAAAGGTCTGCAATGCTGTAATTGCTGCAAATGGAGCATTCTTTGACGAAAGCAAAGTTTGAAGAAGAAAATTATTATTTGAAATAAAAATCATTATTTCTAACCTTGTCAATGTCTTGACTATATTTTCTAGTCATTTTGCAACTCATTTGATAAATATAAGTGTGAGTTTTCATGGAAAACACAAAATTGTCTGGGTGACCCCAACTTTTGAACTGTAGTGTATATATATAGGGCCCCGTGGAGTAGGGCTGAAACATTGCAACTGGTGAATAAACTTTGCCTTTTCACCATCATTGGAGTGCTGCCTTGTATTTTGGGAATTATTGCTGGAGATTTGGGACACTGATCACATGTCCAAACGAGGATATTGCACCCTATTCCTGACATTCTTTAACTGTGCTGCTCTTTTACCAAATTTTCATATATATATATATATATATATATATATATATATATATACACCAGTAGAAAAACGGCAGCACTCTGTTTCCAAATACGAAATCAAGTAATGAAGGGTGCCAGCTGATAGTCCCGATCCAAAGACCTTACGCATATCCAAGAAGAAAATTCAGCAGCACTCCGATGATGATGAAAAAAGTGAAGTTTATTGTGCCAACATGGCAAATGCAACGTTTCCGTCCCACCTTGGGACCTTTCTCAAGCATAGTGATACAAACACATTTAGTGGTTTATATAGTGTGTATCCAATATGAATCATCAATCTCATTAAAATAATGAGATTGACATATATATCTCAAAACAGCGTGATAAAAACAATAAAAGAGTATCGGAATGACATAAATCGATACATATTGTGAAAACAGTGAGTGCATATTAAAAACAACATAAAACATACATGGTTTATGCATGAAAAAGCATAATTACATAAATCGCAATTTTTAACAGCTGGGTGAAAATGGGTGACTGCACGACCACTTAGCCAATCAGAGAGCGCATATTTGATTGTTGTATGACGTACATAGTATGTCAATCTCCGCCCGTGTCAACCCGGCTCCAGTGCGTCTGCGTCGGATCAGTCCGGACCGGAAATGACGTATCGCCTTAGTAACTAGGATACCGATCGTTTAGTAAACAGAATCCCCTCAGCACTCAATAGTAGGTCATAGATCAGTATATCCTGGAGAAGGCGTATCACTCCGAGAGTTGAGATATCGATCGCTGAAGCGTTTATATGAAACATAAATTAAAAGAACACACTTACTGTCTGTAATCAGCATCTATAGGATAAACATACCCAAAAATAGTTAATAAATGGAACGGGCAATATAACAGCACATCAGAATTTGTTAACCAAGAAAATAAATTTATGATAATGTATAAATATATATAGAGCCCACACGAGGAAGGAGGGACCCCGATCACATTACGTGTTCAGCGGTACCCACCATTCAGGTTCGTGGAAAGAAACGCACACACCAGTCGTGCACACAGTCCAAACCGCATCCCCTATAACTCGTGTAACAGGCCCAAAGAATCTTGAAATAATAAAAACAAAAATAAAAACAGGGGGAACGATGTGCTATTGATATAACCCACCCATAAAAAAGAAAGAAAATATACAAAATATCATATATCCTGATTACCAGACACAGTGAGTGAGATAACAATTCATCCATATTTAAATCATAAGTATCATGATATACTGATATAACGTAATTTCAATATAGATGATCGGAAGTGGTCTTGCAGTCCCACGTTTATCTATAATAGAGAAAATATTTGTTAAGAATATATCAAAGGTTCATGTATCACCATTAACATTTACAAAGGAAGGACAGCGCCAGAAGTCAGAACAAATCGGAAGACAACCCTCTCAAAGAACTACCCTAGACACATTAAATTCAACATTAAGACCATTAGGTCGCAAAGAGTTCAATAAAAAGATCCACTTAAGTTCACATTTGTGTAGTGCCAGTGGCGTAACTACCGCCGTAGCAGCAGTAGCGGCTGCTACGGGGCCCGCGGCATGAGGGGGCCCGTGTCGCCCGCCGGCACGGGCCCCCACCATGGCCGGAGGCTCCGCTAGCAGCCGCTATGGCTGCTACAGCGGGACGCCACTGAACAGTACAGCAGAGCAGGGAGGTATCTCCCTGCTCTGCCATTAAGCAAAAGACATGTATCCCCTATCCACAGGATAGGGGATACATGTATGATCACTGGCAGCGATAGGGAGAACGGGGGACTGAAAGTCCCCTGAAGTTCTCCATCACAAACCTCGGATATCCGGGGTCTGTGTCGGCAGCTCCGAAGAAATGAATGGAGCGCCGGTCCCGCTTGTGCGCATGCGTGACCAGCGCTCCATTAATTTCTACAGAGCTGCGCAGACGCCGGAAGTCAGAGGTTAGTCATGGAGAACTTCAGGGGGACTTTCGGTCCCCCGTTCTCCCTATCGCTGCCAGCGATCACACATGTCTCCCCTATCCTGTGGATAGGGGATACATGTCTTTTATTAGGACACACTGTAGGTCGCATTTTTTTTGGAGGGGGGATGCTGTATGGCGTTCGCTACAGGGGGGGGGGGCTGTATGGCGTTCCCAAAAGGGGGGGGACGCTGTATGGCGTTCCCTACAGGGGGGGGCGCTGTATGGCGTTCCCTACAGGGGGGGGACGCTGTATGGCGTTCCCTACAGGGACGACGACGCTGTATGGCGTTCCCTACAGGGGGGGCTGTATGGCGTTCCCTACAGGGGGGACAACGCTGTATGGCGTTCCCTACAGGGGGGGCTGTATGGCGTTCCCTACAGGGGGGGCTGTATGGCGTTCCCTACAGGGGGGACTGTATGGCGTTCCCTACAGGGGGGCTGTATGGCGTTCCCTACAGACCCCCCTGTAGGGAACGCCATACAGACTCCCTGTAGGTAACGCCATACAGTCCCCCTGTAGATAACGCCAGACAGCCCCCTCTGTAGGGAACGACATACAGCACCCCCCCTGAGATAACGCCATACAGTCCCCCCTCTAGATAACGCCATACAGCCCCCTCTGTAGATAGCGCCATACAGTTCCCCCTGTAGATAGCGCCTTTCAGTCCCCCTGTAGATAGCGCCATACAGCCCCCCTGTAGATAGCGCCATACAGCCTCCCTGTAGATAGCACCATACAGCCCCCCTGTAGATAGCGCCATACAGCCCCCCCCTGTAGATAGCGCCATACAGCCCCCCCTGTAGATAGCGCCATACAGCCCCCCCTGTAGATAGCGCCATACAGCCCCCCTGTAGGGAACGCCATACAGTCCCCCCCTGTAGGGAACGCCATACAGTCCCCCCTGTAGGGAACGCCATACAGTCCCCCCGTAGATAACACCATACAGTCCCCCCGTAGATAACGCCATACAGTCCCCCAGTAGATAACGCCATACAGTCCCCCCGTGGATAACGCCATACAGTCCCCCCGTATCTACAAAGGGCTGTATGGCGTTATCTACAGGGGGGGCTGTATGGCGTTATCTACAGGGGGGTTGTATGGCGTTATCTACAGGGGGGCTGTATGGCGTTATCTACAGGGGGGCTGTATGGCGTTATCTACAGGGGGGCTGTATGGCGTTATCTACAGGGGGGCTGTATGGCGTTGTCTACAGGGGGGCTGTATGGCGTTATCAAAAGGGGGGGTTTGTAAAAAAGGCACTATCTACAAGGGGGGGGGGTTGTGTGACACCCAGGGGAGGGGGGGGCCCCAGTCAAAAGTTTGCTATGGGGCCCAGTCTTTCCTAGTTACACCCCTGTGTAGTGCCCTATGTCGATCACCGTCCCTACACGATAGGGGAATATGGTCCAGGATCATAAATTTGAGATCCTTTTCAGTGTGACCATAATCAGTGAAATGTTTTGCTACAGGCAAATCACATTTCTTTTTTCTTATTGAGTATCGATGATTATTCAATCTCGTTTTAAAATCACATGTGGTTTCTCCCACATACAGTAGGTGGCAGGGACACCATAGTACATAAATAACCCAGTCTGAATCACAGGTTACATGATGTTTAATCTTATATGTCTTGTGTGTCACAGGATGATCAAAAGTATTACCCCTATGCATCAAATTGCAATAAATGCATCTGTGGCATGGGAAATTGCCTGGTCTTAGAGATTTTAACAAGGTTTGTTTCTCTTTAGGCTGTTGCTCACCAACCCTGGTTTTAACAAGATTGTCACGCAGGTTCTTAGATCTGCGATAGGACATTAGAGGCGGATTGTTCAGTTCACCAATATGGTTATAACTATTCTTAATGATAGGCCAATGTCTGTTCAATATTCTAGAGATACTGCCACTCAACGCATTATATGTGGATATAAATGGTATTCGTTTACCTTTAATGCGATTAGACGTCTTCATCAATGTTTCCCTCGGAATATTTTTAATTTTCATTCTATGTGTATATAGTAAGCGTTTAGGGTACCCCCTTTGTGCAAAATTAGAAATCATGAGGTCTAAAGACGTATCTAAATCACTCGGATCATCCACAATCCGTTTTGCCCTCATCATCTGACTAAATGGCAAAGACCGTATCATGTTCTTAGGATGACAGCTCTCAAATTGTAAAAGGGTATTACGGTCTGTCTCCTTCGTATATAATCCAGTGGTCAGAACATTATCTCTCAGCATTACATTGACATCCAAAAATTGGACCATCTCACTGGAATAGGACATGGTAAATTGGATATTATGATCAATCTGGTTGAGGAACTGATGGAAAGATTCCAAGTTCGTTACAGTGTCTGTCCAGATGAGGAAGACATCGTCTATGTATCTCCACCACCCCAGCACATGGGTGAAGTGATGGGACACATAGACGCATGTCTCCTCGATCATATCCATGAAAATATTGGCGTACGTGGGGGCCATGTTGGACCCCATAGCCGTACCTTTCAATTAAATGTAAAATTTCTCATCGAACATGAAGTAGTTAGAAGTCAAAATGAGCTCTAAGAGAGAAATAATAAATTCCCTACATGGGGCATTATAATCAGAATCATTGAGTCTCCGTCTCACAGCCTCAATACCTCTCTCATGGCCTATAGAGGTATACAGGGAGACGACATCAAAAGACACCAACAGTGCTCCTGTTGGAGGTTTATTCTGTTTAAGTTTCTGAAGGAAATCTGTGGTATCCCTAATGTAGGATTTAGTGTCAGTTGCAAATTGTCTCAGCGCCTTGTCCACAAAAATCGAAATATTATTTAAAAGGGAACCCCTGCCCGATACAATCGGGCGACCAGGTGGATTCACTAATCCCTTGTGAATTTTGGGAAGTAAATAAAGACAAGGAGTATTTGGATGATCTATAATCAAAAATGTATGTAATGCAGAATCTATGGTGCCATCATCAAAAGCTGATGCCAAGAAATTTTTGATCTTCTTTTCAATATCACACCTAGGGTCAATTTTTAACAATTTGTAAACATCTGTATTACTTAATTGTCTATAAGCTTCTGACATATATGTTACGGTATCCATAACCACGACCACACCCCCTTTGT
The DNA here is from genome assembly GCF_050947455.1 of Rhinoderma darwinii. Taxonomy (NCBI): domain Eukaryota; kingdom Metazoa; phylum Chordata; class Amphibia; order Anura; family Rhinodermatidae; genus Rhinoderma; species Rhinoderma darwinii. The sequence continues at coordinate 305,317,780 of NC_134691.1, read as the reverse complement.
CATCGGGTTTGATGGTGAGGTCGTGGCTATGGATCAACTCATGCATAGCTGCCATTTCTGCAGTAGTGATGTTAGGGTGAGTAAGGCTATCTTTATTTTGTGCACGTAACTCGGACAGATCTTTTTTAACTAGCTCAACAAATGTTTCAATAGAGTTTGACATCACAGGCGGCTGAAAGCCACTTTTCTTGAATAAACCAAAGTCCTTCAGACAAATATGTTTAGATTCAGTCTCCACTACATTATCGTGTGGTTTGGAATCAAACCACACTCTAAGTTTAATTGATCTAATAAAATTATATAGATCAAGTTCCAATTGAAACCAATCTGGACGTGGACTAGGGCAAAAGGACAGGCCTCTGGCCAACAATTGCAACTGTGCATCAGACAAAATATGAGAAGAAATATTTACCACGGTTTCACTAGATTCCTTTTTAGGTTGGTGTGCAAAGTCCTCTGATTCAATTGACGCTGTTGTCTTTGTGAGTGGGTTCTTCCTTCCTCGGTTTCTTTTGCATCCTGCTCTCCTGGTGGATTTGGGCTTCTGTGCTCCATACTGGTTCCTCCTAAAAAATCACTAGCCAGATTGTCAAATCGATATTGGCCTTTCTCCTTTTGTCGCTGTTCCTGATATCGATATTCTCCACCGGAATAATTCTTAAATTCTCGTCCTCTTTGTTCCCTCCTCCATGGATCCATCACCCGATCGTTAGAACGGTCCCATGTGAATACTTGACCTGTTTTGTAATCCAATTGATCTCGATACCATTTGCATTTTTTGACATCCTCTGTTTCAGCTCGTGTTTTCGATAGGGTGACCTGTAGCTTTTCCATATGCAATCCAAATTCTTCAATAGACATAAGGGTGCGTAATGTATCACCCAATTCCTGAACTTTGTTTCTCAATTTAATCAGATCTCTATGTAGGAAATCCATATTCAACAAGATCGTATCGAGGGCGTAATTATTTGATAATAACTCATATTTAGATCTAATATGATTTGTTCTGACTTCTGGCGCTGTCCTTCCTTTGTAAATGTTAATGGTGATACATGAACCTTTGATATATTCTTAACAAATATTTTCTCTATTATAGATAAACGTGGGACTGCAAGACCACTTCCGATCATCTATATTGAAATTACGTTATATCAGTATATCATGATACTTATGATTTAAATATGGATGAATTGTTATCTCACTCACTGTGTCTGGTAATCAGGATATATGATATTTTGTATATTTTCTTTCTTTTTTATGGGTGGGTTATATCAATAGCACATCGTTCCCCCTGTTTTTATTTTTGTTTTTATTATTTCAAGATTCTTTGGGCCTGTTACACGAATTATAGGGGATGCGGTTTGGAACGTGTGCACGACTGGTGTGTGCGTTTCTTTCCACGAACCTGAATGGTGGGTACCGCTGAACACGTAATGTGATCGGGGTCCCTCCTTCCTCGTGTGGGCTCTATATATATTTATACATTATCATAAATTTATTTTCTTGGTTAACAAATTCTGATGTGCTGTTATATTGCCCGTTCCATTTATTAACTATTTTTGGGTATGTTTACCCTATAGATGCTGATTACAGACAGTAAGTGTGTTCTTTTAATTTATGTTTCATATAAACGCTTCAGCGATCGATATCTCAACTCTCGGAGTGATACGCCCTCTCCGGGATATACTGATCTATGACCTACTATTGAGTGCTGAGGGGATTCTGTTTAATAAACGATCGGTATCCTAGTTACTAAGGCGATACGTCATTTCCGGTCCGGACTGATCCGACGCAGACGCACTGGAGCCGGGTTGACACGGGCGGAGATTGACATACTACGTACGTCATACAACAATCAAATATGCGCTCTCTGATTGGCTAAGTGGTCGTGCAGTCACCCACTTTCACCCAGCTGTTGAAAATTGCGATTTATGTAATTATGCTTTTTCATGCATAAACCATGTATGTTTTATGTTGTTTTTAATATGCACTCACTGTTTTCACAATATGTATCGATTTATGTCATTCCGATACTCTTTTATTGTTTTTATCACGCTGTTTTGAGATATATATGTCAATCTCATTATTTTAATGAGATTGATGATTCATATTGGATACACACTATATAAACCACTAAATGTGTTTGTATCACTATGCTTGAGAAAGGTCCCAAGGTGGGACGGAAACGTTGCATTTGCCATGTTGGCACAATAAACTTCACTTTTTTCATCATCATCGGAGCACTGCTGAATTTTCTTCTTGTATATATATATATATATATGTATATATATATAGATATATATATAGATATATATGTATACATGTGTGTGTATATGTGTGTGTGTAATTTGGCACCTGTTTTAGGTAAATATTAGAAAAACTCTGCTCGCCATGTGTTCTACCAATTTCAAGCCGCTGAACTAATGTATTAAGAACACTAAGTTTTGTGGTGACATCCCTGACAATTGTCTTACTTGAAGTGGCAAACAACAAGAAACATACAAAACAAATAATGGAAATTCTGAAATGAATATAAAAGCATTCAATTAAGAATTTTGAATTCAATTTCTTGCTTGTAACCTCCCAAAATGAAACTGTAATTGTAATGAATACAATCTGTCAGTGGATAACTAGGTCTATTGAAGTGGCTTCAACCAAAATATAAATATTAACTGACATTTTATTTGTATTAGTTTCTACTTTATACTTCACTAATCATGAAAACTATCATGCCAGTGGGATTTTGTGTTGCATTAATTGGCATTTTTGAAAAGGGCATAATACGTTTTTGACTTTTCGGTCTAGAATGCTAGGCAGATCTTGCTATTAAAATGTCACCAGCTATTTTTAAAACTGTTTGCATATGTCATTTTAAAATTACAGTACCAATTAAAAAGATTAAATCACATGCCTTTAAAAAAAATTTCAATCAGGTATCATTAAAGATAAAATGCACTTACTGGTAAATTATCTGATTATTTCTAATTATATAAAACAATTGCTTAGTGTTATCTATAAAAGAAAATATACTGGGAATATTTATTTTGGTATATTATGCAATATAGAGATTAATTATTATACTTGACTAATAACTGAGGGTGCTGAATTGGGATCCCTTAAATTAATGTACAATTCCATAATAGGACATTTGAAAATGGATTTTCCAAACGTGACATCAATAAACACAGCTTTTCTACTTTCAAACATTTTATTAGATTAAGAGCGGACAGGTGGACTAACAGAAAACCAAATCTAGCACTGCATTGGGTAAACTCCTTCTCTAGGCTCCTGCTGTACCTTGGGCCCCTATAGCTCCCTACTAAATAAGAAAATATAGGAGGAGTCCTCCAGCTCACCGATATGTATATCCAGACTGGGACTGCACACGGATCCATGTGGCGGCACATGGTACAAACACAGCAAAAACGGAAGAATAGGATCTAGCGTTGTTTCATTAAAAGGAATGATAGTCCAACTTTATTTCAGACAAAAAGTAAAATCTACTAGGAGTAAGGGTGGATGCTTCAGCAGTAAGCCTATGCGTTTCAGACAGAACACCTGTCCTTAGTCATGTGTCAGAGTAATTCTATAAATCTAATAACTGTTAGATTTATATTGTATAAATATGATCAAAATTACTGCATTATATTGTTTGAGATATGTATTAGATTTGTTTTTAATATACTCTAGAATGTATTCCCTATCATCTAAGATAGGGTAAAGATGACATTATCTGGCATTCCAAACTGATGTGTACCAGGATTCATATATATTAGGAAGAAAGTCATTACCTTATATGGAAGTATTTTAGGGTGTATACCTATATGTACTTGGCATCATCTGATTGGTTAATTTGTGTTAAGTGAAAGCATGAACCTATAAATAAAGGCTCCGTCCACAGCCATTTTAGATTTCTGTACATCAAACCATTGTATGTGCAATCTCTCCCGATCGGTCATTTTTGTGAATATGAATGAATCCTGGACAAATTCTGTTATGGAGAAAAGGAACTCAAGAGTGATGAGGATTAATCTCACAGTTGGAGGCCCCAGCGAGATCTCATCAAAACCCGCCTGATCCAAAACTATCGTGGAATTTCCATTTGGAGGACGGGAGGGGGGAACCGGTGGGTAAGCCATTGCCTTGCTATTCAACCTCCCTATCTCTCTGTGGGGTAAGTCCCTTTCGAATCTGGTGGACAGCAGAGAATCTCTGTGAGTTTGTCTGGGATGCTGTACGTGTTATATGTGTGTGCTTTATGTATGCGAAGTGTATGATTGAAATATGAGGCGAATAGCTGTTTGTCTCTGTAAGTGTCTACATTGTGCTGTGCAAGGTAATGATGTCTACAGGTGTATGCTTCTGTTAATGTATGATATGAAACATATCTGAGTCAGTAGAATGGTCCTCTTCAGTATGGTGTTAGAAGGGATTATCCCACCATAACTTTTAGTACTAGGCTCTCTGGAACTGCTAGTAATCCTCACATTAAGGGTTAATAGTAAATCTTGACGTACATAGCTGAACTTTAGAAAAGGTGGGAGGGGAACAGAGATAGATGTTGTGGTACTACAAGACTCAGTTTCTTGCATTCACCTCATCCTGATTGGTACTCCCACAGCGGCCTTACCTCTTCTTTAAGAGATCCTGTTACACAGCTAATTCAGCTATGTCTGTTCTTATCCCCCTCCTCTTCTGAAAGCCTGGAAATGTCTTTGTTCAGCGTCTTCTGTATCTTTATTGTAAAGTAATAGTTTTAAGTGGGTATTGACATTTGTAAATTTAAAATATTTTGGTTGAACCAGCAACAAGGTCATACATTTATATGTAACTGTAATGTCGGGGTAGGGAGACAGACAGGTGAGCCCTAATCTACCCGCCACTCAGTCCCTGCCTACTTGCACGGCCCGTCCTAGGCGACGGCGTACAACTGGGCGACGGTCCCTACGCTCAATAAGTGCACGACAGACAAACATACAAGGGTACACAGAAGCTAAGGGAAATGGGGCAGTTGCCCACGGCAACACCGTGAGCAACAAGAGTAGTGAACGAGCCGAGTCAAACCAGGAGTGTACGAGGTACCAAACGCAGAGCAGGAGAGTAGTCAGTAAAGCCAGGGTCAATTTGAAGCAGAGGTCAATAGTACTAGCAGGAACAGCAGAGCCATGAAACCAGACAGAATCACAGGCAAAGGAAGAGCAGGAAATGAAGGTATAAATAGACCGAGGGCGGGAGCTAGCTCCGTCTGGCCAGGCTGTGATAGGTTCTCCCACTCCTCAGCCTACCAGCCTGAGTGGTAGCAGATCGAGTCACTCTCTCAGACCTAGGAGCAGATGCAGACTGATTAACCGTGGGCGTCGACACAGAAGCTGTGTCTGGCAGATCCTTTACACCTATAACTCACACTAGTAGGGCTATCTGTAAGAAATGCACATACTATGAAAAGCTTGCTGACTTATTTGACAATATTACAGAATATTTCTCTGATGCTTTAAATATAACTAGCACACTTACCAGTCAACTAATCTTAGTAACTAACCAGCATGCTATAGTCCTGGACTATCTCATAACATCCCAAGGCGGTATGTGTCATTTAGTAGGTCCTGCCTGCTGCCATTATATAGAACACTCTGGCCTGTTGCAAGTCAAGTATGATATCGAGCAGGCTAAGAAGGTAAAGGAAGAGTTCAGGAAAGTTAATAACACTCAGGGTGACTGGAATTTAGTTTAGTTGGCTAAACCCAGCTAACTGGTTTAAGAAAAAAGGTGGTTCCGTTTTATGGAATATTACATGTAGCTTTGAAGTTATTTATTATAGGAATACTTAATTATTTGATTGTCAAACTAATTTTTTCTTTATGCTGATGACGAAGTGTTGTAATGGTTATAAAATCCCAACGCAGATTAAAGTTCTATGTGCAGAAAAAGGAGAAACATTGGGACGTAAAATAACTTCTACAGCCTTTCTTCCAGTAACAGTTCACATGCCTCAATTCATCAAGGATGATGGATGGATATGCGCCTACCGTGATGGATGAAATCCCTCTCAAGTTGACATATGTGTCCATCGTGGTGGTGTTAGGAAAGAATCAGATAATTAGGGATAGATTTGTGTGGCCAGGAACACGCCTGTAATGACGGGGGTGGGAAGACAGACAAGTGAGCCCTAATCTACCCACCACTCAGTCCCTGCCTACTTGCAACGACCCGCCCTAGGCGACTGGGGTACAACTGGGCGACGGTCCCTACGCTCAATAAGTGCACGACAGACAAACAAACAGTACCCCCCCTTTTATGAGGGGCCACCGGACCTTTTCTAAGTGGACCTGGTTTACTGGGGAAACGAAGGTGAAACCTCCTGACCAATATCCCAGTGTGAACATCTCGAGCGGGTACCCAAGTCCTCTCCTCAGGCCCGTATCCTCTCCAATGGAGCCTTGGACCATCCTGCTGTCCACAATCTTGGCCACCTCGAATTCTGCCCCCTCAGGGGTGAGAACAGGGACCGGAGGTTTCCTCGAGGGAGCCAAGGACGGGAAGCAGCGTTTAAGGAGGGAGGCATGGAAAACGTTGCGTACTCGAAAAGATGGGGGCAACTCCAGTCGGAAGGAGACAGGATTAAGGACTTCAATGACCTTGTACGGCCCTATAAAACGGGGAGCAAACTTCTTGGACGGGACCTTAAGGCGCAAATTTTTAGACGATAGCCACACCAGATCCCCGACCATAAACAAGGGGTTAGCAGAACATTTTCTATCTGCCTGAGTTTTTTGTATGCTCTGGGACGCCTCTAGATTCTTCTGAATCTGAGCCCAGACTGTGCACAGTTCTCGATGAACGACCTCTACCTCGGGATTGTTGAAACTACCAGGTGAAACGGAAGAGACCCGTGGATTAAACCCAAAATTACAGAAAAAGGGGGAGACCCCTGACGAGTTACTGACCCGGTTATTAAGGGAAAATTCGGTGAGGGGAATGAATGAGACCCAATCATATTGACAGTCAGAGATAAAACACCTTAAATATTGTTCTAGAGACTGATTAGTCCTCTCAGTTTGGCCATTAGTTTCAGGATGGAAGGCAGAGGAGAAGGACAGATCAATCTCCAACTTTTTACAGAAGGCTCTCCAAAACAATGAAACAAATTGTACCCTTCTATCAGAAACAATATTGACAGGGACCCCATGGAGACGCAGGATGTGTTTGACAAACAAGGTAGCTAACGTCTTAGCATTGGGTAGTTTTTTGAGGGGCACAAAGTGGCACATCTTACTGAAGCGGTCTACTGCAACCCACACCACTGACTTGCCTTGAGATGGAGGCAAATCGGTGATAAAATCCATGGAGATATGGGTCCAAGGTCTCTGGGGAATGGGCAAAGAACATAGTAAGCCCGCTGGTCGGGACCTGGGAGTCTTGGACCTAGCACAAACTTCACAAGCGGCGACGTAGGCCTTAACGTCTTTAGGCAACCCAGGCCACCAATAGTTTCTGGCAATGAGGTGCTTGGTACCCAGGATGCCTGGATGGCCAGATAGTGCAGAGTCATGATTTTCCCTAAGAACCCTTAGCCGGAATTGCAGGGGAACAAACAGCTTGTTCTCAGGAAGGCTCCCGGGAGCTGAACCTTGATCAGCCGCAATTTCAGAGACTAAATCAGAATCAATAGCGGAAATGATTATACCTGGAGGCAAAATACAAGCAGGATCTTCCTCCGAAGGAGGGCTGGCCATGAAGCTACGTGACAGTGCATCAGCCTTAACATTTTTAGACCCAGCCATATAGGTAACCACAAAGTTGAATCTGGTAAAAAATAACGCCCAACGAGCTTGTCTCGGGTTTAGCCTCCGGGCAGATTCTAGGAAAACCAGATTCTTGAGGTCGGTAAGGACCGTTACCTGGTGCCTAGCCCCCTCCAGGAAGTGGCGCCACTCTTCAAATGCCCATTTAATGGCTAAGAGTTCGCGGTTGCCAATATCATAGTTACTCTCAGTGGGTGAAAACTTCCTGGAGCAGTAGGCACAGGGACGGAGATGGGTGAGGGACCTGGTACCCTGGGACAAGACAGCCCCCACTCCCACCTCGGACGCGTCAACTTCCACGATAAATGGCTCCATTTGGTTGGGCTGAACCAGCACCGGGGCCGAGATAAAGCACTTCTTAAGGACCTCAAAAGCCTGGACAGCCTCAGGAGGCCAGTGGAGGAGATCAGCACCTTTGCGAGTGAGATCCGTAAGAGGCTTAGCGATGACCGAGAAGTTAGCAATAAACCTCCTGTAATAATTAGCGAACCCCAGGAAGCACTGTAACGCCTTCAGGGAGGCAGGTTGGACCCATTCCGCCACAGCCTGGACCTTGGCGGGGTCCATGCGGAATTCATGAGGAGTGAGGATTTGGCCCAAAAATGGTATCTCCTGCACCCCAAACACACATTTTTCGATCTTAGCAAACAGTTTGTTTTCTCGAAGGACCTGGAACACCTTCCTGACATGCTCAATGTGGGAGGACCAGTCCTTGGAAAACACAAGTATGTCATCAAGGTACACTACAAGAAATAACCCCAGGTAGTCTCTTAAAATCTCATTTATGAAATTCTGGAAGACCGCGGGAGCATTACACAACCCAAAGGGCATGACGAGGTATTCGAAATGACCTTCGGGCGTGTTAAACGCAGTCTTCCACTCATCCCCCTCTTTGATGCGGATAAGGTTATACGCCCCCCGTAGATCAAACTTAGAGAACCATTGGGCCCCCTGAACCTGATTAAAGAGATCAGGAATCAGAGGAAGGGGATACTGGTTCCTTACAGTGACCTTATTCAAGCTTCGGTAGTCAATGCATGGCCTAAGACCACCATCCTTCTTCCCTACGAAGAAGAAGCCAGCACCTACCGGAGAAGTAGAGGGGCGAATCTAACCCTTGGCCAGGCATTCCTGGATATACTCTCTCATGGCTTCACGTTCGGGACAAGAGAGATTAAATATCCTACCCTTAGGGAGCTTAGCTCCTGGTACCAAATTGATTGCGCAATCATATTCTCTATGAGGAGGTAACACTTCAGAGGCCTCCTTAGAGAAAACATCGGCAAAGTCCTGAACAAACTCAGGTAGCGTGTTCACCACCTCAGGGGGAGAAATAGAATTAACAGAAAAACATGACGTCAAGCATTCATTACCCCACTTGGTAAGGTCCCCAGAATTCCAGTCAAACGTGGGATTATGCAACTGCAACCAGGGAAGGCCTAAAACCAAATCGGACGATAATTTCTGCATTAACAGTACAGAGCACTGCTCCAAATGCATGGAGCCAACAAGGAGTTCAAAAACAGGGGTATGCTGTGTAAAATAACCATTAGCAAGAGGAGTGGAGTCGATACCCACTACCGGGACAGGTTTAGGCAAATCAATCAAAGGCATAGCTAGAGACATAGCAAATTCCACAGACATGATATTAGCAGAAGACCCTGAATCCACGAAGGCACTGCCGGTAGCAGACCTACCACCAAAAGAGGCCTGAAAGGGAAGCAAGATTTTATTACGTTTCATATTTACGGGAAATACCTGTGCGCCCAAGTGACCTCCCCGATGATCACTTAGGCGCGGAAGTTCTCCGGCTGCATTCTTACGCTTTGGACAGTTGTTCACTTGATGCTTGTCATCCCCACAGTAGAAGCAGAGACCATTCTTCCTGCGGAAATCTCTACGTTGTTGGGGGGACACGGAGGCCCCGAGTTGCATAGGTACCTCCGAGTCTTCTGGGGAGGAACGAAGCAATGGAACCTCGGGAGGCATCATGGGGGAGTCAGAGGAGAAAACATCAAGACGTTCAAGTCGTCGTTCCCTGAGACGTCGGTCAAGTCGTATCGCTAAAGCCATAACCTGGTCTAGGGAGTCAGAAGAGGGATAACTAACTAGCAGATCTTTCAGGGCGTTCGACAGACCCAACCTAAATTGGCACCTTAAGGCAGGGTCATTCCACCGAGAAGCTACGCACCACTTCCTAAAGTCAGAGCAATACTCCTCAACAGGTCTCTTACCCTGACGTAAGGTCACCAGCTGACTCTCGGCAAAAGCAGTCTTGTCAGTCTCGTCATAGAGGAGTCCGAGAGCAGAAAAGAAAAGATCAACGGAGGAAAGTTCAGGGGCGTCAGGAGCCAAGGAGAAGGCCCATTCTTGGGGCCCTTCCTGGAGCCGGGACATAATTATACCCACCCGCTGGCTCTCAGAACCTGAGGAGTGAGGCTTTAAACGAAAATAGAGCCTACAACTCTCCCGAAAGGAGAGAAAAGTCTTCCGGTCCCCTGAGAACCGGTCGGGAAACTTGAGGTGGGGTTCAAGAGGTGAGGTGAGGGGGACTACCATGGTAGCATCAGGCTGGTTGACCCTCTGAGCCAGGGCCTGGACCTGTAGGGAGAGACCCTGCATTTGCTGAGCCAGGGTCTCAAGGGGGTCCATAGTGGTGTCAGGGACCAGGGTAGACTAGGTATTGGCTTGTGATTATGTAATGACGGGGGTGGGGAGACAGACAAGTGAGCCCTAATCTACCCACCACTCAGTCCCTGCGTACTTGCAACGACCCGCCCTAGGCGACGGGGTACAACTGGGCGACGGTCCCTACGCTCAATAAGTGCACGACAGACAAACAGACAAGGGTACACAGAGCTAGGCAGAGAAAGGGGCAGTTGCCCACGGCAAAACCGTGAGCAACAAGAGAAGTGAACAAGCCGAGTCAAACCAGGAGAGTACGAGGTGCCAAACGCAGAGCAGAAGAGTAGTAAACAAGCCGAGTCAAACCAGGAGTGTACGAGGTACCAAACGCAGAGCAGGAGAGTAGTCAGCAAGCCGGGGTCAATATGAAGCAAGGACAATGGTACAAGAAGCTGCAGCAGGGCCAGGAAACCAAACGAGAAGAATCACAAGCAAAGGAGGAACAGGAAAGGCAGGTATAAATAGATAGAGGGCGGGAGCTAGCTCCGTCTGGCCAGGCTGTGATAGGTTCTCCCACTCCTAAGCCTGCCACCCTGAGTGGTGGAAGATGGAGTCAGTCTCACAGACATAGAAGCAGGTGCAGACTGATTATCTATGGGCGTTAACCCCGAAGCTGTGCCTGGCAGATCCTTTACAACGCCACACTTAGGTAAAAGATTTATAGATGATCTGTGGGAAAGGATCTCAAGGCAAGTTTGATGATCCCACTGTTTATATGGCTACCCGTGTAATCCGTGATATACCACAGTTTCAGCTGTAACTCATGATAGGTAGATTCCCCAATCTAATGGCCACTCTACTAGGTTAGGAAGGGATAGGAGGATCCAAGTTTTCACCTTCAGAGGATATCGGTTCCCATAGGGATGGAATAGTTGGATGCAATATTTTGTCAAAAAGAGGGGAACTGTCACAGTAGTTCTATAAATCTAATAACTGTTAGATTTATATTGTATAAATATTATCAAAATGACTGCACTATATTGTTTGAGATATGTATGAGATATGTTTTTAATCTTCTCTTAAATAAATGTATTCCCTATCATCTAAGATAGGGTAAAGAGGACATATTCTGGCATTCCAAACTGATGAGTACCTGGATTCATATATATTAGGAAGAAAGTCATTACCTTATATGGAAGTATTTTAGGGTGTATACCTATATGTACTTAGCATCATCTGATTGGTTAATGTGTGTTAAGTGAAAGCATGAACCTATAAATAAAGGCTCCGTCCACAGCCATTTTAGATTTCTGTACATCAAACCATTGTATGTGCAATCTCTCCCGATCGGTCATTTTTATAAATATGAATGAATCCTGGACAAATTCTGTTATGGAGAAAAGGAACTCAAGAGTGATGGGGATTAATCTCACACATGTCACAATGGCACATAGGGGAAATTGTCTGGCACACTACATTAAACCTCAAAATCACATGGTGACGTAACAGGTGATGACAACACAGGTGGTGGCGTGCTGGGCAGTGATGTCACAGGGTGCCAGCCCTATAAACAAAGGAACAGGACTTGCAGCTGTGTAGGTGGCCAGGGCCACAGGTTGTCAGAGGAATGGGGTGTGGCTGGTGAAGATGACATAATAGGGGTGATGACAGCCGATATCATAATGTGCAATGTCAGTGACATTTTGTTATGTGTTCCCTTTAACCCTTTCCCTGCAAGGACATATCTCATACGTCTTGGTAGGGAAGCGCTTTAGCACCCAAGGACAGATCTGATACATCCTTGTACATATGAACCTAGCCCACAGCAAGTGTCTTGGCTTTAAAATGAGACCAAGTTTGCAGCTCCCACTTCAGCTGATGTAATGGAGCAGAGGGGGAGCTAGCTAAGGTCATGCTGACTGCATGCAGGGAGAGGGGGAGGATCTTGGTATCCTCCTCCTGCCCCTGTATTGCTTTAGATTATGGCTGGGGGGATAATAGGATTACAGATGCGGCAGCTACACATAGGAGCAGAGGTGAATGCTTTACCTTTAACCCCTTAGTGACCACCAATACGCCTTTTCACGTTGGTCACTAAGGGGCCTTAGGCTAGGCTGACGCCTTTTCACGTGAGCCTAGTCTAAGTCCTGCACGGGTCTCCCGTACAGGCTGGAGCCAGGGCTCTGCTGTCTGTGGCAGCTGAGCTCCTGCTCCAGTGCACGCGATCGAAGTTTACTTCGATCGCGGCCGTTTAACCTGTTAAATGGCGCGGTCAATAGCGACCGCGGCATTTAACTTGTTTACAGAGGGAGTGAGCTCCCTCTGTCACCCATCGGCGGCCCCCAAATGCAATCGCTGGTCTCCGATGGGGTGTCATGGCAGCCGGGGGCTTTCTGAAAGCCCCCAGGTCTGCCCTGGACATATGCCTATTAGGACGCGCCGGAGGCACGTCCTAATAGATTGCCTGTCAGATTTACACTGACAGGCAATAATGCTCTGATATACGAAGTATACCAAAGCATTATAGCAGCGATCTGAAGATTGCACAGTCCCCAAGTGGGACTAATAAAATAAGTCATCAATGTGAAATAAAGATTAATAATAAAAATGACAGTAAAAAAATAAATAAAACCATTTTTTTCCATAAAAAGTGATTTTATTTAGTAAAAGTGTAAAAAATAAATAAAAGTACACATATATGGTATCGCCGCGACCGTAATGACTCAATTAATAAAGTTAATATGTAATTTAAACCGCAAGGTGAACACCGTAAAAAAACGCAAAAAACAATGGCGAAATTGCAATTTTTTTCCATCGCCCCCCAAAAAAGTCATAATAAAACGGAATCAATAAGCCCCATGTTCCCCAAAACAGTACCAATCAAAACTATGTATCGTCCCGCATAAAACAAGCCCAAAAAATCACTACATTGATGGAAAATCAAAAAGTTACGGTTCTTGGAAAGCAGCGATGCAAAAACAAATAATTTTAGTTCAAAAGTGTTTTTATTGTGCAAAAGTCGTAAAACATAAAAAAACCTCTACATATGTGGTGTCGCCGTAATCGTACCGACCCATAAAATAAAGGTAACATGTTATTTACGCCGCACAGTGAACGGCGTCAATTTAAAACGCATAGAACAATGGTGGAATTTCAGTTTTTTTTTATAATCCCCCCAAAAAAAGTTAATAAAAGTTAATTAAAAAAATGATATGTACCCAAAAATGGTGCTATTAAAATGTTCAACTAATGCCACAAAAAACAAGTCCTCATACAGCTATGTAGATGAAAAAATAAAAACGTTATAGCTCTTTGAATGCGACTATAGAAAAACAAATAAAATAGCTTGGTCATTAGGGCTTAAAATGGGCTGGTCACTAAGGGGTTAAGGATCCATAGCGGGTAATGATGGCGTGGGTGTGACGTCACTACCCTACGGTGTCAGAACTGATGATGTTATTAGGGGAGGTTTGTCAAGGACATGGGGTGGCGTGTACCCTGTAGGCAACGGTGCATATGGTGATGTCACGGGGTGGTGACATCATAATGGACACTTTCAGTAACATAGCTTGACGTGTCCGCTTTATCAGAGGGGGAGTTAGCTAACTAAGGTCATGCTGACTGCATGCAGGGAGAGGGGGAGAATCTTGGTATCTTCCTCCTGTCCATGTATTGCTTTAGATTTTGGCTTGGGGGATAATAGGATAATATAAACTTGTGTTCTCAAGAAAAGGGGATAAGAGGATGAGCAGTTGATAATGTAATCACCTCTTTGCACCTAATTAGGCAATTTATTGACTCTACGACCCGGATGTTTACCAGCATTACAGCATCAAATAAGACACAGCAAATTCTTGCGCCACACACACAAACATCAATAAAGTTTATACATTTTACATGTACATAAAAATCCCTAATAACATTTGGATGCAAAAATCAGTTGATACATTCCTGTGGTTTGAACATAGACATGTGTGGTATGTATGAGCTCCTTGCATCTCACTGTTTTTTGCTGAGAAAATTTAGTTTGTATAAGGGCTCTGATTGAGTAAGTGTTTTAGCTACAATATGAATTTTCAAGCAAATTTTTCTTGTAACCACTGTCTGATGAAAAGTTGCATAATAATGTTTTTTGTTTATAAATTATTAAAGGGGTTATCCAGGTTCTTAAAATTTTGGGGTAATGCCTGGAAATAAAATAAATAAGCAGAAAAAGCAGTTCTTAACTATCTTTTCTCCTGATGATCTAGCGCTGATGCTCCAGTGGCACACCTGGTGATTATTTACATGCACGTAGCATGTGACTGCTGCAGCCAATCAGAGGGCCAGCACGGCTCAGCGGTCATGAGTTGTATTTCTGGCATTATGCAAGAAATACAATTTGTCACCACTGAGCCTCGCTGAATAGGTAATTACTGTTTTTTTTGCTTATTTATTTCATTTCCAGGCATTACCCCAACATTTTCACAACCTGTACCTAACCTTTGACAGAATAAGCTGTCATATGTGTTTACATGAGTAATAACACTTTTTCTGGCCATTATATAACTTGTATTCTGCAGGTTTTTTGCAGGTTTCGCTCTGCAAGCTCTCTCTCTAATTCTCAGTTTTCCCTGTGCTGGGTGGAGCCTAGTAGCTATCATGTCTTCTATACACTGTACACAAAGAAAACGAGCATGCTGCTCTCCAATCTCTATCTATTATATATAATTGGGGTGAGGTATAACACTTACTATAAGCTGCAGCTGTTTCTGTATGTTTCTGCCTCTCTTTTGTGTTGATCCTGCTCTATTCTCCCTCTCCCCTCTCCGTAGACTTATATGGGTAGCTTGTAACTTGATCCGTCAGAGTATGATAAGTGGAAAAAGAGGCCCTTTCTCTAAAAGTTGTATTGCAAAGTTTCTTCCAGTCGCTTGTACTATTGATTTATGCAACGTTTATTGAAAAGTTAGAGACTATGTAAGTTGTAGTTTTATACTTTGGATACTGGGCTCTTTCTTAAAAAAATTAGAGATGGTAGCATTTTAGCTGTGTGCAGTGTGCACTAGATATAGTTATGACATTTGCAAATGAAGGCCAAATATTGCATTGCCTCTGTTACAGCGTTTTTGAGAGCACAAGCTCTTGTTTATGTAGACTGTTATGGTATATATGAACTTTGCACACATTTTAAATTGTTTTAGCTTGTAGACCTGTGCATGAATGCAAGTTTTACGTTTTTTTATTTCTATTTGTTACAAACTTACATGAAGGTAGACACGGCTGTAAACAGCATATTTAGACAATTGCAATCCCCATGTTTTCTGCTTTCAGGAAATAAATAGGATGTGGGGCTATAATCACTTTTCAAGGTAAGTAATCCTTGTTTTTAATACGAAGGTTAATTTTGAAACCAGAATTATGGCCGATTCAGTTGTGATGATATCAGGGAAGATATTTTAACCCTTTCATGCCGTCAATCTGTATATAAACGTCCTTTTCGCACATACGCCGTGCTGCCAGGACGTGTATGTACAGATGTCTGTTCCAGCCGGCATAGCGCTATGAAAAGCGCTCGGACGCCGGCTGGGTCAGTGTCTGCGGCTCCCCAGCAACCTGTTCTCTGACAGCCAAACCGAATGGCTGTCAGAGAATATAATCACCGGTATTAACTGCTTCCTGACCGCCCACAGTAAATTCACGTCGGCGCTTGCTGGGCTCTGTGCAGCGCCGACGTGAATTCACAGTGGGTGTTAAAAGCGCGTTCCGGGTGTCTCAGAGTAGTGCTGACACCCGGATCGCGCTGTCAACCCCTGCCTCTGGTCCCAGAGACATGACCGGGACCTGATTGGTTCATGTCCCGATCATGTGATCGCAGGGAAAGTTTGTTGTAGCAACAAACTGGAAAGTTTGTTGCTACAACAAACTTTCCCGAGGACCAATTGCGGATTCTGCTGTCGGTTGCATGGCAAAACCGGAGGCCATACAACGGCCTCGGGGTCTGCCATTCACTGAAGCCTATGAGGACCAGCTGGTCCTCGTAGGCTTCCTGTCAGTGTGACTGTTAACGTCACACACTGACAGTTTATAACACGTTACACTACCTAGGTAGTGTAATGTGTTATAGCAGCCATCAGTGCTGCAGGTCTTCAAGTAGAACAAGTAAAAAAAAAAGTACTAAAAATGTTGTATAAAAGTGTAAAAATAAGTTACAAAAACATTAAAATGCTTTTTTTCCTATAAGTCTTTTATCATAGGAAAAGAAATAAAACGTTAAAAAAGTACACATATTTGGTATCACCGCGTTCGTAACGACCCCAACTATAAAACTATAATATTATTTTTCCCACACAGTGAACACCGTAAAAAATAATTTAAAAACAATACTAGCATCACTATTTTTTTGGTCATCACTGATCACAAAATATAGAATAAAAAGTGATCAAAAATTTGCATGTACCCCAAAATAATACCAAAAAACTACAACCCGTCCCGCAAAAAACAAGCCCTTACACAGCTTTTTTGACTGAAAAATAAAAAAATGATGGCTCTCAGAATATGGTGACACAGAAAATAAATAATTTTATAGAAAAGTGATTTTATTGCGCAAACGCCACAAAACATAAAAAAAAAATATATACATATGGTATCACCGTAATCGTACAGACCTGCAGAATAAAGTAAAATGTCATTTATAGCGCACAGTGATTACTGTAAAAAAAGGACAAAAAAGATTGTCAAAATGTATGTATTTTTTTTGTCACTTTGCTTGCCAAAAAATCGAATAAAAAGTGATCAAAAAAATCACATGTACCCTAAAATGGTACCAATGAAAACTACAGATTGTAACCTAACAAATAAGCCCTCACACGGCTCCGGTGGATAAAAAAAAAGTTCTGCCGCTCAGAATATAGCGACAGAAATTGTGCAGAGTGTCCAAAAGCGGATAAGATCGGGCACCATTTATCAGTGCGACACCGGCCACATATCTATGAATTATTATTTATTTACCACATTATTATACCCTCTTATTATGCCCTGATGTACTCCGCACAGATTACATAATAAAGGCACCTCATTACTCGGTGGGTCACTTTACCTCCATAACACCTCCATGGGTAAGCCTTCAGTTTTGGTTTTGTTTTATCTGTGGTTCTGTTAAGCGGACTTATGGTTCCTCTTTACACCAGGCTATAGTGGGCTGGCTCCCCCCTGTTTCCATTGTTCTATTTCTGGAACCATGTCTTTGAAGAGTTAGACGTAACTCTTTTACTACTAGTTTGTAGACGTTATTTCATCTACTGCTTATGTGCATGTACTACTTGGTGGAGAGATGGCGCAGATTCCGTTTCATTAAACCAGCACTGTCTGTATGTTGCGGCGATGTCCTTTCTCTCCCCCACATATCTATATACTAATGGAACCTCTCATATTTTTGTACTTATGGCATACCCGTGTTGAGGGTTTTTTGATACCTGATCCACCTATCTACTTTCAATTTTAAAAAATCTCGTTGTGTATTTGTGTTTTTATATTTGTGTATTTTCGATTGTAATAATAAAATTATTTTTCTTGTGTACTTATAGTCTATGACTCCTTTTTCTCTTGGTTTCTAACAGATTACATATGCTCCCACATTATAAACTGAAATACCAGCAAAACCCCAAACAGAAATATTACCAAGCAAAATCTGCGCTCCAAAAGCCAAATGGCGCTCCTTCTCTTCTGAGCCCTGCCGTGGGTCCAAACAGCAGTTTATTACCACATATGGGGTATTTTCGTAATCGTGAGAAATAGCTTTACAAGTTTTTTGGTGCTTTTTATTATTTATTCCTTGTAAAAATGATTTTTTTTTATATTTTTTCAGAAAAAAAGTAGATTTTCATTTTCACAGACATATTCCAATAAATAAAGCAAAAGACCTGTCGGGTCAATATGCTAACTATACCCCTAGACAAATTCCTTGAGGTGTGTAGTTACCAAAACCACTTTTGGGGAGATTCCACTGTTTTGGCACCACAAGACCTCTTCAAACCTGACATGGTGCCTAAAATATATTCTAAAAAAAAAGGAGACCCCAAAATCCTCTAGGTGCTCCTTTGCTTGTGAAACCTGCGTTAGTCCATTAGTACACTAGAGCCACATGTGGGATATTTCTAAAAACTGCAGAATCTGGGCAATAAATATTGAGTTGCATTTCTTGGGTGAAACCTTCTGTGTTACAGAAAAAAATGTACTACAAATGAATTTCGGCAAGAAAAATTAAATTAGTACATTTCACCTCTACTTTGCTTTAATTCCTGTGAAGCATCTAAAGGGTTAATAAACTTTCTGAATGCTGTTTTGAATACTTTGAGGGGTGCAGTTCTTAAAATGGGGTGATTTATGGGGTCTATCTAGTACATAAGGCCCTCAAAGCCACTTCAAAACTGAACTGGTCCTTGACAAAATAGCCTTTTGAAATTTTCTTGAAAATGTGAGAAATTGCTGCTAAAGTTCTAAGCCTTGTAACGTCCTAGAAAAATAAAATAATGTTAAAAAAACAATGCAAATATAAAGTAGACATATCGGGGATCTTAATTAAAAACAATTTTGTGTGGTATTACTATCTGTTTTACAAGTAGATTACATTTAAAATTAGAAAAATTATAATTTTTGCAAATTTTATTTACATTTTGGTGTTTTTCACAAATAAGCTATGAATTTATTGACCACATTTTTCCACTAACATAAAGTACAATATGTCACGAGAAAACAGTCTCTGAATCGCTTGGATAGGCAAAAGCATTCCAGAGTTATTACCACATAAACTGAGACATGTCAGATTTGAAAAAATGGGGCTGGTCATTGAGGTATCGATGACCCTTGGTCCTGAAAGAGTTAATATAGACATTGGTGACAAACATCACTGTGCAAAAGTTTTAGACAGTTGTGCAAAATGCAAAGTAAAAATGCTTTAAAAAATAGAAGTGTTAATAGTTTTTTTTTACCAATTAACTAAATGAACAGAAAAGAAATCTAAATCAAAACAATATTTGGGTGTGACCACCTTTTGGATACAAAATAAGCACAATGATAGGATTGTTACGTTCCGTTAATTTTCAAAATTGACTGCCTGAATTAGAACGATTAAAATATTGTTTAATGGGTTATTCATTAAAATGAGCTATCCTAGCCCTAAATACAGTACAACAGGCTCAGACAAAGGCGGTCAGTAATGAAGAGAGGTATACTAGTGTGGTGATATTGTTCCAACCGCCAAGCAAAGTCTCTCCCCTTATGATATATTTTACTGACACCCCTCGCTGACTAAAGACAATCCAACGCGTTTCAGTGCCACAAGTGAAAGTGACACATCATCAGGGATTATCGATTCTTTCAAGACAATTATTATTTCACTGTTTCTGCCGGCTAGC
Organism: Rhinoderma darwinii; assembly: GCF_050947455.1. Lineage (NCBI taxonomy): Eukaryota > Metazoa > Chordata > Amphibia > Anura > Rhinodermatidae > Rhinoderma > Rhinoderma darwinii. The sequence continues at coordinate 305,297,958 of NC_134691.1, read as the reverse complement.
ACAATTGTGTGCTGGTTAAACCTCACGGCGCGTGTACAGCTCTAATGCATTGGCCGCACACGCGCCGGCGAAGTTCTGGTCTATTTGACAGGCCAAAGCCCACCCACTCTGCTGACGGTAAAAGGTACACATTTTAAGGCCCACAATGAATTTGTTATCTTGTTATTGAGATTCATATTGGAACACAATTTCTTTCTGTTCGATCAAAAGATCTACCACCAGCTCAAAGGGGTTGCTATGGGGAGTCCATGTGCCCCCACTTATGCCAACCTATATTTGGGTTGGTGGGAAAAAGAATGTGTCTTCACGGAACTAATGGAACAATGGACCTCCTGCATCCTTCTATGGATTAGATTCATAGACGATATTCTGATATTGTGGAAAGGAACTAAGGCAGAGTTCGTGGAGTTTGTGGGGATCCTTAATGTGAACAATCTAGGTCTTTTCTTTACGTCAGAATTTAATGAGAACAAGATCACATTCCTTGATGTTATGATTTATAAGACACCTTCAGGAGCCATTCAAACCAACATGTATAGGAAATCTATTGATACAAATAGTCTCCTGAGATGGGAAAGCTGTCATCCTTTAAGTCTTAGACGTGGCATTCCGAAGGGCCAATATCTGAGGGCACGCCGTAACTGTTCGACCATATCCGATTATAAGATATCGGCACGTGAACTGGAAAATAGGTTTCGGCGTAGAGGATATCCGAGACAGGTATTGAAAGATGCCTACCAGAATGCCCTAGGCAGGAATCGGGATGATTTACTTAACCCCAAACCGAAGAAAGTTGAGGAGGAAACAGCCAGGGTAATTGGCACTTTTGACTCTGCCAGTGTGGAGGTTCGGTCTATACTACAACGATATTGGGGCATTTTGCAAGCTGACCCAGACATTGGGGGCTTGGTAGGAAAGTCTCCATTGATTACTTATAGACGTGGATGTAACGTAAAGGATCGGCTAGTGCATAGCCATTTAAATATCCAGGAGCCAGCTGGTACCTGGTTGAATCATGGTTTAAAAGGAAGTTACAGATGTGGGTCCTGTAAGGCATGTGCGTCAATAGTTTGCAGTAGCAAATTCAGTAGTACCATTACAGGGAAGAGTTTTGAGAACAGGTCCTACATTAATTGCAAAACCAAGGGGTTGGTCTATCTGATCACTTGTGATTGTATATTGCAATATGTAGGGAAAACGATAAGGGAATTTAGAAGGACGATTAGGGAGCATATTGGTGATGTTAGGCGACAAGAGGACACCCCAGTGTCCCGTCATGTCTGGGAGTGTCATAAAGGTGATTCCTCAAGCCTCAAATTTCAAGGGGTGGAATGTATTAGACAGACATTGAGAGGCGGTGATATGGATAGGAGGATCATGCAAAAAGAAGCGCAATGGATGCATCGTCTACGGACCATTTGTCCCCTAGGCCTGAATGAACAGGATTAGGGAGCATATTGGTGATGTTAGGCGACAAGAGGACACCCCTGTGTCCCGTCATGTCTGGGAGTGTCATAAAGGTGATTCCTCAAGCCTCAAATTTCAAGGGGTGGAATGTATTAGACAGACATTGAGAGGCGGTGATATGGATAGGAGGATCATGCAAAAAGAAGCGCAATGGATCCATCGTCTACAGACCATTTGTCCCCTAGGCCTGAATGAACAGATCTCATATGCTTGTTTCTTATAGGAGAACTCCCTACAATGAATTAAACAACACCTAAAAATTTAAATTTAAAATCTGACTCCTCCTCTGATACCTGTAATTGGCTCTGTCTTTTAGTGGTGGATGTGTCTCTGCCATTTATTCAGTGTCATAAGAATCCCTCTGGATAACTGTAAATTTATACAGCATATTTATTATGGCTGGCCCTGGTGGTAGTGTATAGATGTTTTCTGCATGCTATTCTAATATGCGTTTTTTTAGCAACGAATGGGCTTACATCGGGTGTCCCTGGACCGTTATGTACGCTAAAACACCGACCATACTCTCATTCTGAAGCTTGCAGCTTGAATGAGTATAGTAGAATTTAATCTAACTAGTCACTGAGTTTCTTCCATTAATCCAATTTTTGGCAATTTTGGTGCTGTTATTTTCTTTGTTTTGCGTTGTACTGGCACCATGGTAGTGGATCTATGCAGTAGTAAATATCCGCCTGGAGATCTCCAAGGCAACGTGGGACGCTGTAGCGTCCAAGCTAAAGCTGATTGGCAGTTAGAAAGGAGGCTCGGCACTTACCTTGCAACGTCATTAATTGACGTGTTCACTGCGGGTTGGTGCCTGGCCGATGCTACGTCAGCAGAGTGGGTGGGCTTTGGGCTGTCAAATAGACCGGAACTTCGCCGGCGCATGTGCAGCCAATGCATTAGAGCCGTACATGCGCCGTGAGGTTTAACCAGCACACAATTGTGCTAACCGGCAGAAACAGTGAAATAATAACTGTCTTGAAAGAATCGATAATCCCTGATGATGTGTCACTTTCACTTGTGGCACTGAAACACGTTGGATTGTCTTTAGTCACCGAGGGGTGTCAGTAAAATATATCATAAGGGGAGAGACTTTGCTTGGCAGTTGGAACAATATCACCACACTAGTATACCTCTCTTCATTACTGACCGCCTTGTCTGAGCCTGTTGTACTGTATTTAGGGCTAGGATAGCTCATTTTAATGAATAACCCATTAAACAATATTTTAATCATTCTAATTCAGGCAGTCAATTGTGACCACCTTTTGCCTTCAAAATAGCATCAATTCCTCTAGGTACACTTGCACACAGTTTTTGTAGGAACTCAGCAGGGAGGTTGTCTCAAACATCTTGGAGAACTTACCACAGATCTTCTGTGGATGTAGGCTTCTTGTAATCCCAGACAGACTCGATGATGTTGTGATCAGGTCTCTGTGGGGGTCATATCATCACTTCCAGGTCTCCTTGTTGTTCTTTACTCTGAAGATAGTTCTTAATGACATTGGCTATATGTTTGGGGTCGTTGTCCTGCTGCAAAATAAATTCCAACTGAAAAGAAAGTTTCACATGTATTCTATTAGAGCACTTCATGGGTCAGTCTCATACTTGTTCTTTTTTTTGCTGCTTCTATCAGTAAATATCACACTCCATGGCATCAGTCTGAACCAGGCTTTGGTGACGTTTATTCTACTTGCGTGAATGCGCATAAATCTTTGTCACTCATACAGGTACCAGAACTTCCTGTATGATAAAATTGCATGGATTGTACCACACATGCTCTCAACAGGGGGGACAGGAACTCTTATCATAATAACTGATGATGATTAGACAGCTGTCGCACAGTCATAATGCAGAAAATCACAGGTCAGCATCCCTGACTCTATATTTATAATCTCTAAGCTTATATAGTAAAATACTGAGAGAAAGATAATGACACTGTCCTCCCAGAAGGCAGAGATGGTACTGGCTTTAGCTGCTCATGTTATGCGGTGCTGAGGCATCATGGAATTGATAGTATAGAACAAAGCAGTGTTGAAATCTAAAATTCAAGATGGTGTCTGATCAGAAGCACAGATTAAGCTGAACTACAGGGAAGTGAGTACACTATGCATGAAAGAAGTGCAGAACTGGATTGACAATCGGGTGTGGGGTGCAGAGATGAAAAGTTGTGTTTACTCAGGAGGTCTCCTTTAAGGCCCCAGAATGGGTGGAATTGTAATAAAGGATGATATCACATGTAGGCTCGCTCATCAAAAGGACGCATAATAAAATTATAAACATCAATGCTGTGGCTTCTCTTAAAAATTTAAGTTACAATTAACTATAAGCAACAATATAACTTAGGCTTAGTAGTGAAAATGGTTGGAGGGATTGGGAGATTGTCTACTTACCCGTTCTTCATACGAATAGGATACCTGTATAGATCCCCATGGACATGAAGTTGTGGAAAGAATCATCTAGGTTTCTGGTGTGATACTCGTGCAAGTATTAGTGATCAGTATTAGTGATGAAATATGACAGATTGTAAGCAGTCCAGTAGACATATTTACAAGTGCTGAGAGTCATCAACATTCCTTCTTGCGGCAATCATAGTTAATTGTCCATCAGACAGCTCATATGTCCTGCTGTTTGACACACAGTAAGGCGCTGTGTTACGTGGTTAATTGGTGAACAGAATATATCACATGGTGAGCACGCTTGGACTACACGCAGAGTCAATAGTATGATTGGCTCTAGGATGTTTTGGAATTCATTTTAGCCAAGAGTAAACCTAAATTGGCTAATATGTACTGTGAGAACTCTTGTCCCAGAAATGTATGCGACAATCACAAGCTGAGTGGTCTTATAATAATCAAATGCCTAGCTCTGATTGTTAAACGTGATTTCCAGTCGATAAAAATTGATGGCCTATCCTCAGTATAGGCCATCAATAGTTGATGGGTCGAGGTCCGAATCCCTGGACTCCTGCCGATTAGCTGTTTTGAAGGAGCCGCAGTGCTCGTAATCGCGCTGCTTCCCCTTGCTGTGAATGTTCGACACGCATTTAGTGGCAATTAACAGGTATTGCAGCTTTTTCTACCATTCACTTCAATGGGAAAATATTAATAAAGTCAAAGGTTTAACTTTTGTAATTTAGTACAGAAAAACTCAGCGCACCTTGCGCATATCTAAGAAAGGGGGCATGCTCCAACGAGTATACCCAGGGGTATGTGCATGCTTTTATCAAATTTTGTAGAAATCGCAAGATAATTGGCCTAGAGATGTTCAGAAATGAACCATATACCATATAAGTCCTGATAAAGCGTATACTTCTATTATCATTTGTTCTGAAGTTCATTTTGACAGCTGAGCTTAGGCTGTTCATCTGTGGGAAACGCATTCTCTAGGGCTCTGTTCACTAATTATAGTGTAAACAGAGCCAAATTTATATGATGTACACAATGAACTAAGACTCTAATCAGAAAAATACCTATTGCTTAAATCCAGATATAGGTTAAAATATATGTATATTTGTTTAAATTTGGTGATGTTTTGTTTTAATTGTCCATGTCACTATTTATATAAAATAAAATCCTGAAATCTTGTAGGCTTCACTCTGGTCCCTGAGCCTTTTAATAGAATCACACTTCCTGTTCTGTAGAGATCACTTTTCAGCAGTCATCTCCTTATCATCACTGGCAGGATAACAGTGAATGGTATATCCTCTATTATAAACCCACCTGATCAACTTAAACCACCCTATAGCTCAACCCATATAAGAGCAGGAAAGAGGGAAAAAAAAAAAGAAAAGGAATAGTATAGACACTAATATCCTTTCTCCATCCACTTCTCTTCCTCTCCCTCTGCCCTCCCTTCCACATCATACCATCAAAATTGCTCCCTCGTCCAAAAACATATCCACTATCCAAGTATTGCATTTAACGCAAAATGGGATTTTTCAAACAGAATGACCCTTTTTATTTGTATTTTCCACTCCTGTACGTATGGTATAATCCTTGCACACCAATGACAAAGGATTATTAGCCGAGCCAAGAAAAGACTTTGCATAACTAAGTTACAATAGTTTAACGTTTTAATATTTAAATATGTATAAAGTTCTCATCTGTTGACACAATCCTGGCAAAAATATATTAGACTGAAGTTTTAGATGGGTGTGTCAACTGACACCCTTTCAGTACACTTATCCAGATCCAAATCCATGTTATATCGATATATTAGAGAGAAGTAAGACACAAAAAGACACACTTTGTATATCCCAAAATCCTTCTGTGGGTTTATTGCCAAAATCTCATTACAATAATATCTTTGAAAAGGGGAATAGGCTTGAGGTCAGCCAATCACGGGCAAGAAAGGAATCTTATGGAAGCTTACTGTAATGAAAGAACATTCTCATAAGACTGCAGCTGCAACATCAGTACATACATTCTGTAACAGACTCAGATAAGAGATAATAAACTGTTGATGAGAAACGGAAAAACACGTAAATATTCAGACAATCCCAGCATGAATGTACTATCTTAAAGAAACAGATGACTCTTCAAGATACAAAATGCATTCTTTAAAATATAAAATGGATACTCCATGCAAGATGAAGTCACATAACCATACTTATGCCTTTATTGAATGCCTGTTAGGACCTGCCAAAGGCATGGCCTGATAGATGCCTGTCAGTTTTACACTGACAGGCATAATACACTGCAATACAGGAGTATTGCAGTGCATTATAAAAGTGATCAAAATATCGCACAGTCTTTAAAGTCAAAAAGTTTAAAAAAGTTTAATAAAGTTTATAATAAATAAATAAAAATGGCAAGTAAAAAAAAATAAAAACACTCTTTTTCCCTTTACAAAATGCTTTATGAAAAAAACAAAAACAAATTTAAAACGCTCCACATATTTGGTATCGCCATGTCCGTAATGACCCCAACTATAAAACTATTTTGTGCCATACCTTATGTTTTAATCTATAGACGAGCATATTTATGAATGTCTGATATAGCAACAACCCAGATTCCAAAAGCCCAAATATATTACTAATTTTACCATCTCTCAAATTTTGCAACATAAATCTATTTCTTATAATATCATGCCGGTCCTCCAGATGTTGGAGTTGACAGGCTTAGTAGTATGAGCAGAAATCAGGAAAAGAGAGCCCATCCTCCTCAAATTTAAATGTCAGTGCATTCTGGGCAATGCCAGCCCTCTTGCCATGCCAAATAAGATCTTTCAAAATGGATTCCATAACGTTGAAGATTTGTGCAATACTTTAGGTAACATCTCCATTTTAACCAGAGCTATCTTAGAAGCTCTATTTAGGGATAATTTATTCCAGGTCTTAACATTCAATATCAAGCAATTCAGCAAAGGTATTAAAGCCCTTATACATGGATCAATGATCTGGTGAACGAGGGCTCATAGGAACACTGTTTAATGATCATTGCCCTGTGTAAAGATGGCAGTGATCAATTTAAAAATGAGCAAAAGCTCGTTTATCGGTTGATCGCATCTTTTATGTGGTCAAAAAAATGGTCTCTAGGTGGCATCACATCTCACCATGTAAACAGGGGATGTACTGCTGATAAGATGCAAAATGTATGAGGATGTTATGATAATAATCATTCGTTCCTATACATTCCGACTATTGCTCCATGTAAATGGAGCCAGACGAGCACCAACATGCTATTTCGCCGATTGGCGTTGGTTACTGGCCAGGAAAACTGACTGTGTAAAAGCACATTTATGGTCTATATATTCACCTAGGTTTCTAGATATTCAAATCTTGAGCTAGGTGAAATGATTCACTACAAGCCTTCCAAGACCCTGGAGGGGAAGCAGAGCCACCGAGGGATTTAATAACATTAGCTAGATTTCCCCTAATTTATCCCGAAAACAGACCAAATTGTTCATATATTCAAACGCCATGATCCTCCAGGCATATAGCTCTCAAATAGTAGAGCATGACGTCCGCACAGCATAGAGAGAAATATTTTTTCCTCCACCACCAAAACAAAGTCCCTTAATATTACTCTCAATTATGTTCACGAATAGAAGACAAGAGTGCAACCCTGTCTCGTTCCGTGCCATAAATTGAATAGCGGTGATGAGTTGCCCCCAATCCCTATCCTTTCCCTTGGTTGTCTATATAACAATCTAAACCAAGCTATAAATTTCTCTTCGAAACCAAATTCCACTGTGTCAAAGGCTTCATTGCATCTAGTGATAGAAGGCCAGATTCTCGCGGCAGGTTCGACAGGTCGTGGAGGTTAGAAAATACTCTTCTTATATTAAATTAGATGGATATACTGGCAATGAAGCCTGATTTTTCTGAATGTAATAGAGGAAATCACTGTATTGAGCCGACCTGCCAGGACCTTAGTCAAGAGCTTAATATCCTTGTTAAGCAAAAAAATTTGACTGTATTTTATTGCATAGGGATCTTTATCTTTCTTAAGAATAACAGTAATAAGGAATAGGCCCAGTACATAGTCTTTGATACAATCCCATACATTTATAGGTGAAGATGTTCCTTTATTCATGGAAGGCCCCCTTACCTTCATATGAGACTTTTTTTTTTTAAATCTGAAATCTATTTATTAACTGAAAGTCTATACGTGACATAGTTACTGATGTAGTAGAATAACATGAAATGTGTTGTTCAATTGGGTGGATGTGCAATTGGGATTTTCCTTTAATTATCAAATAATTTACCCCGCACTTTGTTAAAAACCCCAATTATCAAAAGTGGATAGCAGGGTTTATTCTCTATATAAGTATTAAAATTCAAAGCACTTCAAAAGTGAAGGGGGATGGTATATAAACTGCTACTACTATGCATGTCAATCTCTTAAAAACACAAAAAGAAATAAAAAAAATCTCCCATTAACATAGTTTTTAACATTATAAATATTACAACTAACCTACTAACTAACTGACCTCATGAGATTGATGAGTACACAGACTGGAAAGAGAAGGATATCCATCTTCTATCAAAAGAAAATATTGATGACTTAAGTCTAATTCAGACGAGCGTATTATACATCCGTGTGCTGTCCGTTAAAAAAACGGACAGCACACGGATCCATGCAATTCAATGGGGCTGTTCACGTGGCCGTTGTTTTAACGGACCGTCTGAGGGGCCCGTGAAAAATAGGACATGTCCTATTTTCGTCAGTTTTCACGGATCCCTGAATAGACTTAAGTCTATGAGGGATCCGTGAAAACGGGTCCCGCACGAGTGCGACTCGGACGTGAAAAATGGCAGTTTTTCACGTCCGAGTTTGCACTCGTTCGTATAAATAAGCCCTTAGTCAAATGTGTCTCTTGAAGATAAATTATTTCTGGTAAGTAATTATGAATTAAGTAAAAAACTGCCTTGGTTTTCAATTTATTTCCAGCACCTCCGATATTTCATGATAGAATCGGGAGAAAGAAAAAAAGTGGTTAAAATGGTTCCTATAGAACCAGGCATTACAACCCTCCCAAACCCACCTCAAAACAGCCTACCAAATATCCTAACAAGTCTCCCCGTACCTCCTCCCCCAATGCCACAGCACTCCCAAAAAAGTTTAAAGAAAAGGACAAATACGTGACAAGATCATAAAAAATTTGCATCCATTATAAAGCAAGTTATATTAATAAATGTCTTTAGACTGTAACCAAGCAGCCGTTGCAATAGGATCATCAAAAAATACTGACTTCCTATCATATATTTGCATTCTTTAGAACTATTTTTAATTTCCGCAAATGATAGTCTTTTTTTTTCTCCTCAGTAGTAAATAATCATAAATAAAAAAAACTTTGGAGCCGTTATATTGCAAGTCCTTGAAGTTACTGGCCAATCCCAAAATATTGTCTCTGTCTTGGAATGAGAGAAGTTTCTAAAATATCGAACAAGGGGTGCTTCCCGGTGGCTTTGGCTTAACTGAACCCTATGGGCTGTTTCTTCTGGGAAAACTATGGACCAAAACTACTGACCAATTTTCTCTTTGAATCATGTGGAAACTACTTTGACACAGTCCTGACTTTTGACATCTTCCGAGAAGTTTATACACCTTAAATTGGATATACACGATCTGTCCTCTAGGTCAATTTGTTTGGATCTTAGCTGTTTATTGGAAATTTTTAATGATAAAACTTGCCTAATAAAGGTGAAAACAGTCTCCTCCAACTCCAGAAGGCTGTTCTCACCAATCTAAACATTATCTCTAATGTTCCTGGATCATCTTGTATTAGTGATACTTTAGTACATATTCCTCCCACCTGAACAGCCAGGTTTGCAATGCCCCCCCCCCCCGTTTTTTTTTTTACAGATTTCTTCAAACATGGGAGATGCTATTTCAGGGTGGTGAAAGACCTGCCATATAGGAACTCCATCCAGTGCAGCCCTTCAATAAGGTCCTTTTAGCCAGCTGACCTTCAGAGGGGAGGGAGAATTGCCCTACAAGACAGAGAGGGAGCTCCATGTTGGCCCCAGAAAGAAACCCTGCCACCAGTCACCATCACAGGGCATGGCCTGGATCAGGGACATGATCGCTCTCCAGCGCAGGCATGAGAGTAGAGGACAAGGGACAACCAGAAGAGGCAGGGAAAGACTGAGGGAAGAGGAACTAGATGCATTCAGCGACATCTGGCCACAAGTCCCATGGACACCAGGGTTAAGAAATCATGGAGCGGAGGAGCTAGGGCGCATGTAGTGCATTAACTCAGGTGCGCATCCTAGATTGTCTGTAAAGTTTGATTAATATTTTTATGGAATGTGCCAGTCCTAATTTGTTTTCTTTTTGCGTATTACTTCTATTTTTTTTATGCAGAGCTTTGTACTGATTATTTTTATGAATTTAGTTAAATCCGTTAGACATATGATTACATTTTAAAATATTGATGCTTAGTGTCATTATTAAAAACAATTAGATATATTAGTATAGTATAATACTATAATATATAATATCCTCTACAATAGACTGTACGTCATAAAATAAAAGGATACTACATACATAGCACAGAATACATTTATTATAAGAAGACAATTCAGAACATGCCTCATGGCTAATGTATGTTTGCTTAAAGAAACATGGCCTTTTTTCTATGATATCCTAGAATAATATAATAGTAAGCAGCAGATGGCGCTGGATGGTAGTTTGATTTCATCATGAGTAAGCAGAGAAAAGTAATTGTACTTCATTAGACTTATTTTACAACCCATTGCATTTCTATTCTGACTCATAAACGATTATATGCATTACTAATTTTATAATACCTACATATTTTATTAACATAAGCTGAAGTAATAAGAGGGATATGCACAGTTAACATTTATAAGCCTCAAGAGGGATGGATTCGGGCTAATTCTATATTTCAAAACTGATTTTATTTTGTGTGTGTGGAATTGACTTTGAATGTACAACATAAATATGTCATATACACCGTTCAGTCATAGCATTAAAGCCACTGACAGGTAAAGTAAATAACTTGATTATCTCCTGACAATGGTATAAGGTGTGGAGCAGCCCTTCTCCAAAACAGATGCTACTGTTGTTTTAAAGAGGCTCTGTCACCAGATTTTGCAACCCCTATCTGCTATTGCAGCAGATCGGCGCTGCAATGTAGATTACAGTAACGTTTTTATTTTTAAAAAACGAGCATTTTTGGCCAAGTTATGACCATTTTTGTAGTTATGCAAATGAGGCTTGCAAAAGTCCAAGTGGGTGTGTTTAAAAGTAAAAGTCCAAGTGGGCGTGTATTATGTGCGTACATCGGGGCGTTTTTAATACTTTTACTAGCAGGGCGCTCTGAAGAGAAGTATCATCCACTTCTCTTCAGAACGCCCAGCTTCTGAGGGTATGTTCACACGGCCTATTTACGGACGTAATTCGGGCGTTTTTGCCCCGAATTACGTCTGAAAATAGCGCCTCAATAGCGCTGACAAACATCTGCCCATTGAAAGCAATGGGCAGACGTTTGTCTGTTCACACGAGGCGTATATTTACGCGCCGCTGTCAAATGACGGCGCGCAAATAGACGCCCGCGTAGAAGAAGTGACCTGTCACTTCTTTGGCCGTAATTGGAGCCGCTATTCATTGACTCCAATGAATAGCAGCGCTAATTACGGCCGTAATTGACGCGGCGTTCAAGCGCCTGCACATGCCGGTACGGCTGAAATTACGGGGATGTTTTCAGGCTGAAACATCCCCGTAATTTCAGCCGTTACGGACCCCCGCCGTGTGAACATACCCTAACAGTGCAGATCTGTGACGTCACTCACAGGTCCTGCATCGTGTTGGCCACATCGGCACCAGAGGCTACAGTTGATTCTGCAGCAGCATCAGCGTTTGCAGGTAAGTGGATGATACTTCTCTTCAGAGCGCCCTGCTAGTAAAAGTATTAAAAACGCCCCGATGTACGCACATAATACACGCCCACTTGGACTTTTACTTTTAAACACACCCACTTGGACTTTTGCAAGCCTCATTTGCATAACTACAAAAATGGTCATAACTTGGCCAAAAATGCTCGTTTTTTAAAAATAAAAACGTTACTGTAATCTACATTGCAGCGCCTATCTGCTGCAATAGCAGATAGGGGTTGCAAAATCTGGTGACAGAGCCTCTTTAAGTGTATTGGTTTTTGATGCTCTTACTGTTCTCAATGGTGTTATCCTGTAGAATAAGCATTGCTTTATTGTGTGTATATTTCCACTGCTATCCTGCCACCTTGTGACCAGGCTGCATTATTATCTGTTGTGTTTTTATGTGCACAGGACCTGTGGTCACATGTTCGGAGCTGGCAGGTCCACAAACTGGCATAGCTCACTACTGACTTAAAACTGATCAGACAGTGGTGGCCGACCCTGTTTATTACAGGCAATTGGAGAAACGGCCGGGATGCCATGTGTGAGTATATTTTACAGCTCCATAACTGTGGTGAGGACATCTCACTCTGTTGGCAGTACCTAAATTATAAAAGGCCACTGTTTCCACCTAATGGTGTCAATGCGCATGCTGCGTCCCAGATTGCTACTGGAATAATGTTGGTGCTGGAATGCATCAGGGGAAAGAGGTTGTCACTGGGAAAGAGGAGCCTCCCTGCATACTGTGAGATTTGTGGCACCGGGAGCAAGGGGCTTCGGGAGGTAAGCTGGTGTTAGGACAGCCTGAGCATATGCTCTTCCCCTGTGGAAGAGTCATTATGTGGAGTTGCTTGGGGTCTCCCCGCAAGCAGAGACTGTTGAGATAGCTAGGCCGAGTTGCCATGTGCCGCCCTGTGAGAAATGTTGCTGTTTGGTGGGTGGAAGTTGTCTGGGGCCTTACCATGATAATGATTAGCAATAAGGTCAGAGAGAAAAAGGGCCAGGATATTAAGGGGGCGTACCCCTGTATCAGGGTGGAGTGCCCTTGAGTCTGTTCTACTGAGTGGTGAGTCAGCCATAACTGCCTGCCTGAACTGCAAGTTTTGTAACGTTACTGAAAAAGTGTTCCTCTTTGCTGAGAAGCGTTGTGTTTTGTCTGCTGTGGTTGTGTGCGAGTCAACACTGGCCTGAGTATAAGACTTTGTTTTGCCATCACTCCTGGTCTTCATACCATCTTTTCTGCGACTACTCTGCACATTGGCCTTACAGCACCCAGTCCTACATTACAAAGGCACGTGTCAAGGGCTAGGATATATTAGGCAGCAAGTGAACTGTCAGTTCTTGAAGTTTATGTGTTGGAAGCAGGAAAAATGGGAAAGTATAAGGATCTAAGCGACTTTAACAATGGCCAAATTATGATGGCTAGACGACTAGGTCAGAGCATCTCCAAAATGGCAAGTCTTGTGGGGTGTTCCAGGTATGCAATGGTTCGTACCTACAAACAGTGGTCCAAGGAAGGACAACCAGTGACAGGGTCATGGACGCCCATGGCTCATTGACACGTGTGGAGCGAAGGCTAGCCTGTCTGGTTTCATCCCACAGAAGAGCTACTGTAGCACAAATTGTTGAAAAAGTTCAAACTGGCTATGATAGAAATCATAGGCATTTGGGCCTACTTAGCTGCAGACTAGTCAGAGTACCCATGTTGACCCCTGACCACCTCCGCATGTGGACGGCTGAGTGCAGAGTCGCTTACCTGGGGAAAAGATGTCACCATGATGCACTATGGGAAGAAGACAATCCTGCCGAGGCAGTGTGATGCTCTGGGCAATGTTTTGCTTTGGTCCTTACATTCAAGTGGATGTTACTTTGACACGTTCCACCTACCTTAGCATTGCTTAAAACCCAAGTACACCCCCACATGCTAATGGTATTCCCTAATGGCAGTGGCCTCTTTTAGCAGGATAATTCACCCTACCACACTGCAAAAATTGTTCAGGAATGGTTTGAAGAACATGTCAAATAGTTTAAGGTGTTGACTTGGCCTCCAAATTCCCCAGATCTCCATCTGGTCGAGCATCTGTGGGATGTGCCATTCCTTAATGATTCAGAGCTGTTTTGGCGATATGAGGGGGTCCTGCACTACATTAGGCAGGGTTTTTAATGTTATGGCTTAATGGTGTATGTCTACCATTGATGTTGTTTGCTTTGTTTGCAGGAGTGATCCATTAAAAGCAGGGTATGCATATTCTCTGCTGCTTACCTGCCCTTCAGAAGTTGAAGGCTGTTTTATGATTTCCTGTGTCAGCTGTTCAATACTTTAATATAGGAGTCAGGTATCTTCCCCAGCAAGTTTGGAAATTGATTTTTCTGTGCTAATTGTTTCATTTAGGCAACTGCATTACAGGGTTTTCAGTATAAATGATGTACTTTGCTTAAATCTATCTATTTTTCTATTTTTTTCATCTATCTATTACGGAAGCCTGCATATTGCTGATATAAACACAGAGTAGGGGGGGCGTGTCCGGATGCCGAGGAGAGCAGTCACATAAGTCTGAGCTCCTCTCCTAGCCTCAGATAAAGCGGCTCATAACCACCCTTAAAGGTCGGATACCGACACAAAAATATACCTGGAGACTCCTGAAGTAGCCACAAAGCAGCAGGGATGGTGAGAGGAAGATCTAAACCGGCTGCCCCGGTTAAACTCACGTCCTTCTATCCCCCGGCGGGAAACTCACAAAATGGCGCCGGCCACACTCTGCAGGAAAACGCTCCGGTCCTAGGAGCTCCTATCCTCTCCCAGGCAGCACATTGCACAGCAGGCAGTCCAAGTGTGGAAGGAACTTCAAGCACACCAGACAAGCTGTATGCACTGGATTTCAGGTCAGTCTCTCTCCCTCCTAGTCTGCCCAATCTGGGGAAATCTAGGGAAAGCAGCCCGTCTGAGGAATCAGCCATCACCTTATCTAATATGAGGAGTCTATTGTCAGAATTAAGGACATCCATGCAAAACGATTTCCAAACTGCCTTTACCACACTGTCTAAGGACATTAGAGATATTGGTGATCGCACAGCTCATCTTGAAACAAAAATGGATGAATTTTCCTCTGCTTTTAATACTTTAGTGGACGCTCAAAATGAGACAGATGAAGACATGCTAGCAGTAAAATTAAAATTGGCTGACTTGGAAGACCGCTCCAGAAGGAACAACATTCGTTTCCGCGGTATACCGGAATCCATCATGCCAGCGCAGCTCAGAGAGTTCCTGATTGATTATTTTTCTGCTTTAATCCCAGAGGCGGATCAAAGAGATTTGATGATTGATAGAGTACACAGATTGCCAAAACCCAAACATCTACCGCAAACAACGCCAAGAGATGTTCTGGCAAGAATCCATTTTTATCAAACAAAAGAGGCCATCTTGAAGTCGGCGTTTAAAAATAACGACATCCCTGAGCGGTTTGTGGGCATCTCGTTGTACGCAGATTTATCACCAACCACGATGAATCGCAGAAGAGAATTTGCGCCTTTCACAAAGCATCTACGTGACCAAGAAATTCCCTATAAATGGGGTTACCCGGTCAAGCTCCTCATCACGAAAAATGGAGCCACCCATGTCCTTCACACACCCAAAGAAGCAGCGTCTCTTCTAGCAAAATGGTTTCCCGACTTTCAGCCTCGAGATCATCAAATGATGGCGAAAAAGAAACCACCGGTATTATCCCAGGAATGGACACAGGTTGGATCTCCTAAGAATCCCTGAATTCAATCTGATTGAATATAGAGGAGAATGACCCAGCAAGAATTTTGGACTCCCTGTTGAATCCAGAATAAGGAACTCACGGTGTTGTCTGATATCCTTTTTTTTTCTTTTTGATAATCTTATTGCTGCAGGTTGTACTGTGCCTTTAAATAACCATGTGGGCTAGGAAGGCACTTATGTTACACGTGTTGTGTCTCTTCCCCCCCCCATGAGGCCAACTACCTTTACAAGGAGTTGGCTAGATATATTTGAACATATTTTCATATGTGTTCTCAGGTTTTTATGTTACAAGGTATCACTACTGATTGATAAGAAAAATGCGTTATGTACATATAGTCTTTCTTGTTGGGGAATAACGGAGATGAGTGGTCCTCACTCACATAATATTACTCACGTAGGGGAGATATTTAGAGTTCAGGTATGCTACAAGAGTACACAGTATCGATCTTTCTTAGGGTATAATGGTCTTTAAAATATCATCTTTGAATGTGAAGGGCCTTAATAGTCCATTCAAACGCTCTCTCATGTGGAAAGAGTGTAAAATGCTGAAATGTGATGTGTTATGTGCACAAGAGACACACCTCTTGGAGAAAGACGTCCACAGGCTTAAAAATGCACAGTTCCCCCATATTTTTTGTACCCCAAACTCAGGCAAGAAAAAGGGGACGTTGATTGCTATCAAAAATTCTGTGGCCTTTCAACTTATACAAGTAACTTATGATAAATGTGATAGGTTTGTAATCATACAGTGCCTTATTAACAATGAGAAATACACCTTGGTCTCATTATACGCTCCTAATAAGCATCAAGGCAGATTTCTCAAACGTCTACTTAAACGAATTGAGAATAATAAATTTGGTTCCCTAATACTATGTGGGGACTTCAATAAAGTACTGACTCCTCAATTAGACAAGAGTAGGAGCAAACCAAAAGAAAAAAACACAGATATCTATAACATTTTATTCAGGGGAAATCTCTATGACACGTGGAGAACTTGTAATGCCTCAGAAAGAGATTATACTTTTTTCTCTCACCCCCACAAATGCTATTCTAGAATTGACTTTATTATTGCTGACCAATGGTTACTCCAGCGTGTGATCAACCCTAGCATCGGGACAATCACTTGGTCGGACCACGCCCCAGTCTCTATCTCTATTAATGAGCAATATAATCGAGTTCCCACCTCCCCCTGGCGCATAAACAACTCCTTACTAAACAAAGAGGAATACAATGCACAGATACACAAAGCGTTGACTGACTTTTTCGAAACTAATAAACCGGATGACACGTCCACCTTTAACAACTGGTGTGCACACAAAGCAGTAATCAGAGGTCACCTTATCAAAATTGCGGCAACAGCAAAGAAAATAAGATTAGCTAAAACAGAAGAATTGTTGCTTAAAATTAAGAAATTAGAAGATCTTAATAAAAAGAGAACCACGAGAGGTCTAACAATCGAATTAAAACAATTAAGAACACAACTTCACCAATTGTTATACCACAAGTGTGAATACGCCCTGAGAAGGAGCAGAATGATCTATTACTGGCAGGGTAATAAGGCTGGGAAGATGTTAGCTAACAAATTTAAAAACAAAACATTGAAGGCTAAAATACCCTATATTTTTAAACCATCTGGGGATAAAATCTTAAACCCACAGGGGATAGCTGAAGCCTTTGCTGAATATTATGGTCATTTATACAATTTAAACAAAGATCCTCTCACCAAACAACCTACGCAGCAACTTATAGATGGCTTTCTAGATTCGGTCAATTTACCGTCGATCCCGAGTGATCAAATGACACTCCTTAATGCACAATTCACAGTATCAGAGGTACAAAATGTCATTAAACAACTCAAGATTAATAAATCTCCCGGACCAGACGGTCTAACAAACGAATATTATAAACAGTTCTCTCAGATTATAGCCCCTCACCTAGTATCAATGTTCAATCAGGCCACTATTTCAGGTCGTTTTCCTAAAGAAATGCTACAAGCACTAATAATTACCCTCCCGAAACCAGGTAAATCTCCTGACAGACCCGAAAATTTTAGACCAATTTCTTTGCTAAATTGCGATTTGAAAATATATTCAAAAGTGTTGGCCAACAG
This sequence comes from Rhinoderma darwinii, assembly GCF_050947455.1. Lineage (NCBI taxonomy): Eukaryota > Metazoa > Chordata > Amphibia > Anura > Rhinodermatidae > Rhinoderma > Rhinoderma darwinii. The sequence continues at coordinate 305,280,273 of NC_134691.1, read as the reverse complement.
GCTGGTCGATATCCTTCCTTCTCTAATCAATATTGATCAAGTAGGATTTATTAAAAATAGACAAACGGTAGATGGAACTAGAAGACTAATCAACATCCTTCACTATGCAGAAACGCATAACACCCCTTCTCTGCTCCTATCATTAGATGCAGAGAAGGCCTTTGATAGGATCCATTGGGGTTATCTAGAGTCGGTTCTGGATAAAATAGGAATAGTGGGCCCGTTTGGGAAAGCCATTTTAGCTCTATACTCCGGTCCTTCCGCCTCCGTATACTCAGCCGGATTTTTATCCTCACGCTTTGACATTACAAATGGAACTAGACAGGGATGCCCCATGTCCCCTTTAATTTTTGCGCTTTTAATGGAACCTCTGGCTGAGAAAATAAGGTCTTCTAGTTCAATTTCTGGAATCACAATAGGGAAAAAGGAACACCGTATAGGTCTGTTCGCGGATGATGTAATAATAATATGCTCTTCCCCAACCACATCCCTTCCAGAAATAAGTAAAGTTTTATCAGAATTTAGTAATGCGTCTTACTACAAAATAAACACTTCTAAGTCACAAATTCTGAATATGGGGCTTTCCCAGAAAATGGTAGCACAACTTAAAGCATCATTCCCCTTCAAATGGGTGGAAGACGCCCTGCCTTATCTAGGGGTCAATCTAACATTTCCAGTCTCAAAATTGTTTGACCAAAATTATATTCCTCTCCACAAGAAAATCATTGAGGACCTACATAACTATAAACACCACGGTGTTTCTTGGTTAGGTAGAATAGCTGCCATCAAAATGTTAACTCTTCCTAAGATTCTCTACACTTTTAGGAATGTTCCCATATTTGTGACAAACACTTTCATAAATAAACTCCAATCCATCTTAATGAGATTCGTATGGGGGAAAACCAAATCAAGAGTTAAAGCAGATATTCTTTACAGACCCATGCGTGAGGGGGGATTGGGATGCCCCACTTTATTACAATACTATAGAGCCGCTATATTCGACCAATTAAAATCGTTATGGTCACAGGATGCTTCTAAACATTGGGTTTCCATTGAATCATCTGTATTGGGAAGGCACTCATTAGCAATATCCCTATCTGCTTCCTCTTTATTTGGGAACCATATGAGGTCCACACATCCTACAATAAGGGCAATCACGGAGTTATGGCACCACCTAGTTATTAAACATAGCCTGTATTCTACGGATTATGAGAAATCTAGTATTGCACTACTGATGGCTCTCATTCCAGATCTTGACATCTCTACTTGGATGGCTAATGGATTACTCCACATGTCTGATTTATGGGAAAATGACATCCTGATACCCTTCCAAACTCTGGCCCAAATGTACAATATTCAGAAACATGACTTTTATAAATATCTACAAATTAGGCATGCACTGACATCCATACCCAAACCTCTCCCAACATCAGAATCCAAATTAAGCAAATGGTTAGCAAATAACTCATCCTCCAGAGGTAATATCTCCCAATGTTATAAATTTTTACTAAACTCCTTCCCAAATGACTTGCATATATACAAACAAAAGTGGGAACATGATCTTGAGGTCACTATATCTGAAGATCAATGGAACTCGGCCTTCTATGCTGTCTCATCGATCTCCAGATGTACTAATCATATTGAAACAGCCAGAAAACTCTTGTATAGATGGTACCTCACCCCGGAGAAACTTCATAAATTTTACGAAGAATCAAAAGAGTGTTGGAGATGTAGTAATACAGGCACTATGTTGCACATCTGGTGGAAGTGTCCACATATCCTGGAAGTGTGGAGAAAAATGGGTCGTTTTCTGTCAAATATATGTGGTTACCCAATTATCCTAGATGCCCCATTATGCTTGTTGGCAATTGGTGCCGACAAGTATGATCGCACTCACAGAGCAGTTATCCTACACACTATTATAGTGACTAGATTCAAAATAGCAAAATACTGGAAAACCAATAAAATCCCATCCTTGTCAGAAATTATTCAGGGAATAAACAACAACTGCTGGTTTGAATCTATGATCGCCTCTTCCTTAAATAAAAAAAGCTCATTTGATAACATGTGGGATGTTTGGACCTCCAGCCAGTATTGTAATGCGATACACTAGATTTATGGATATTCACACATACAAACCATATATTATTGTGCAAAAATACCATTGAGACTCCCTGATGTATTCCCTTACATATTGTTTTATTGTTCATAATGATTTATTGTACACAAAGCTATGATATTGTACTGATACCTTTGTTATGTTAAGTTATGTAAATTTATTTCTATTTTTACTATGTTAAGTTTTGTAAGTAAGCTTAGTTCCTGCTTACTTGTATGTTCGATTTGAAAAACTCAATAAAAACAAATGTGATAAAAAAAAAAAAAAATAAACACAGAGTAATTTTAGAGAATTTAATTGGACACTAACATTTCAAACAATGTATGGAAATCTAATAGTATACCTGATGTGTGAAGTTACTGCCACTAGGCGCCTCCTGCCCTGTAATCTGCTGTCCACTACCTGCTGTCAATCAAAATCCATCCCTAGTTACAGAGCAGAAGAAACGTAATACAGGAAATGGGGGTGTGTCTTTTCACTGCGTGCCCAAAGAAGTCTATGGAGATGGGAGGGGGAGCAGGAGGAGAGAGTAGAGAGAGAGAGGCAGACACACTGTCCATAGAAGTCTATGGAGAGAGGAGGGGGAAGCAGGAGGAGGTAAAAGAGAGAGACACAGACACACTGTCGATACAAGTCTATGAAGAGGGGAGGGGGAGCAGGGGGAGGGGAAAAGTGAGAGAGAGGCTGACATGCTTCCCATATAAGTCTATGGAGATGGGAGGGGGGAGCAGTAAGAGGGAGCAGCGTGAAATACACTGACATACTTCCCATAGAAGTCTATAGAGAGGGGAGGCGGAAGCAGGAGGAGGGAGCATAGTGAGAGACACAGACGCTACCCATAAAAGTCTATGAAGAGGGGGGACAGGAGCAGAGTGAGAAACACAGACATTCTGCAACTTGTTGGACCTTTTTATGTATATATATATATATATATATATATATATATATATATATATATATATATATATACATATATATGTGTGTGTGTGTGTGTGTGTGTGTGTAATAGATAGAGACAGGAGAGCAGGACTCTCTTCTGTGTTTGCTGTGTATAGAGGATATGATAGCAGTTAGGCTCCAACCATTAGCTCAGAGAAAACGAAGAATTAGAGAGAGGGCCTACAGAAAAGAAAATTGCTAAAAAATGTCATATAATGGACATAAATAAATAATGTTCTACTAAATGTACACATATATGATAGCTTATTCTAATAGTGATCTGGAAAGTTAGGCACACTTTAAAGAGAAACTTTAACTTAGAGTAAAATTCTATTGTCTATTTAGCATTACTTTTTTCTAATATAAATATGAACTTGGTGTGTTGAGCTGCAGCAGAATCTCGTTGTTTAGAGAATAATGGCTTTACATTAACTCAATCAGTTAACAAAAAGATTCCCTTCTCTAAAAAGAAGCATTTATGTAAGCGCTGCCGTTTGTAGGGTTGTGTGAACTGGATTGAATAAAGAGGGGCTTTATGTCACTAAACCCAAGTTGGAAAGCACAAGATTAAGATATGGCTCAAGGGCAGTGTGGGCTGGGAAAGAGGAGAGGAGGAGGAGCAGCCGGAGAGGAGGCTCAGCCAGGGAAGAGAAGAACTCCAAGGAGGAGGTGATAAGAAAAGCAATGGAGGACTGTAGGTCCTGTCAGTGGTGTCACACTGACATATGGTGCTGGTTTTAAAATTCAGCACATTCTGACATTTTTTCTATATTAATGTGTGCAATATAGACATTTTCACTTAATTTTTGTTGATTTTTATTGTAATGGTGATGAAAATGATCAATTCCTATAGAGTTTTATAATATGTCATGTATCATGCATCAATGTGTCGGATTTAACCCCTACATTAAGCGGTGTCACCGAGTGCTGAGTCGCATTGTGCATAAAAATCAGTCACGCTCTGCTGATTCAAACCTCCTCTGGCATTAACATCCGCAAAAAAACTGTGCCCGGGAGCTTCATGGCATGGGTTTCCATGGCCGAGCAGCTGCGTGCAAGCCTTATATCAGCAAGCACAATGCCAAGCTTTGGATATAATGGTGTAAAGCACGCTGCCACTGGACCCTGAGACAGTGGAAATGTGTTCAGTGGAGTGACGAATCACGCTTCTCTACCTCTAGTCTGATTGACAAGTCTGGATTTGGCGAATACCAGGAGAACGTTACCTGCCTGACTGCATTGTGCCAACTGTAAACTTTGGTGGACGTGGGATAATGCTATGGGGTTGTTTTCAGGGGTTGGCCTAGGCCCCATAGTTCGGACAATTGTAGCTTCCAACTTTGTGGAAACAGTTTGGGGAAGGCCCTTTCGTGTTCCAGTATGACTGTGCAACATTGCACAAAGCAAGGTCCATAAAGGCATAGTTGGGTGAGTTTGGTGTGGAAGAACTTGACTGGCCCGCAAGAGACAAATTCCATATTAATGCCTATGGATTTAGAATGGGATGTCATAATAGCTCCTGAAGGTGTAATGTGTAGGTGTTTCAATACTTTTGTCCATATAGTATGTGTATATATATATATATATATATATATATATATATATATATATATATATATATATATATATATATATATATACCTTGCACATTCCATGTATGTGCGATCTAATTAATGGAATTTGGAGGCCAAGTCAACACCTTGAACTCTGTGTCATGTTCCCCAAACCATTCCAGAACAATTTTTTGCAGTGTAGCAGCGCACATTATCCTTTTTGCAAATTTAGATTGACATTCATAAATTAAAGTAAATTTAAAAAAATATTAGTGTGATAATGACATTGCAGCCTGCACTATATTCTTCAATTTATGAGTGAATTTCTCATCTTGACAACCCTTTTTTTTAAAAGAAGCTGGTCTGCTCTGATTTCAGAAAGCTGCTGATGGTTATACAATTACCCAGCAGCCATTCAAATGAATGGCTGACCATGTAATACATAGATGGACCAGGTCTGCCAGAGTGAGAGCTACTCCTTGATAGCAGCTCTCCTGTGCAGCTCTCCTGTGCTAACATAGAGGAGAGTCCCGAGTGGGGGGCCCACCATTATGATATCCATATGTCTTAATAGGGCATATGGAAATGGTGTTGTCGAGTTAAGTAGACAATGATAAAATGTACCTGTCGTGTATATTATTAAAGAGGTTTTCCCACAAAACACAGGACAGGGGATACATGTGTGATCGCATGGGGTCCGACTGCTGGGACCCCCAGCGATGAAAACAGGGGACGGAACGTCTCCCAAAGTGCTACATTAGAATGGAGCGCTGGTGCACATGCTCGGCCAGTGTTCCATTCATTTCCATGGGATTCCAGGACCGCTGAGTGGAGCACTTGATGAGCATTCGACTTTTGGTCCCCGGTTCTCAACGCTGGGGCTCCCAGCGGTCAGACCCCCAGCGATCACACATGTATCCCTTATCCTGTGAATAGGGCATACATGTGTTTTGTGAGAAGACCCCTTTAAGTATAATGTAATAACATTTCATATTTAGTTGTATACAAAATAATAATTCTATTTTATTCTGCCTTCATTTGGTGATGTTTATTTTGATTACTATTATCCTTACATTTCATAATAAATGTTACTTTATGGAAATATGAAAGTGGTATTAAAATACAAAAACTTCATAAACTATTCATAGATACAAGATGAATATACCAAAAAGTTTAGTTGGAAAATTAAACCATGCATTGTTAGCTGAGAGAGCTTTCCTTTTCCAGTGTCAAAAAAATAAAGTGTGCACGTACATTACTATTGACTGGTGCCCTTTAAGCAGCTGTCCTTTTGCCTTATTCCTGAAACAAATCTCAAATGTCACAATGCAGCAGAAGCTGCCACATCAGAGACACTCCACTTTTCCACTCAAGCAGAAACTTCTCATCTGATTATAAACCTCTGTTAATGTATTGTATTTTGTAATATGCATCAAATAAAAGACATGGAAATTGTCTGGAAAAATTAGTAGGAGAGAAGAGAGAATGAGGCTCGCTATTCAGTGATGCCAAGTTCTCAGCATGGGTGTGCATTCCTCGCCCAGCATGAAAATCAAGGGCACATTCTTATTTTTTAAAGGGTTAACATTTTGTAATATTATGTATGTGTCTTGCAGGAATTATATGACTTGCCTTGTACAAACCTGTTTCGTCTCTTGTAAGAACTTCTTGGCAGCTTGGCATGTGATCACTTAATGATATTGTAATTAGTAGAAGGATTCTGTTTAAATTGCCGTCTAGTGGTCCTTCAGTTCATATGTAGTGGCTCTTAAGATTTCGTTATTTTATAGTCTTGATATCACCTCAGCTGTGCCTCTAGCTTGTACCACAAATTGTGTCTTTCCACTTATTTGCTCCCTCAAACATTCTTGCAGAGATGTTCTTCAGGGTGTTTTGTTAACCTCTTCCCTGCTAGTGTTTTTATGCATCCTCACATAATGCCTCTGTTAAAAAAAAAACCTCACACATAACAAGCACCCTGGTAAAAAGTAATGTGTGTATTTCACTGGAAAGAGCAGTCAGGCAAAAACAGGTATTATCAAATAGTACACTATGCAAAATCTATATAATATATAGTTCTTTATAACACCGTGTGTTTTCTGGAACCCTAATGTGTAGCGTAAAGGTAATACTGAATGTTGCTAGGGGGTTAATTCCAACATCCCTGGTAGTATAGAGTAATTCATGTGTTAATGCCAACATCCTTTGTCAGCTAGGGTAGTAAAGGGGTTAATACCAACATCCCTGGTGGAAATTAATACCCAAATCGCCGATGGCGTAAGAAGTGATGCCAGCATCCTTGGTGTTCTAGGATGGTGAAGGGTTTAGTTAATACCTGATATCCTTTAGTTACTCACCTCTCCAGGCTTCAGAGCTGTCCTGCTGTGACAGAAAGCTGAACAGTTAACCACTCTAGGGCTGATCATGTCCAACTTCCTCTAACTGCCCTGCAGTGATCATAGAGATCAGGGCGGGGGTTGAATTTAGCCATGCGGCTGTGATCCAAAGGGGTTCTTCTATCAGGACTACTCCTTTAATAATGCCCTTAGGGCATATGGATGTCGCAGAAAGGGTCCCCTGCTCGATACCCCCCATTATTAGTCACAGCAGAGAGACTGATAGGACAAACTCTGCAGATTCCTTCCTTAGTGAGCTGCCTGGTCATAATAACAACTGTAAGTCAGACGACGTGAGTTCATTCTACACCATCTTTTTGGGTACTGCTACCTAAAGTATGGTCATGTTTAAAAAAATTAAAATAGTAGTACTTCCAATACCATATCTAGACATGCTTTACTATTCAGAGGTAGAACGAACATGTGTAAATTGTCACCTAGTGGTAGAAATCGTTACCCTTATGGCACCAATAAATGTGAACAGGTCCAGTGTTAGCATATCCGGGGGAACACTGTTACCCACCACTGATACTGTTTTTATATCTTGTGCAGTGTTTAATGTTAATGAATCCCAAAGCTTAGTAGTTTTAGAGGTTGTTGTCAAAGTATCCAAGTGGCATCGTGCAAATCTGCTCGACTTCATATGCCCCAAAGGTTGAATTTCTGAGAGTGCCATAATTGCAGAAGGCAAATGGGAGGGTCATGTCAGGCAGCCCAAAAATTCCATGGTACTTCATGACTCTAAAACTTATCAAAATGCATTAACTATACAAGGAGTCCCAAAGTAATAAATTATAGTTTATCAAATTCTATGTTTGCACTTTTTTTTTAAACAGAAAAAATAAATCTTTGGAGTTAAACGACAACTGTAAAAAAAACTCTAACTAGTGGATCTGCTTTGTTGCTTCATATCTTGAACTTGTTGACTGTAGTGATTGCTTACAATTTTTTTTATGTGACCACAGGGCACTCAAATTCCAGTCCTGACACAAGACTCTTTGGCGCCATCTTCTGCTAGAAGGGGAGGAAAAAATGATGTAATTTCCCCTTTAAGTATTTATTGTTACTGTGCTCATAGATGAATTAAACATCTAAATGCATTTAACAAAAACACAGACGTCTCCCCGTATTTGCATGTTAGTGTTATTAAAAATGTAATTAGTAATTAGAAATGATTCATAACTAAGCAGAAGGTTTCTACATAACACATTACCAGACTGTGTTTAGGCTTTAGGGCCACTATTTGTCTTCAACACACGGCTTCGTCAGAATTGTGTCAGCCCACTATTTGCCAGGTGTTTGGAAGGCCATCTGCAGACATATGTAAATTTCTTGGATTTGCATCCTGCAACATTGGCACAAGTGCGATTTGTAAAGTACGGTAAAATTCAGGGCCCAAATCACACACATGTGACAGCTGCTCGTATTCTTACTCAAGTTATGATTTATTCTCAATTTTAATTCAGTTGTACTAAATAATAGACATAAACCATGTTGCCTTTTTGAACATCTTGTACAACCCTTAAGCTTTTTCTAGTATGCAAATGTCTGACTACTAATTCTATTCATTGGGTTTTTCAAGAGGTGTACTAGTAATAAGTGTTTTTAATTCTGTCCTTTAGCCCTAAGCCAGTGTGACTTAAATCACAAAATGCTCGTGTCAAAAAGTGCAATCAGTGAGGATATTGCCACTTTGCATTACATTTATTAATGCATATTATGATCAGGTAATAAGACTTGTTTAGTATTGATCTTTTCATAATGCTGTAAAAAAATTGCATTGGTAGATTTAGGGAGAAAATATTTGAGAAGTTTATAAATATAAGCATAGAAACAAGTGCAGTAAAAAAGTGGAGAGGTTACAAATAGCAGATACTACGAGTGTGTTCACATATATCAGTTGCATCCGGCCAGTTGTTTTTAGCACTTTGTGTACCTGTCCGGCGTCCATAGCCTGGCTATAGCCATACAGAAAAGCACCAGAAACCATTTCATAGGAAAGCATGGGATCTGTGCTGGCATGAGTTTCCCTCCTGCATTTCTGTACCACACCGGAGGGGAACTACTCTGGATCGTCAGATACGGATGTAGCCATCTCTATCTTGACTGTGATAACTTGGTGCATTTTATTTCATTTTTTTTAAATTTAATAAATTGCGTAAATCAGTAGTACATGTGAATATATAAAACTAGAGATTATATTCTATTAATAAAAAGTGGTATCTTCTTCACCTTCCAGCAGTGTGTAGTTCCCCTTTGCTGCCTACAGGCGCTCTTTAAAATTTAAGAAACCCCCTTTTCTCAAAAAAATCCATCTAGAGTAATATAGTAAATTCTAGATGGAGAAGAGGGGGATGCAGTTGCAATCCCTCTGCCTCAGTGTGTGGATGAGCCTGCTTGCTATGAGGAGGAGGGGCAGGGATCAAGGTCTCTTTGACTATGTGTGAAACGGCACGCTGAGGGGAGAGGGGAGAGAGCAGCAGAAGGGAGACATGTGATTGGCTCAGTGCACCCTTAAATCTGTTACACAACTTCAGGAAGAGCCCACCCACTCAGCGAGCATGAAAAGAGAAAAGCCATCAAAAGAAAGGAACAAATCTGCAGGTTAGAGTGAACATTTCTGGCCGCTCTAGATCTAATAAACAGTTACAGGAGAGATAGTGATTTGTTTTGTACAGTATGATAGGTAGATTTTAAAAACGTAAATTTTCTTGGGCTTTTGTGGGAACGCAGGGATTTTCTGTAACATTTCTGGTAAGTGTAAATCACAGTCAAGCAAACTTAAAAATAGGTGTTCTTGGACTTTAAAAAAAAAAAAAAAAAAAAAATGTGCAAAGAGCAGGAAAGTGGATAAAAAAACAAAATAAACTCACAATACTCTGTTGACTTCCCCGCAGTGATGACGTGCCGTTCTTGCACGTGACTGCTGCAGCCAATCACTGGCTTCAGTGTTGATTCTATCAAGAACAGCACAAAACCATGCGGGTCAGTCGTTGACTGTAGCAGTCACGTGCAAGAATGATACATCACTGCTGCAGGGAAGTCAACAGAGACCGGTGGGACTACCAGAGCAGTGGCGCTGGATAGGCCCCCCTATATTGGTTTTATGGTTTTAATGGGGTTTTTTATTTTTTTCAAAATAGTTTTTATTAACATTTTCCAATAAGGGGTACAAAAAGTAGAAAGGGGAGGATGGGGGCTGAGAAATATACAAAACATTGAGAAAGATCAAATAATGGGATAAAACAATAAATAAAAAAGGAGAAAAAAAAAATATATTGAATAAAATAAAAGAGAAGTAAACAAAAATAGGGGGGGAGGGGAACAAAAACATAACAGTCATAACCGTTACTATTAAGCTCATTATATCCATAATTCCAATAAGTCAGGTGAGGGGATCTACATATTAAACAAATGCTGGCTCTCCCCTCCTCGTCGGGTTTTCAACCCCAGTGTGACGATAGCATGGGCATGGAACCAGCCAAATTCCCTGTGCCAGTCTCACCGATATGTTATCCAAAAGCTTTCTCCGAGAAGTGAGATCGCCAATAAGCAGATCAGAGGCGTGACCCCCGCAGGCATCGTAAGAATCCGAATCCCCGACAACTCATCAACTCGCAGTGAACACACGTTACAATATAGGTGCATCCCCCATAAGTACCTGCTCGTTAAACCATATAGTGGAGTCAAAGCAGTGTTTTATTTTCATTTGCACGTTCCGCGGGAGGAGTGAGATAAAGGATTCCCAAGTATTGAAAAATTGCTTGACCTTTTGCTCTTTGTGGAGAGAAGCCTCCATCCAATCCATCTCCATTTTGAGTGGCGGGGCCTGATCATGAAGCCAGGTTTGTAGGATAGCCTTTACCCCCGCTGCCGCCACGTAGTGCAATAGTCTGTGCGCCCCGGGGGAACAGTGGTGTGTATCAGGGTCCAGGTACCCAAAGATTGCCCATAACGCTGTGTTAGGAACAAAGTTTGTGCGGTGTTCAGAGGTGAATGATTGTATGCTGGACCAGAAAGTTTGGATATTTGGGCAGGACCATAGACAGTGATATAGGTTAGCCTCAGGTGTGTGGCATTTGAAGCACTGCGAGGTGGGATAGACGCCTATTTTGTGCCCTATATGCGGTGTTAGGTATGACCTATGGGAGACTTTCAATCTCATGTCCAGGAAACGAGCCGAAGGGAGAAATTTATGTGCCTGTGTCAGGGCCGCTAAAATGGTTGTGTAGGTGAGCGTGTGGTCATCTGTTTGCCATTTGGTTAGGGGGGTTTGGGTTTGAGAATAATCTAAGGGAACGTGGATAAATTGATAATTACGAGTGATTTGACCCCTGAGGTAGTTTTGTTTTGAAAAATGATGTCGCAGGCATGGGTTCCATTCTTGGTCAGGTAGCGGTGGTAGTATCTTTGTTAAGTAACTTTTGACTTGCATATAGCTAAAGAGATCAATCTGGTGATTCGGAAACTTAGAACATATCGCCGTAAAGGAAAACATCCTACGCAAATTGCCCCACAGAAGTGAGCCCCAGCCTGTACCATCTGTGGAAAACGGCAGCAGGGTTACCACTCTGAAAGTCAGGGTTACATACCAAAGGCATATGAAGAGATAGCAGAGGAGAAAGATGAAAGAGAGATCTTATCTTCTGCTATGCCTTCCATGTAGTAAATAGTAAGGGGTTGGCCCTCGTTTCCCTCTTCAGGCTCCCATAAGGAAGATGCAAGAGTCCTGATAAAGCGTTCCCCATGAACAATGCCGAGTCTAGAGGTGAGGAGGTGTATACGGAGGTGTTGTGGATCCAGTCAGAGATATACCTATATAGAGCTGCCAAATTGTAGTGCTTAATATTGGGGAAGTTGATACCCCCATTACCCCTGGGCTGCTGCAGGATGATATAGGCTATTCTGGATCTTTTCCCGCCCCAGATAAAGGTTCTATAGAGATAGTTGATTCTGCGCTCGTCTTTGGGTGTGAGGTAAATTGGGAGAGTGTGGAAGAGTTACAGGAGGCGTGGGAATTCTGTCATTTTGAGTAGATTAGCCCTGCCCAGATAAGAGAGTATAAAGTGTTTCCAGGAGAGGAGTGTCTTCTCCAGTTCCGTTATACAGTGCGATATGTTGGTGCTATAAAGCGCGGACGGGCGTTTCGTGATTCGAACTCCTAGATATGTGAGGGCCTGAGAGTTCCATTTAAATGGGAATTTCCGTGACCACAGGGGTGCGGAGGGGCCTTTCAGTAACATTGCTTCTGTCTTATCTAGGTTCAGAGTGTAACTGGTCAGTCCTCCCACCCCCTCCAATTCACTCAAAAGAGGGTCTAGAACCTGTTTGGGGTTAGATACTGCTAACAAAATATCGTCAGCAAAAGCGGCCACTTTTATTTCTATATTACGTAGTTTAATGCCCTAAAAAGTAGGTGTCTTGGAAAGATGACGCAAGAGGGGGTCTAAGGCGAGATTAAAAAGGAGGGGGGATAGGGGACAACCCTGCTTGGTGCCCCTAAAAATATCTATCGGAACCGTGTTATGCCCATTGACCGTCACACTAGTTGCACACCCTACACGAAGAGATTGCAGGAATTGAGTAACAGTCGATCCAAGGCTCGTTCGCTCCATTACCTCATCGAGAAAAGGCCACGCGACAGTGTCGAAGGCCTTCTCAGCGTCAAGGCTCATCAGCATGTTAACCGGTTGATCCTGCTCCTGCGCCATGACTGTGGCAGCAACAGCTGATCTTATATTCTTGATAATAGTCCTGCCTTGTGTGAAACCCATTTGAGCTTCGCATAAAAGGTCGGGGAGAACAACCTGGAGTCTGTCAGCCAATATCCAATGTCAGCCAGTAATTTATAATCTTGATTGAGTAGTGAAATTGGCCGATAGGATTGGCCAGAGACGGGTCTTTATTTGGTTTTGGTAAGAGAACTGTGCGAGACTCTGTAAATCGGTCAATGGGAATTTGGCGTATAAAGGCGTCGTTAAATAAATTAGTGAGAGTGGGGATTATTTGGGGGGCCAGTATTTTATAATATTCTGCAGGGAATCCGTCCGGACCCGGTGTTTTGCCATTGGAGGTCAGAGAGATGGCCCGTCGCACTTCCTCCTCCTGTATGTCCGAATTCAGCAAAGATTGCTGATCTTCAGATATGGAGGGCAAATTTATGGTGTCCAGAAAGGTATTGATATCTGGGAGGGATGCCGGGGCCGCTCTATAAAGATCTTCGTAATAGTCAGAAAAAATCTGCGCTATATCAGAAGCATCGGTGACAAGGGAGCCGGTGGTAGGGTGCCGCAGGGATAAAATGGGCTTGAATGGACGTCTTTGCTTAGTTAGGGTGGCGAGTAATTTTCCAGTTCTATTCCCCCATCTATAAAATTTATTGTCTGTGTTTTTTACCTGCCAATGGGATTCATCGTGGACAAATGTATCTAGTAGATGCCTGGCCGTCTGATAAACATTTTGGTTATACGCAGAAGAATCTGCTGCATATGTGTGCTGAGCGGTCAGTAAAGCCTTGTGTAAGGCGTCAAAGCGCTCCCTTCTCGTTTTCCGCCTACGGGACAGATAGCTGATGACATGACCTCTCATTACAGCCTTAGAAGTCACCCACAGCAAGGGGGAGTCATCCGTATGAGAGATGTTGTCGTCCAAGAATTGACTCCAATATGTTTGGAGATACTGTTTAAAGTCATCAGAATCTGCCATGTACGCAGGAAACCTCCATATTCTAGTTCTCACATTGGATGGGGATAAGGATAATGACATTGTAATTGGAGCATGGTCCGATATGGTGATTGGATGTATACGTGATGAGTAATGCGCCTCAAACAGGGTGGAGGATATCAGAAAGTAGTCAATACGGGAGAATGTTTTATGGGCTACAGAATGACACGTGTATTCTCTCGCCCCAGAATCCATCACCCTCCAGGGGTCGCACATATTGAGGGAGTCAATGAGAAGAGTGAGGGAGGCGGTCGCTACCTGGGACTGAAGTGTAGAAGGGGACCTGTCTAGTGTGGGGCATTGTACAAGATTGAAGTCGCCTCCAATTATTAAGCGACAGTCGGGAAAGCTCGTTATGATTTGGAGAACCTCTGATTAAAACGTGTGTTGGTCGTGATTAGGGGCATAAATGTTCACCAGTAAATATGCTATCCCGGCAATCATTACCTGTAGTATTAGGTACCTGCCCTGAGGGTCCGCTATGGAGTTATCTACAGTGTATTGAATGTCCCTTCTGAAAAGTGTCGCGACCCCCCGCGAAGAGGAAGAATGTGAGGCAGAAAGGCAATCTGCTAGCCATGGGGCTTTCAAGTTGCTTTGCGTGCCTGATCTCCAGTGAGTCTCCTGAAGAAAAATAATGTCAGGGGAGAGTCTTTTGAGATTATTAAGCACTTTTTTCCTCTTCAGGGGCGTGTTCAGTCCTGCTACATTCCAGGAAAGGAATTTAATATGAGGGTGGGTATTAAAAGTGTCAGGGTGTAGTGTGTTTGGGGTACTCATCCTGTGTCGAGGTGGTAGATTCGGATCAAAGGTAGTGAAAGCCAGATGCTGCACCCAACGGTCCCAGCGAGCCACGAGTACAGCCCCTTCCCACTGATGCCATTACAAGCGGGAGTCACACCTCCCATCACCTGAAAAAGGAGAAAATACATGAGCGAGCATAAGTAACACAAAAAAGGCATAGAAACCACAAAACTTAGAGCGGCATTAACAAATAACTGGTGTTCTGCTATGAACACAACTGCGCTTTAATTCGCCAAGGTAAGCGAAGTAAGCACATGTCCATTGGTAGTAGGGCTAACTTTTCCTCTCAGAAGGTCTTCATTATCCTTTATCCCGCACTTCCAGATGGAGGCCTCTGCGGGCCAGGATCGGATCCTCAAACATCAGCATACGGTCCCCCATTTGCACTTTCAGCTTGGCCGGGAAAAGGAGTTGAAATCGGGTGTTCTGTTCGTGCAACAGGCGGCAAATTGGAGCGAAGGCTTTTCTCTTCTGGGCGACCGTCGCCGAGTAATCTTGGAAGATCAGGATTTTGGAGTTATTCACGTGGAGATTCCCCTGCTGCCTGTATGCTCTCAAGACTCTTTCTTTTATCGCCCAGTGTAGGTACTTGGCGATTACTGGACGTGGCCTATTGTCTCCCGCATTCCCCCGGGTTCTGGGTGGTCCCAGCCTATGCACTCTCTCAATCAGGAGGGGGTCGCGTCCCAGGTCAATGTTGAGGGCTGTGGGTATATCTTTGGTGATGTAGTCCAGTAGCTGGTCGTTTGTCACGCTTTCAGGGATGCACACGAAGCGCAAATTGCTGCGCCGATCCCTATTTTCTAGGTCATCCAATTTATCTCTCAGGGCTTGGGATGTGGCTTGACTTTGCCTTAAGGCGACCTCCATTGTGGCGATAGAATCTTCCGCTGTATTAAACCGTGTTTCCATATCTGCTATTTTTTGTGAATTCGAAGTGATTTGCGCCAATGCAGAATTTATGGACGTGTGCAAGACATCCAGCCGCTTGTCGAAAAGAGGAAGCAGAAGTTTGGAGACCTCCTGTGCCACTAAGGTCGTCTGAAGTGAGTCAGTTTCCGAGTCATGCGAAGGACTGTTATGTGGGGTTAGTCTGGGTGGCGTGACGTCGTCATCAGGAAGAAGTTCTGGGGTGAACTGATTTTGAGAGCTGGAACCTCTATTGGAAGAAGATCTGGGAGTCTGTTTATCCCCCTTCATATGGGTTTTGGATTTCTGCATTTTGGAGGACGGGGGTATCCCGGGCGTCCGGGCGGCACAAGAGCGGACAGGTTGATCTCTCAAAGATTTTGTCAAATATTTGTCCATGTTACGCTCCCCTATCAGGGGGGTAGCACGATAGATTTTACAGACAATGAACAGGCAGCAGAGGCTAATAGGAGGGAAGTAGCCCACAGCACGTTACATCTTTACAGATCCATCAGCATGTGCAGGGGTTTGGAGGGATCTTTATAACGAAACATAGTGTGTTCAGCAAACAATGTCCCGTGCAAACGATGAAGTGAACCAAGGCGGGTCAAAGGGGAAGTTTCTGAGGCGCAATAAATCCTCGATTCTTCCTACAATGTTGACGTAGTGCACACAGTTTAGGAGAGTCGCGCTGAGTAGTTCCTGGCTGGGGGTTACACCGGGGTTTCTCCCCCCGTGCGATGTGTATACAAGTCCCTGGGCAGTAAGAATGGCCGTCAGGCCCAGCAGTGTCACCAGCGGGATCGTGCCCGGGTGTTTTCACGTGGGTTTTGCCCCACACAAGATATTGGTCTGGGTCACAACTTGGCTATTTGTGGGTCCTCACCTGGGGTCTGCCCCACTTCTCCTCCCTTTCCCAGCACTTCTTTTCCTATCAGGCCGCAGTTGCCTTTATCCGCCACAAGATGGCAGCAGAGTTGTGGCTTTTCAAGATGGCGGCCGGGGCGTGGCTTCTCGTGAGGTTTGCCTCGCACAAGATGGCGGCCGGGATCTTCCCCTGCCAGACCAGCAATGCCCCTCGGGGTACAATAACGGAAAATCGGGGGGTCACAGAGCAGTCCACAGGAAAGACCTCCCTCCCCCTTATGATCTCTTCCTCCCCTCTTCTTATCGGCCGCACGATGTGGGTGCCGTTCAGCCACGGTCCGGCCGAGCCGAGCCTCCTCCAAGATGGCCGCCGGAAAGATTTTCTTCTGCAGGAGACCCAGGTAGGATGATTTGTGCCAGTTATAATGCTGCTTTTGATGGCGGGTCACCCTGATCCTCTGGCTCCCCTAGCAGGGGGGATCCCCAATCCAGGGCTCTTTTCCCGCCGGGCTTTTATCTTCTGCCGCGTGACGGGGCCAGGGACGCCTGCGCTTCTTTCGGCGTTCCACCGCCCACGGCTCCGGGGCGATTCAAATCGGAGTCTCCTGAAAATGCCTCCCATTGATTTCAATGGAGGCGGAGGCATCTCTTTTCCGCGAGCGGTAAAACCGGCTCGCGGGATAAAGAAGGGACATGCCCTATCTTTGGGAGTTTGACATCAATGGGAGGCAGAGAGAGCTTATTTCGCAGAGTTTTATGCCCGCGGCGCTCAATGACCGCGGGCAAAAAAGGCCACAAAAAACGGCGTGCAGGGAAAGGAAAATCTGCCTCAAACTTCCAAACTGAATTTCGAGGCAGAATTTCCGCCTGCAAAAAACTCAGTGTGAACCCGGCCTTAGCTGTAAGCAGGGCTGGATCATGGCAGGGTTTTAGCCTGTGTATGTAAACGATATTGCTACCATTTACTTGCAGCAAGCAGAGATCTTGAAATTAGTGAGGATTTAAAAAAACAACGTATATTAGAAAGTTGTAGAACTTTTCATTATAGAATGAATGAGTTTCCTTTACATAAAAACCCTTCAACTATTAAGAGTTTACTGCGCTGTAACAAACATTCTAGCACCTAGAGGTGTAACTTGAAACTCCTGGGCTCCAATGCAAAATGTTTAACAGGGCACCTCACCTACCACGTGCCATTTATAATACTGGTGATTTCTTATGTGGCAGAAGAGCCTTTGGGTTCTCTCAGGCACTAGGGCCAGGGTGCTATATTTGCACCCCCTAGATCTATGCCCTTTCTTGCACTCAAAATTTTTAAAGTCTGAACATAAAATTGTAATAGCGATTTTCCTGCTTGGAATGTTTTCCCAGGGATACAATAACTCATTGTATAATACAATATTGAACACTATTAATATAATAAATTGCATTCTCTTATTCATTCCACTAGCAAATTAATGTAGGGAGGTGTTGATGATCTTATGTCAACCTAATATCTCTGCGCAATTCAGAGAATTGACAAACCTGCCTATTTATCAGTTCTGAAGGTGGAAAATAATCAATATCTCTTGATTCACTTAAGTATTTATATGACAGGCCATTCTAGAATCACACATCACAAAATAGTACCAAACCTCACGTTTACTTTTGGATTCCTGTTGGGGTTTGACCTTGACCATTAGAGCGCAGATGCATGACCCGCTTATGCATTAATGTGATGGGTGAGTAAATCCATAAGGTTAAATTGCAGAAAAAATGCTTAAAAAAGACAAAATATGCTGCTAAGATGTTGGTTAAATGATCCACGCTAATGGGTACAGGAAAAACACCTGAGGACCTTTATGTCATACATGAATATTTTACTTATGTACTTTTAACAATATTTCTGAAAGCAAAGAAAGAAACAAGAAAACTTTCTCATACTCATTCAAATATCTAAAAATCACTTCTAAAAATGTTACTAATAAGCTAAATGGAAATATTATTAAGAAGGAAATCCAGATAGAATTTTTCATAAATACATTTTATCTCCATAGAAATCCTATCCTCTGGATTTGTGGCGGACCCATTAATCGGCGCTCCACCATGTAGACTCTTATAGTTTATCTATTTGCCATAGAAGTCTATGGTATAAAAACAAAACATCACTCAGAAAGACTATTGGGCAATTACTGAGCATTAACAGTTATACTAGTCTATAAGTATAATGTACATTAACTGGTGCGTACCTTTTATAATGGTCACCTGCTATTACGTTAATCCTTTTTACCCATTAAAAACCAAACCAGGTGGATATTAATAGGGAATTAGCTTTGTAACATTGGCTACTTTGCCACACTTTGTCATGGGTTGTGTGTGATATTGCAGGTCAGCCCCTATTCACTTCAATAGAGCTAAGTCACAATACCAGACACAACCCATGGACAGGTCTGGAAGAAATGGGCCATGTTTTTCTTTTCCTGTGCAACCCCTTTATTAACCCCTTAATGACCAGCCTATTTTAAACCTTAACGACCAAGCTATTTTTTGCGTTTTTCCATCGTCGCATTCCAAGAGCTGTAACTTTTTTATTTTTGCGTCAACATAGCTGCATAAGGACATTTTTTTTTGCGGGACAAGTTGTATTGTTTAATAGCACCATTTTGGGGTACATATAATTTATTGATTAACTTTTATTAACTTTTTTTGGGGGGTAATGGAAAAAACCCCATAAATTTCGCCACTCTTTTTTGCGTGTTAGATTTACGACATTTACTATGTGGTATAAATAACACAATAACTTTATTCAGTGGGTCATTACCATTGTGGCGATACCAAATTTATATAGACTTTGTATGTTTTACTACTTTTACACAGCAAAACCACTTTTTTTTCAAAATTATTTGTTTTTGTGTCGGCATGTTTTAAGAGCCATAATTGTTTTATTTTTACGCCAGTGCAGCTGTATGAGGGCTTGTTTTTTGCGGGACAACTTGTAGTTTTTATTGGTACCCTTTTGGAGTACATGCAACCTTTTGATCACTTTTGTATCACATTGTTTTGAAGGCAGGACTAACAGAAAATAGCAATTCTGCCATTGCTTTTTGTTTTATTTTTTACGGTGTTCACCGTGCGGGTTAAATAATGTAATTGCTTTATAGGTGGGGTCGTTACGGATGCGGCGATACAAAATATGCATAAAGTTTTAATTTTAAAGTATTTTATAGGGGAAAAAGTGGGGTTTTCATTTTTTTTATTTGGGATTTATATTTATTTATTATTACCTTTATTAAACTTTTTGATAACTTTATTTTTAGTCCCACTAGGGGACTTCACTATGCAATCTTCTGATTGCTTTTATAATACACTGCAATACTTCTGTACTGCAGCGTATTATTCCGTCAGTGTAAAACTGACAGGCACCTGCTAGGTCATGCCTCAGGCATGGCTTAGCAGGCATCCACCACAGGAGACCTGGGGGCCTTTGTTAGTCCCCCGGCTGCCATAGAAGCCATTGGCACCCTGCCATTGCAATTGCGGCTGAAATTGATCCCACCCGTTAGTGCAGGTGTCTGGCGGTCTTTAGACTGCCAGACACCCGCTTTAGCCAGCACAGGACACCCGTGCTGGGCTTATGTCAGAGAGTCGTGAAAAGGCATAAGTAACCTTAACGGCCACCGTGAAAAGGCGTATTGGCGGTCGTTAAGGGGTTGATGTCCTATCATTAAAACCAGGGGCACAGTAGCCAATGTTACATAGCCAATTCCCTATTAATATTTGCCTGGTGTAGTTTTCTAAAGTGTAAAAAGGATTTACTTATAGAATAAGCCACGTAGGGAGCAACGACGCAAGTAGTGAGAAGAGGGGGCACAATTTTAAATATCTTCTGTTGTTGGCATCCCAGAAGATCTCCTACATCAAAAAAATTGGAAACATTTTCAATATTTCCATAAATGAAGCCAGATAAGGTTATCAAGTTAGCAATTGTTGAGATGCATGATGGCAGTAGTAGTACAATAGTGTAAAGTGGAGTGGGTTAGAAAGCTTATTCCAAATTTTCTCTTTCAACACTCATCTAAGTGACTTCCTCTGCTCTGAGTGCTTGTAGTCTTTGGGGTAACTCAAGCACCTTAAAAGTCATGCCTATCATTTGAAAAAAAAATCACAATCCCTTCTTAAGGAGCTGTAGATGTATATTAGAAATGTACATTTTCTCTCTTCCTGCTTGCCCAGTGGACGGACCCATTAAAGTGTGATGTAACAGCTATGCGGTGTGCTGTGAGCCAATCAGATGTCTCCTTTCCTGCCATGATTAAGAACGCAGGAAGCGTTTGAAACGCGTAGGCTTCGCTAATTTTTTCCACATCTCTCCTAAGCACTCCAGGACATCATCTAGATTGATCCTATTTTAAATATCTCCATTAAACTTGGAACCAGTTCCTTTTTATTCACAGCAACGCTGGATCCACCCCGTTTGGTTTTCTTCTGTCTACATATCGCGTGCCGACGCGAGGATCCGTGCGGTGACAGAGTGCAAAATCCACATACAAAAGGTGAGCTGGAGGTTTCGTCTCCCCCTCTTTTCTCCTTTCCTGCTCTTCCACCCTATCCTTTCACAGCATGCAGTCTCTCACACATTCTTATAGAGAGAGAGACTGCAGCTGCGTCCCCCTACCTCCCTGTCCTCTATTTACTCTTTTACCCTAGATAGTTTTTTTTGGGTGACTAAATAGGTTTCTGAACATTTACAGAGAGTCTGTAGGCAGAGAAATAGGAAGTGTGAGTGAGATAAGATGGATATTAGGAAGTTTCATGCATGCACATGTACAATGATAAACATATTTAAGATGATTTAGACTTGCCACAGATAAATATTCCATTTTCTGGAGGACACATGGCTCAAACCACTGGTGATATATGTATAAAAGTTTAAGAAAGCCTCATGGTATAGTTCCTAATGTTCAGCTCTTACTATACCACAATTGTGGAATAGCAGTCTGTTTGTCGCCTGGTTTCATACATGACCTCCACTATTCGTAATTTGTCTTCAATCATACTTTGTCACCACAAATTATTTGCCTTTATAGTAAGAGCAGAGAAGCCAAGGTAAAACATGCAGAACATTATTCGATTATCATCCTCCTGTCAGCCATTGTTTGTAGTTGGGGTCAAACTGTTTAGTGCTCTATTTGTTGTAGGAGAGTGTAATCTCTGAATCACATTATTAATGATGCGATGTATGGTTGTGTGATGGGAAATAGGGTTTACTTAAGCACTGGAGACATGTTTCATCAAGCTCTCCTTGACATTCTAAGTGATTACTTTTTATATGTAGAGGGTAGTTGACATTGTAAACGGTATTATAATTATATAATTTTAGAATTGTGTAATACACCTACTAAATCATTATACACACAGTAAGAGCTACTTGGAACTGTTAAACATCTGAGGACTATCAATGTTCTCTCAGGCTACTTTACATGTGGTTTAAAAGGTATAGATATTCTCTCTGAGTGCTTTTTTTGTGACTTACCTTCCCCACATTTTTTGTGTTCTTCCGCATTCAGAAAGTTAACATCGACTGGTTGGAAAAATGTACAGACGGTATTACACTGATAAGCACAATCCTTCAAAAAATGTTGGTCATCTACCTTGTTGAGTACAACCAATAAAATATGTACTGCCTTCAACCCAGTAATCTCTTAACCACTATCTCAGACCTAGACCGGCCAAAGGGGTAAGTGACCTGTGCAGTCATATAAGGCACATCACTGTCGCTGCTGAATTGGGCAAAACCAATTTATTGGAACTAATCTATATGTTATGAAATTTTGCAAACACGTTATGATGGTATTAATTGGGCACTGTACCGTACACCAAATGTTGGAGTGTTGGAGCACTAGCTCGGGGAATAGGCATACAAGGCGCCATCCAAAGAGGCTGGCCCTCACTAAGACAGTTGTATATATTCACCACAGCTAGCGTATCCCGTGTGTAAATAACTTATGTGGAACCTTCTAAGTTTAAAAAAATAATAATATCTGGGAATACAAAAAAAAAAATACTTTTTTGTCACTCAGCAGAATAGTAGACAAAGAGGACTTACCAGAAGAAGTGAAGAACCTAAAAAACAAGAAATTTGTGGATGTTGGGGAGAATGGCAAGGAGAAACTATTACTCGAGTACAAGTACATTGGTTTGGCATTTAAACAAATAGCAGTTCTGGAAGAGTTGCCTCTGCAAGGGAAATGTTCGGCTAGATGCAGCTTACTTTGATGGTGACAGCTAATTACTTGCGGTTACAGAATTAGAGAAACCAGCCCCCGGGGATCAGTTATCATCGCCAGAAAGAATTTTTTCTAAAGCAGTCACTCATACATGTCATGTACTGCCTATCCCTAAAAGTTTTACTAGACATGTACGTATAGCTCTGGTGATGGACCATAAACCTCATATTTGCATGTTCAGATTTTTTTTTTTAGCAGTGGTTGATATCCATAAACATATCTATATTCATATCCCTTACCTTTTGTTTTCCCCCCAGTTATATGTGTCAAAATCTTATACTGTATATTTGCGATAGAACGTCTTGTTTGCTACATCATTATATAACTGTTTGAAAGTGTCCTCCTGGTAGCCTTTATATTGAAGTGCGGCAATGTTCCTTCTCGCCACTACAATCTGTATCCTAAGTATCATCCAGAGCATTGAGCACGATCAGCCAGCCCAGAGCCTTCTATCTACCATGTGGTGAGATTGAGCAGTAGGTTTTCGATCGACTTAAAGAGGCTCTGTCACCAGATTTTGCAACCCCTATCTGCTATTGCAGCAGATCCGCGCTGCAATGTAGATTACAGTAACGTTTTTATTATTTTAAAAACGAGCATTTTTGGCCAAGTTATGACCATTTTTGTATTTATGCAAATGAGGCTTGCAAAAGTCCAAGTGGGCGTGTTTAAAGTAAAAGTCCAACTGGGTGTGTATTATGTGCGTACATCGGGGCGTTTTTACTACTTTTACTAGCTGGGCATTCTGACGAGAAGTATCATCCACTTCTCTTCAGAACGCCCAGCTTCTGGCAGTGCAGACACACAGCGTGTTCTCGAGAGATCACGCTGTGACGTCACTTCCTGCCCCAGGTCCTGCATCGTGTCGGCCACATCGGCACCAGAGGCTACAGTTGATTCTGCAGCAGCATCAGCGTTTGCAGGTAAGTAGCTACATCGACTTACCTGCAAACGCCGATGCTGCTGCAGAATCAACTGTAGCCTCTGGTGCCGATGTGTCCTCGCTCGTCCGACACGATGCAGGACCTGTGAGTGATGACACAGCGTGATCTCTCGAGAACACGCTCTGTGTCTGCACTGCCAGAAGCTGGGCGTTCTGAAGAGAAGTGGATGATACTTCTCGTCAGAACGCCCAGCTCGTAAAAGAAGTAAAAACGCCCCGATGTAACACACATAATACACGCCCAGTTGGACTTTTATTTTAAACACGCCCACTTGGACTTTTGCAAGCCTCATTTGCATAAATACAAAAATGGTCATAACTTGGCCAAAATTGCTCGTTTTTTAAAAATAAAAACGTTACTGTAATCTACATTGCAGCGCCTATCTGCTGCAATAGCAGATAGGGGTTGCAAAATCTGGTGACAGAGCCTCTTTAAGTAAGACACCGGAGTATCTATTTTATTGTCAAGTTTTCATGGCTATAAGCTCTCACGCGGCTTCCGCTGTTATATTTTAAATTTTGGACAGAGCTATTTATGCATGTATTCTAATGCGTACATCGTTTTGCTGTCAGTCTTTTTAGACAAAGTTTCAAGCCTACCTAACTTTTCATGTGACTTTTCAAAATAAGTTGTCATATGTGTGTACATGAGCAAACCATTATTTCTGGCCATTATAGGACATATGTATATGCCATTTTTTTTTTAGCAGTTTTCTCCTCTGCAGGCTCTATCTCTAATCTCCAGTTTTCTCTGAGCACTAAGGTGAAATACATAACACTCACTAGAAGCTGGTGCAGCATCTAAGTGTGTCTCTCTGCCTCTCTCACTCTGCTCCCGCTTCCTCCTCTCCATAGTCATCTATGGGCAGTATGCAACCTGATCCTTCAGTGAGCTGATAGTACGTCTTGTCTTTAGGATGTGAAAAAAGCAGTAAATGTAAACAGTTAAAAGGGGGTCTAGGTAGAGGAAAGGAGTGTGTGTGTGTGTGTGTGTGTGTGTGTTTCAATAAAATACATTCCGTTCTTAGAAAAAACTACTGCTAGAGTAATGGTTTTATCCCTTATGCGCTCGTACAGAGTGTCTCCCCATTTTGGCACATCGATGGGGAGTCTAGAGAAGGGAACGCTCCTCTAGGACATCCATGTGCCCTAAAAAGGGTTGTTGTTGCGAAAACTCCTTTAAGACCACCTGAGATGTAAATGAGAACTAATACATTCACAAAAAATATCTAGTCACAAATAATACACTGGTACTAAGTGCAGCAAACTCAACAATACAGGTCAATACACCCCCACTAGTTTTAGCACTGACCATTTTCAGAGATATTGTCACATATAGAGTGTATGAAGTTTGAAGAGTATAGTCCTATAGTCCCCAGAAAAAAATATTTGATTCAACAAAGGCTATGTTCACACAGAGTCCTAAAATGCCTCCCATTGATTTCAATGGGAGGTGGGGGCGGTTTTCTCCCGTGAGCGGTAAAACCGCCTTGCGGGAAAAAGAAGAGACATGTCCTTTCTTCGGGCGTTTACGCCTCTGCCCTCCCATTGACTTCAATGGGAGGCAGAGAAAGCGTATTTTGCTGCATTTTATTTTAAATCGGCATGCAGGGAGAGGAAAATCTGCCTCAAACTTCCAAACGGAATTTTGAGGTAGAAATTCCGCCTGCAAAAAACTCTGTGTGAACATAGCCTTAAAGTAGTAGAAACTGTTTTAGTAAATATTTTCTGAAATAAAATAGAATTTTACCAAAAAAAAATGAGATGGATTTTACATGAGTTCTAGCCACACCGTCATTTCTTGCTCCATGTACTGAGATTTTTTTTTCTGAAAAATCAAACTGTTTCTTTTTTTAACAGAAATGTGATAACTTTTAAGAAATTAAGTAAAGCCAAAAGCTTAGTTAGCCTGTCATGCACCGCTTCAGACTGTTAACATTATGAAAACAGCACCCATTCTGGAGGGAGTTAATCTGAGCTTATTCTGATATAAAGGAAGTGAAGCATTTTAAGTGGATGGAAGGAGGATGGTAACACTAGGGCATCCATGACATTTGATAGGTTACGATTTCAGCCACTGTTGACAGCTAAGACGTGACACAGTGAAGAATGTGTTTCCAAATCAAGAACACCAATTTGTTTACATGCAATAAACAGTTAAGAACATTTTTTTTCTATCTTTTGATCTATTAACCCCTTCCTGCTGCAGCTATACTTCATTTTTTCCTCTCCATCTTCCAAAAGCCATAATTTTTTTATTTTTCTGTTAATATAGCAGTATCAGGGCTTGATTTTATGTACCATATAATGTACTTGGAAACGGGAAAAAAAACTCTGTGTGGGGTGGAATGGGAAGAAAACGGTCATTCCTCCACTGTTTTCAGTTTTGTTTTTTTACTGTGTTTACCTGGCGATACCAAATTTATGTATTATATTTTTATGATTCACTACTTTTACAGAGAACTTGTTTAAAAATTTTTTAGTCATAACTTTTTTATTTTCTTTGTCGATGGAGGTGTGTGAGGGCTTGTTTTTTGCGGTACCATTTTTGGGCAGATACAACTTTTTGATCACTTATAATTCCATTATTTTGAGATCTAAAATTTAATTTTTTACGCCGTTTACCTTGTGGATTAAATAACATTATATTAGAATAGTCTGCACTTTTATAGATGCGGCAATATTAATAATGTTAAATGCGCTAGAATTCTGGAAAAAATTGCAACAACAAAAAACAGGCATACATGGCGTGCGCCACATTTATTATGTGTTTTAGACTCTATTTGATACTTTCTTGTCAGTGTGCCTAAAAAAAGAGTTATGGCTAAGAGTAGTCATAAAATGTGCCAGATTTATTAACAACATGCACCATTTTTTGGTGCAAAAATATTGATGTATGGTACGCTGATCGAGAGGTAGCGCAAGGAAGAGAAAAGTGTTTAAATTTAGGACAGTATTAATAAATCTGCCGCATTATGTTTTGTATTCTTTTGGTTCTTTATTTTATTGAACACTGAAATAGGACCTCATCTTGTCATGATTGTTTAACTAAATCTTGGTACATTCCCCTAGTATACTATAAGTAAAAGGAGAAATATATCAGTCCCTTTAAGCAGGGCCGACTTTAGTACAAGGCAAACTTGGAAGATGTCGCCCACTGTGCTTGAGGGGCACAAGGCAATGTTGGTAAGCACTCTCTACACTTGTCAAGCCCAGTGTGAGGTAGGCAGGGTGCCCACCTATACCTTCCCTGGAGCCATCCCTGCCTGTAGCACTGTCATATATTCCTAGAATATATCACATTTTGCATATTATCATGATGCATATTAGCATAAGTTTCATAGTTTATTACGGTACGGCCTCTATCCATGCCCAATCTCAGATAAAAATTTGAAATTTTGTTTATGTGCTAAGCTTTAGAACCTACTATAAAAAAAATATCTATTTACTAGTATCTCCCCCCCACAATTCAGGGGTATTTTTGCAAGGTGGGAATAAAAGAATTTGGAAAATGAATGGAATTCTCCACAACACACCTTAGAATGAACATATATTGTGAGAAGGGATTAGTGTTTCAACTTGACAAGGTTTACAAATATTTTAAGAAATATCAAAAACATCTCTGAAACCAACAATAATGCAGTTGAAAAGCAATTGATTTGCGATGTTTGCAACATAAGGTTCAAAGACAAAATAAATGTCCAAAATGTTAAAACATAACCTTCGATAAAAGATTTTCTAAAAAAATAGCAATTCCAGAAAGAATTCTTCATAGGACGTACAATAAACTAACATGGCTAATACCCAGCACCAAAGTTAAACTATTAATATGGGAAAGATTAAACCTATAATATATCCCAATCAAACCATATGGGGTTACAATAATAAATGTCCCCATCATGCCCTAGACAGCATCCTATGCATAGCAGCAGAGTATCTGCCATGAAAAGGGTAATCCCTGTAAAAAAAACATGGCCCTGTATGGCCCTAAAAGTGAATATATCTAATTTGATGGAAATATATGTTCAGCAACAACAAGGCCCTATACAGTATAATGAGAAAATATGGACAGAAGGTCCCTTGGACCCCACCCGTTAACCTCTTAACAGCATCATGCCCTCCCTTGTTTTTTCTATACCAATAATGTAACAAAAAAATATGTAGATTGTAGGCTCATGTGACAGATCATGTAATTTTTGGCTGAAAATATTTTTTGTTTTTACCGCACGGTGAAAGCCGTAAAACCCAAAACACAATGGAGGAATTGAGGTTTTTTTCAATTCCACCCTACAAAGATATTTTTTTTCCACTTCCCAGCAAATTATATGGTACTTTAAATGGTGCGAATAGAAACTACAACTCCCCCTGCAAAAAATGAGCCCTCATACCACAGAAAAATAAAAAAGTTGTGGCTCTTGGATGGCGGGGAGTGAAAAACTAAAACGTAAAAACTAAAAATGTCTGGGTCTTTAAATAGTTGAAGTGTTATTCCCAATTTATAGAAAAATAACATATGGCCATTATACCACATCACTTTATGATCAGTGAAGGACCTCTGGGATGCCCACGGTGCTGAGAATGAAGGGACTGATTTAGCGCCATGTCCTCTTCACATTTTTTCCTTTACAGCATCACCTGGTCACCTGCTGTGTCAGGAACTGCAGCACGGCCCCGTTCAAGTTAATGGAACCAAGAGATCGGCTCCCCACCGATCATAAAGTGATCTTAGCTGTATACCATTACTTTATAAGATGGAAATAACTTTAATTCTTTTCATATTTTACTTGTCCACAGGAACTTCAACCTGGCAGAGGATGAGTTTACTGCACAATGTGAATAGACAAATGAAGAAAAAAAAATGATTCGCCAGCACATCCAGTAAAAATGTATAAGAAAAGTCCACATCAAAAAATATGCCAAGGCCTTTATATTAATTTCCAAATGTTTGATACTTGAGGCATTGTGTAACAAGTTTACAACAAAGAACATGCAACATTAATTTATAAACAAATATACCTTGACTTTCTATGTCTTAAACCTCAAGCATCAATTCTTTGTTGCACATACATTAGTTAATCTGTGCATATAGCCAGCTTTTGATGTAAATAGGATTGTCTGGAAAGGTTCATTCCTCCTAACAAAAGCAATGCAGCTGCAGGTAAGCAGACATCTAAGTCCTGAAACATGTGAGTGATACATTTTTGACTGTGTTCCATAAGCATCATTATGTTCTTACTGTACATATGTTGCAGGAGTCCAGGTTCATGACCTAACAAGCAAATATTGAAATACCCATTACTGTTGAGAACATGGCAAGTTGTAAATTTGTATTGATTTCTTATATAGAAAAGGTAATTATTATTATTATTATTATTATGTTTGCAATTACCACTTAAATACAGATATTGTACTATGGTATACAAAAAGAAACATTGCGTGCAGATATACTTTAACCCCTTAGTGACCACCAATACGCCTTTTCACGTCGGTCACTAAGGGGCCTTAGGCTAGGCTGACGCCTTTTCACGTTCGCCTAGCCTAAGTCATGCACGGGTCTCCCGTGCAGGCTGGAGCCGGGGCTCTGCTGTCTGATGACAGCTGGGCTCCTGCTCCAATGCCCGCGATCGAAGTTTACTTCGATCGCGGCCGTTTAACCCGTTAAATGCCGCCGTCAATAGCGACCGCGGCATTTAACTTTGTTTACAGAGGGAGTGAACTCCCTCTGTCACCCATCGGCGGCCCGCGAATGCAATCGCGGGTCTCCGATGGGGTGCCATGGCAGCCGGGGGCTTGATAAAAGCCCCCAGGTCTGCCCTGGACATATGCCTGTTAGGACGCGCCGGAGGCACGTCCTAACAGATTGCCTGTCAGATTTACACTGACAGGCAATAATGCTCTGGTATACGAAGTATACCAAAGCATTATAGCAGCGATCGGAAGATCGCACAGTAAAGTCCCCTAGTGGGACTAATAAAATAAGTCACCAATGTGAAATAAAGATTATTAATAAAAAGTACAGTAAAAAAATAAATCCATTTTTTTCCATAAAAAGTGGTTTTATTTAGTAAAAGTGTAAAAAATAAATAAAAGTACACATATATGGTATCGCCGCGACCATAATGACTCCATTAATAAAGTGAATATGTAATTTAAACCGCAAAGTGAACACCGTAAAAAAAAAAACGCAAAAAACTATGGCGAAATTTCAATTTTTTTCCATTGCCCCCCAAAAAAGTCATAATAAAAATGAATCAATAAGTCCCATGCACCCCAAAACAGTACCAATCAAAACTACGTCTCATCCCGCAAAAAACAAGTTGAAAAAATCACTACATTGATGGAAAAATAAAGAAATTACGGCTCTTGGAAAGCGACGATGCAAAAACAAATAATTTTAGTTCAAAAGTGTTTTTATTGTGCAAAAGTCGTAAAACATAAAAAACCTCTACATATGTGGTATCGCCGTAATCGTACCGACCCATAGAATAAAGGTAACATGTTATTTATGCCGCACAGTGAACGGCGTCAATTTAAAAACACATAGAACAATGGTGGAATTTCAGGTTTTTTTTATAATCCCCCCCAAAAAAGTTAATAAAAGTTACTAAAAAAATTATATGTACCCAAAAATGGTGCTATTAAAAAGTACAACTAACCCGCCAAAAAACAAGTCCTCATACAGCTATGTAGATGAAAAAATAAAAACGTTATAGCTCTTTGAATGCGACTATAGAAAAACGAATAAAATAGCTTGGTCATTAAGGCCTAAAATGGGCTGGTCACTAAGGGGTTAATGTGTTTCTAACTTCTGCTCCATTAGTTGTAAACAGTGACATATCTCTGATACATGATCTGAAAAGATATCAAGATTAAGTTTAGGTACAACTATATTTTTAACTAATATTTTTAGAAAAATAAAAAAGTTCGAACCTTTAGACTTTCTTAACATATAAGACACGGTTCGATCAGTAGAAGTGACAATACCTCCTGACACCTCATAATGTTAAAGTTGCCTTTTACTAGGGTCACCTTGTAGATCCTTTAGATGTCATTGATTTGGCAATGTAGCAGTTGTTAATTGTCCTTTGATAAATGTCCAAACTGTGCATAGTATATTAAAATACATATATATATATATACTTGAGAATGAGCATGTGTACTGGATAATTGGATGCTAAATTTTACCTGACAACCCCTGTCCATAAGTCCTAATAGGGGATATCGACATTTTATTGAAGGGTCCCCCATCCTGCACTCCCAACTATAAGCCAGAGTGCTAAGAAAGTGGCTTCCGCTCTGGCAAACCCAGGCACCATGTTGTAAATATAGTTTTTGTTTCACTGTACTTCAGATTGCTTTTTTTATACTGATGCCAGGTTAATTTGATATATTTATGCACTTGCACTTTATAAGCACCATCAAATGCATTGTAATATTTCATATGCTTATTTATTGTGATATCTAGATGTGGTGCCACAATATTTGGTATTTGATGATTTGGTATTTATTTGTTTATGAGTTTTTGCACTTATTTAGGTATTTTGATTTCTTGCCTATGAATTAATTTATATTCTTTTCAATCCTTTCGCTTGTACACCTTATTTGGGGTGGGACCATTTAAATTTTTAATTGATCCCTGGTGCATCTTTGGTTTTAAATAAAGTGTGTGATACTATTAGGGTATGTGCACACGGTAGCAGGCTTTTACGTCTGAAAAGACAGACTGTTTTCAGGAGAAAACAGCTGCCTCATTTCAGACGTAAATGCTCCTCCTCGCATTTTGCGAGGCTTCTCTGACAGCCGTAAATTTTGAGCTGCTCTTCATTGAGTTCAATGAAGAACGGCTCAAATTATGTCTGGAAGAAGTGTCCTGCACTTCTTTTGACGAGGCTGTATTTTTACGCATCGTCCTTTGACAGCTGTCAAACGACGACGCGTAAATGACAGGTTGTCTGCACAGTACGTCGGCAAACCCATTCAAATGAATGGGCAGATGTTTGCCGACGTATTGTAGCCGTATTTTCAGACGTAAAACGAGGCATAATACGCCTCGTTTACGTCTGAAAATAGGTCGTGTGAACCCAGCCTTATGGTTTCTGGGTGCGTGGGTCAATTTATTGCGCTCTTTAATTGTGGTACTGGTTATTTAACACATTTGCTGTACCCCATTCTTTTTTATTAAGTCGTGCCCATTTTAGAACTGTTGCATTTAGTCATATATATATATAAGTATGTGAGTCAGTTATGTGTTATTTATCACATAACAGAATATTTATATATTTTAGGACTTGATGATTTGTTTTAACATTTATAAGGATGTAAAAAATTATTTGCTTTCTTCCAGATCTTTTCATATTTGTCAAGCTGAAAAATGCAAATAGGTCTGAACTGCAGTTCCAGGCGCTGCCGCATGCACAGATGAGGTGATATGCCTAAACCTTAAAGGTGCCACGGTTCCCTTGTTCCACTGGCTGGTGGCGGTCCTGTGGGTTGAACCCCCTCTGATCACACATTTATGGCCTATCTTAAACGGAGGCCATCAATGTTTCCAGCGATGCACCATTGCACACAACTAGATCTATCCACAAATATAAAATATGTTTAATTTATTATTAACATAGTGGTATTCCGATTCTGGGGATTTATGCATTTATAGGATTTTTAATAATTGACGGTCATAGAAATGTAGTTTATTATTTGGGGTACTACTTTAGAGGAATGATTTTCATCTAAACTACATAGGACCTAAATCAAAACTACCTAACAGAAAAACCGCTCTTGTTCTGACCAACAACCAATCACAGTGCTGCTTTTATTTTTCCAGAGCAGTTTAAGAAATGAAAGCTATGCTCTGATTGGTTGGTATGGGCAACAAGGCCAGTTTTGCTATTACTCAGTTTTGATAAATGAGGCCCATATATATGTGTTTCATTATCTCCATTCATGCACTCTTCTGATTTGTGAGAGGCATAGCATAAGGGCATATATTAATATACAATTATCAGGATATTTATACACAGAACAGCATGTAATAGCTGGTCTTGTTACTGTCTTCCATTATGTCCTTTCATCTACTTTTGATTCATCTATATCTATGAGAAAAGAATGCAGAACTTTGTGACATCACTCAGATGACATCATTCTAAGATCGGCACTTTAAGGATTTGGTTTGTTCTATCCAGAACAAAAATCATCTTTATGACAGGGAATCCCTCTTCTTCTAACAGCAAATTTTGAGTGTATGGGCATAAATTCTTACTACATCTGCATACATTGACATTACAGGCAGCCATTTTGTCAGCTGTCAATTTTATTTTACATTCAATGAGCTGGTAATGACATCCTGTGAAATTAAAGAATTACTCCGACCATTTCTTAATGTCTTGTACATGTCCTTTGAGCATTAGTTAAAGCCGCCTTAGAAAAAGTGTATTAAATCCTTAATATAAATCGTACTCTTGACAGCTAATTGGATGCTTGCCTATTTGACTTGTTGTTTTAATTCCCTGCCAATGTACACAGGTGTGCTGGGTGTCTGCTCTTAACTTTGCAAAGTATCAACCCTTGGCAGGACCAGAGAAGTTGCATAATTCTGTCAGAGTTTTTTCATCATTGTTTTTCATCAATTCAAATAGATGTTCAGTGCCCTAAAATATTTTTGTAGGCGTATTACGTGGGTGAAAACACGATTATTTGTTCATCGATATATCTATTAGTATAAGGGTATGTTCACACGACAGCGTCCGTAACGGCTGAAATTACGGGGATGTTTCAGCCTGAAAACATCCCCATAATTTCAGCCTTAACGGCATGTGCAGGCGCTTGAACGCCGCGTCCATTACGGACGTAATTGACAGGTCACTTCTTTGACGCGGGCGTCTATTTATGAGCCGTCATTTGACAGCAGCGCGTAAATTACGCCTCGTGTGAACAGACAAATGTCTGCCCATTGCTTTCAATGGGCAGATGTTTGTCAGCGCTATTGAGGCGCTATTTTCGGACGTAATTCGGGGCAAAAACGTGCGTGTGAACATACCCTAACAGGGCTCATACTTACTGTGAAGTGTATCTTAGTGGAAAAAATACACATGCAACATATCATATGTACAAACATTTAGCGTTTTGGAAATTCAATAGTATTTTGTTTATTATACAGCAACAATTAAAGGGGATGTCCAGTTTCATAAAATGAATGTTATTTTTTTGTTTAATTAGAAGTTATACAATTTTCCAGTTTTCAAAATCTCTGTTGTTATTCAGTAGGAACATTTATTTTTAACTTCCAACGGATAATAATCTGTCCATGGTCATGTGATGTACACGGCTTGTACTGTTACAGCATATGTATTAGAACTGCGTCTTCTAATGATCCCAACACCTGCGTGTCCGTTACATGACCAGGACAGAATTTTATCCACTGGAAGTAAACAATGAAGGTTCCTACTGAACAACATCAAGCAGAGATCTTGAAAGCCGTGAGAAATTAATACAGAAAGTATATCGGAAAGTTTTAGTACTTTTTTACTTTTATTATAAAAAAAACTAACATTAACTGCTTTAAAGAGGATCTGTCACTAATTTATTAATGCCCTATCTCCTAGCTAATCTGATAGGTGCTATGATGCTGATAAACCACAGTGTAATTTTTTTCCAAAAACTTTTATTATTTGCAAAGTCATGTGCATTTTCTAAATATGCTTATTTGGCTATAATTGCTAAATGGGTGATAACTCTTTCTTTTCACTCTGGGTGGTATAATGTTTTCTGTATGACTTTTGTGGTTTTGGGAAATTTCAAGTAGAGTGTTCATGCCTTGAAAACGAAACATTATAAGGCTGGGTTCACACGACCTATTTTCAGACGTAAACGAGGCGTATTATGCCTAGTTTTACGTCTGAAAATAGGGCTACAATACGTCGGCAAACATCTGCCCATTCATTTGAATTGGGTTGCCGACGTATTGTGCAGACGACCTGTCATTTACGCGTCGTCGTTTGACAGCTGTCAAACGACGACCCGTAAATTGACTGCCTCGGCAAAGAAGTGCAGGACACTTCTTTGCAACGTAATTTGAGCCGTTCTTCATTGAACTCAATGAAGAGCAGCTCAAGATTACAAACGTCAAAGACGCCTCGTATATTACGAGGAGGAGTATTTACGGCTGAAACGACGCAGCTGTTTTCTTCTGAAAACAGGCTGTCATTTCAGCCGTAAATGCCTGCTATCGTGTGAACATACCCTAAGGCTGCGGAAGGCTGTTTTCTTTTTCACAGTCAATGAAAAAAAAAAAGTGGCAAGCGTCAGAAATGGGAGTGGCCCGAGAGTTGTTGTGCGACTATTATTCTTCTGACAATTCTGAAGGGTAAACATGATAAAGAAGGCTATTACACTATGCAATGTTCTATTACTATGACATCTTCTATCATCATACAACATAACTCGCTCTTCAACCACTGGTTTAATGTTTAGATCTGTACTCAACATGCAATAAAAATGATAGCAGATCAGTATTATATTTTTCTAATTATTATATCATTATCAGATAAATTGACTTAAATGTAGAGTACCTCCTCTTGTTTACATTCTAATGATGTGCTTGAATTTAGGTATGTTTTTCCAATGTGCAATGTTAGCCATGTTGATAGTACATTTTTCCTGCCTAGATAACTTTTATATGTGATTCCTTATGTGAAGCCCAGTCCCAGCATTAATATACTGTACTGTGCAAAAGTTTTAGGCAGTTGTGGAAAAATGCTGCAAAGTTAGAATGCTTTCAAAAATAGAAGTGTTAATAGTATTTATTTGTCAATTAACAAAATGCAATGAACAGAAGAGAAATCTAAATCAAATCAATATTTGGTGTGACCACCCTTTGCCTTCAAAACAGCATCAATTCTTCTAGGTACACTTGCACACAGTGTTTGAAGGAACTTGAGTGGTTTTCCAAACATCTTGGAGAACTAACCACAGATCTTCTGTGGATTTAGGCTACCTAAAATCCTTCTATTTCTTCATGTAATCCCAGACAGACTCAATGATGTTGAGATCAGGACTCTGTGGGGGTCATATCATCACTTCCAGGTCTCCTTGCTCTTTACATTGAAGATAGTTCTTAATGACATTAATTGTAGGTTTGGGCTCGTTCTCCTGATGCAGAATAAATTTTGAGCCAGTCAGACGTTTCCCTGATGGTACAGCATGGTGGATTATTTAAGGCCTGTATTCCTCTGCGTCGAGGACACCATTAATTCTGACCAAGTCCCCAACCCCATTTCCTGAAATGCAGCCGCAAACTTTCAAGGAACCTGCACCATGCTTCACTGTTTCCTGCAGACACTCTCCAAACCTTTGGTGAACAAACTGTCTTCTCTTACAGCCAAATATTTAAAATTTTAACTCATCAGTCCAGAGCACCTGCTGCCATTTTTCTGCACCCCAGTTCCTATGTTTTGTGCATAGTTGAGTCGCTTGGCCATGTTTCCACGTTGCAGGTATGGCTTTTTGGCCGCAATTCTTGCATGAAGACCACTTCTGGCCAAACTTCTCTGAACAATAGATGTGTGTCCCTGGTTCCCACTGGTTTCTGCCAGTTCTGAGCTGATGGCACTGCTGTACATCTTCCAGTATCAAAGGTGAAGTAAGCATGATATGTCTTTGATCTGCTGCACTAAGTTTCCTTGGCCGACCACTGCATCTACGGTCCTCAATGTTGCCCGTTTCTTTGTGCTTCTTCAAAAGAGCTTGAGCAGCACATCTTGAAACCCCAGTCTGCTAAGAAATCTTTGCCTGGGAGAGACCTTGCTGATGCAGTATAACTACCTTGTGCCTTGTTGCTGTGCTCAGTCTTGCCATGGTGGACCTGTGACATGAAGCGGTCTTTCACAATCTCACCTTTGTAGCAGAGCTTCGCTGTTCCTCGCCCAGTTTTAAACCTCGTACATAGCTGTTTATATTACAGTTAATGACTGTGTTCTAACCTACATATGAAAATGACGATCATTATCACCTGTTTGGTTAATCATACACCTGAAAGTAATCCTACAAAATCCATGACTTTGTGCAAGTGTACCAAGAAGAATTGATGCTGTTTTGAAGGCAAAGGGTGGTCACACTTAGATTTAGATTTATCTTCTGTTCGTTTACTTTGTACTTTGTTAATTGATAAAAAAAAAAACTATTACTTCTTTTTTTAAAAGTATTTTTACTTTGCAGCATTTTTCCACAACTGTCTAAAACTTTTGCACAATACTGTATATTAGATTTTTTTTTTTAGGGAGTTACATAAATACGATTTCAAATAATGCTATGTGGAAACTTTTTGTAGCAGTCCAGAGGAATACTTTAAGTTGTTACTCAATAGATAGAATTGGAAAGTCACACTACAAAAAATCTCCATGTGGCCCAAACCTCCGCCAAAGGAGTTTTCACAGAGTTTTAAGAAATTTTAAGTAGAGTGTTCATGCCTGGAAGACAAAACATTATAAGGCTGCGGAAAACAGTTTTCTTTTTCAGAGTCAATGAAAAAAAAGTGGCAAGCGTGAGAAATGGGAGTGGCCCGAGAGATGTTATGCGACTATTCTTCTTCTGACAATTCTGAAGGGTAAACATGATAAATTTGCAATTCTCTTCTAAATCTGATAGAATTATATTAGTATATATTTGTTTAAGTATCCTCCATTTCTTCCTCAAAAAGGTTTTCTCATCAGGACAATCCCAGCTCCGGACATACACTTTAGACGTGTTTATAGGGCTCCATTGACTATACTATTTCATCCTAAGTAATCTTATGGTTGACGGATGCCACCATAGGGCATCGGTCACAGATATACGTTAAATATATATGTCAGGAAGTTCCCAACATCACTGTCCATGTGTGGACAGTGACTTCAAGGGCTTCCCCAGAGCTAGAGTCCCTGGCCAGAGTGCTTCCGATGCTTTGGTCGGGGACTCCGGTAATGGATCTCCTGACATCATTGTTCATATATGGACAGTGACCCCAAGGGCTTCTCCAGAGCCGGAGTTCCCGGCCATAGTGCTTCCGAGGCTATGGCTGGAAACTCCGGCATTGTAGCTTCTGACATCACTGTCCATAACTGGACAGTGACATCAGGACCCATCCTGGGCACATCGCTTCATGTAACGCTATTGATATTTATTTCCAAAGCAATGCAAAATGCGATGTGAACTAGGCTTAAACCCAACATGATGTATGGCGTGAGATGTTAAACAAATATGTAAAAAAAAAAACTATAGCTCCAACGGATGCCATCCGTCAGCCATTCATCGGCAATAGATTAACATGTTAAAAAAAAGTAAATGTTTAACATATAATTTTTTTTATTGGGTGATTGTGACAGATGCCTCTGACAGATGCATCCTTCCACCATACGTCACCCATAGACTCCCATGTTTAAAAAAAGATACGTTAACATATATTTTTTTTACTGAATGACGAGAAAATTGAATTGGTATCATGACAAATTGTATAACTTAACTCAATTCAAGTGAAGGTAAAGGTGGACACATCTGTAGGTGGAGGGGCCGGTTTCAGATTTTGCATTGGGGCCCAGGAGATTCAAGTTCGTCTTCCAATTTCCTGCACCTACATATTTGATTTAGAAAATTATTTTTTGAAAGTTAAAAATTAAACATATTATGCAGAAAATATTTATTTCTGTGGAACAAAGCATTATAATTATAAATGTTCTAGAAGTTAAGACATAGGACAAATGCACATGAATGACAGTTCAGGAGTTTACATAAGTACTTTAATTTATGGAATGATTTTCTATTTCCGTTATGATTAATCAAATCAACCAGAGGAAAAAAACTATTTGAAAAAATGTGTCTATAATTAGAACATCATACTCTCATGTCTTATTCCTAATTAAAGTAATTAGAAGCAAGGGGAACATGTGGTAATGAGTATTTCAATTTCTATAAAAAAAATCTTCACCTAGCTGATTTGTGATGATTGAGCTGTAGTGTATACTTCTAAATCTTCTACTCGAGCACTCAAGTCTTGTAACCTCATATTAAATCTGTATTCATTTTGTGTAGTCTTTGGCATTACGCAGAGATATATTTAAGGAAAATGATCTTCACAATATTTTTAGTATGAGGATAGTTTGTTAAAAAATGAACAATCCATTTTAAAGTATATTAGATGAAGGTGAATGATGTTTTACCACATGGAAAACCAATTATTGACCTTTAGTCTCAGAATATGGTAAAAGCTTCATTTATGAAAACCGTCTTGGCAAAGTAAAATTGCCAAACTAAAGCTCATCATAAACATAATGATTATCATAAACGATTCAACGAATTCTAACATTGTTGATGATAATTTTTGATTCTATCATACTAGAACGATCAGTTCCAAAAGAAAAAATTGACTCCATTGGCTGGAACACTTACATGCTTATCCTATGGTGGCCAAGTTTTAATGTCTATGGCCAGCTAAGCTCTGAGTTCCATACCCTTCGTGGATTCATGATCTCCAAGTTAATGTAGATAGGCTTAGACTCTAATAGAACTGTAATGCACATGCTCACTATGCACACTCTTTAATGTGGGGGTCTGTCCCGCTCATTTGAAACTTGATTGGAGGTCAAGAGTTAATCCTAAATTACTGCAGAAACAGCTGAATATATACAGTATGGTTTTATTAATTTTCATTAAGATTTTTAAATGAGACATTACAGCTAAAAATCACATAATACAGGTAAAGTAGAATGAAACAACATAAATAAAGGTATTAGTATTATAGAAGACCATCATTTGAAAAAAGAAATAAAAAATGAAAGCAACAAAGAAGTAAACAAAATAGGAAGGGTGAAAGAGTTAGGATAAAGAGGGGGAAACACTGAGTGAAAAGGGGGTTGGAGAAAAATAAATACATGTGGTGCTGTGTTGTGATAACTTACTTGGTTAAAGATATGTATGGAAATCTGAATTGAGGTTTGGATGAGCATTGGCAATCTTAGGTTCCCAGATGTCATAAACTTGTTTTTGGACACTCAGATAATTTTATTATTATTAGTCTTTAACCCCTTAATGACCGGCCTATTTTGGACCTTAATGACCAAGCTATTTTTTACGTTTTTCAATCGTCGTATTCCAAGAGCTATAACCTTCTTATTTTTGCGTCGACATCGCTGTATAAGGTCTTGTTTTTTGCGGGACAAGTTGCACTTTTTAATAGCATCATTTTTAGGTACATATTATTTATTGATTAACTTTTATTAACTTTTTTTTGGGGGGGAATAGAAAAAAATCTGACATTTCGCCACTCTTTTTTGCGTCCTAAATCTACGCCGTTTACCGTGTGGTATAAATAACACAATAACTTTATTCAGCGGGTTGTTACGATTGCAACGATACCAAATTTGTATGGTTTTGTATGTTTTACTACTTTTACACAGTAAAAACGCTTTTTTTTCAAAATTATTTGTTTTTGTGTCTCCATATTTGAAGAGCCGTAAAGTTTTTATTTTTTCGCCGATGCGGTCGTATGAGGGCTTTTTTTTTGCTGGACGACATGTAGTTTTTATTGGTACCATTTTGGAATAGATGCGACTTTTTGATCACTTTTTATCACATTTTTTTAAAGTCAGTATTCACAGAAAACAGCAATTTTTCCATAGTTTTTTATTATTTTTTTTACGGCGTTCACCGTGCGGGTTAAATAATGTAATAAATTTATAGTCGGGGTCGTTACGGACGCGGCGATACCAAATATGTGTAACTTTTTAACTTTCTTTTGTTTTTTTAATAGTAAAGCAGTTTGTAAGGGGAAAAGCTGGGTTTTTCATTTTTTTTCACATTTTTTTTTAAATTAACTTTATTAAACTTTTTTTCACTTTTTTACTAGTCCCATTAGGGGACTATAATATGCGATTCTCCGATCGCTATTATAATACACTGCAATACTTTTGTATTGCAGTGTATTACTGCCTGTGCGTTTAACACGGACAGGCATCTGCTAGGTCATGCCTGCGGTGCACAATTTTCAGCATTTGATCTCTCTACACCACCACAACAGTTTCAAAACAAAGAAATAAAGATGTGATTGAAGTGTGGACTTTCAGCTTAAATTCAGGGGTTTATCTAAAACACTACATTAATAATTTCGGAATTACAGCCATTTTTTGCATAGTCACTCCATTCTCAATTGTAATTGGGCAAACTAACTATTCTAAATATAAGGATTATTTTTAATATTTGGATGCAAATATTGTAATGTCTGAAAACCATGGTCATTTCCAAATGCTGAGCTTCCTCCTTTGAGATGCTCTGCCAGTCTTTACTGCAGTCATCTTTTTTGAAAAGCATGCTCTATTTGGTTGAGGTCTGGTGACTGACTCGACCATTGAAGAATATTTCATTTCTTTGCATTAAGAAGCTTTTAGGTTGTTTTTGGGTCATTTTACAGCTATACTGGAAAGCACCACTCTATCAGTTTTGCAGCATTTTACTTAATTTGAGGAGAAAGTATAGTTCTATGCACTTCAGAATTCCTCCAGCTACTTCTATCCTCAATCACATCATCAATAAACACCAGTGACCCAGTTCCATTGGCATCCATACATGCCCCTGCCTTCACCATGTATGACAGATGATGTGGTATGCCTTGGACCATGAGCCCTTCCTTTTCGTCTCCATGCTGTTCTATTCCCATCGTTCTGGTACAATTTCATCTTAGTTTCATCTGTCCAGAGAATCTTGTTTCAGAAATGGGCGTCTTTTATAGATGTTTTCTAGCAAAGTCTAATTTGGCGTTTCTGTTCTTGAGTGTTTCCAGTGGTTTGCATCTTGAGATAAACCCTCTATATTTACATTCATGAAGGCGTTTCTTGATTGTAGACTTTGACAATGATATGCCTACCTCCGGGACAGTGTTCTTGACTTAAATATTTTGAAGAGGTTTTTTATTACCAAGGAAAGAGTTTTGGAATCATCCACTTGTCTTCTGAGGTCTTTAAGACCTTTTGGTGTTGCTTTGCTCGCCAGTGCATACCTTTTTTTTTAAGAATGTACCAAATTGTTAATTTTTTGCTATCTCTCTGATAGATTTGTTTATTTTTTTTTCAGCCTAATGATAGCCTCTTTGACTTGCATTGACACATCTTTGGATCGCATATTAAGAGTTACCATCTGCAGTCACAAATGTAAATTTAACCCTTGGAATTAACTGTAAATTTACAATGGAACTGGACACATCCTGCAATAAAACTGCTTATCACTCAATTGTCTAATTACTTTTGAGCCTGTGAAAATGGAGGGACTATGTAAAAAAAATGGCTGCAATTCCTAAACGGTTAATGCAACATTTTTGATAAACCCCTTTGAATTAAAACGAATAGTCTAGACTTCCATCACATCTTCATTGCTTAGTTTTTAATCCAGTGTGTTGATATACAGAGGCTAAACTATGACAATTGTCTCACTGTCCAAATACTTCTGGACCTGACTGTATATATATTTCATATTTGTGAATATCGTACCTTTAATGGAGTTGCCTGAATAGAACCCCTCGGTTTTTAATCATTGATTTATTTAGCAGAAAAACATGCTTCATCAAGCTCCACAAGTTTGCCTCGCTTAAAGTCAATACTTGCATAAAAAAAGTATATAAGATAGAATAAAAAAATTCTTTACCTCTTACCTCCATCCAAATATTTCCTTAACCTTAAGCAATGGCAAACTTGATTTCTTTTCTACACAGGTCAAATGCTTGTCATAGCAGACATCCTAGTTAATATTTAACTAAAAATTAATAGATTAGATACCTGTGGCAGGCTTTTAGTGTCAATTAATTTAATAGCTGCTTTTTTTTTGTAACAAAGCAAGAAAAATATGGTGCATACTTTACATGGAGCGATATAGTTGTAGCTCAAGGCTTTGTGTCACAATTACCAGCATTTGAATGGCTGACACATGTAATCCTTGCGAGATTGTTCAATAGTATGATGTCAGAGAGAAATCCTTCAAACAGAACTATTAAAAAACACAATAAACATGCTCCTTGTTGTAAGATTTATGCAAGCTTATGTTAGAAAAACATAAATGAGGTGGTATTTGTTTGAAAATGAAAGGATTATATGGTCTTTGTAAAACGAGGAATTTCATTTTGGGGAGGGACACTGAAGCTGTGATTTATTTTTTGTTTATATTCCAATGACTCCTTTGATTTGTCAGCTTCTGTCACTAAGCATTAGGCCACTTGTAATTTCTTGTATTAGCCAGGATAAAATACGTTCTCCCTCAAATAATTTGTGTCAAAAATCCAACTGAACTGAACAACATAGACAGAAGTGTTTATTGAGAGATTACATAGGGTTTACGTTTAATGATAAACCAGACATGTTTCATTTTTTTTCTTCTCAATGACTTTAAAACCCGTTGGAGGTTGACATGCATTAAAAAGTATGAAAAGGTATAGAATTCAAAAAGGGTTATCTATTATATTTTACAAGGAGTTGTACATTATAATGTGTATTTGTAGTCCGGCATGCAACTTCTGGTATGGGTTATTTCTAACTCTACATTTAAAGGGTTGTTTCATCTTTAAAAACCACTTTCCATATACCCTCTCAGGAACCTCTGTTTTTGAGCCAGAGCTGACATTTCTATAACAAGCAGTGGCTCTCGCTTTGGTAGAACCGGTCCATTCTTGTATTACATGGATACACCCTTCATTCGAATGGCTGCACGAAATACTACATATCTCCTACACTAGCTGTTGCAGGGAAAATGAGAAAAATAAGCTGTTTGCCAGGGTATCGGGAGATACATTCTAGGGAGCTCCTTTTATATAAAAGGGATTGTCTGCTATGATTATCAATGTCAATTAGTCATAAAAGTGGTTGTACTGTTATTGCAATCATGCCCCATTGCATCACATATTAAAAATAATTCATATTTGCCGATACAATCAATTGTCCTCAATAAAGCTGGAGGAAGATCTCACCCCCGCCAGTACGTCATCCTCTGGGTTCTCTTTTTGATTCTTGTCTGTGGCAACGTCCTCATGTAGTTTTTTTACCGTTAGAGAACAAGCATGCGCAGGTTGTTGCTGCTTGCCCCTGCTCTGTGCGCATAGCTGGTCTCTTCTTCGCTTTGTGCACAGAGACAGTGCATGCACTTTCTTGACATTCTCACTGCACTGGGCAAGCATCCGCAGTTCAGCTGCATTTGCCCAGTGTCTGAAGGCACTTTGGGTTACAGTTGGCACCGCTCGAGGGCTCATGGGAAATGTAGTTTTCAGTACTAAAATGCGCATCACGTGTTCCAAGCTACAGGACCTCCCAGTCTGACATCTTCACCGGCAAATGTGATTGGAGCCTCGTGGGGTGCCGAATCGGTACAGATGGACACAGAGAGGTGGGTGAATGCACAGTTAGTGTGCATTTACAATACCTCAATGATTCTAGAACTTTATAGAACATTTTGATCTTGGTACATACTCTTTAAAGGGGCTAAATGCTTTGGACAAGTCCTACAACTATAAGCTGATCAAAGGGTATCTTACTCTAGGGATCCCCCGCGATCGGTTGTATTCAATTTCCCTGCTGGGCCACTACAGGGGAAATTAAACATTACACAATCCCTTTTAATATCA
Organism: Rhinoderma darwinii; assembly: GCF_050947455.1. NCBI lineage: Eukaryota > Metazoa > Chordata > Amphibia > Anura > Rhinodermatidae > Rhinoderma > Rhinoderma darwinii. The sequence continues at coordinate 305,236,131 of NC_134691.1, read as the reverse complement.
ATGGGCTGTTCATGTAATGCATAAAATAAAAGGAAGAAAGTATAGTAGAAAAGAAAAACATTATGACGGATCCTATAAAAAGAGTGATCTAATGGTAATGATGAAGCTATACAAGCTATTAATGATGATTGAGTCCCAAAGAAATGAAAAGAGCCCGTTGACTGGTCATTTATTATTTATTTTAACAAAAAGCATATGCGAAAAAAACACTGTCAATTTTGGTTCGCAATGGCGGCAATGGCTCTGTATTCTGTGCTGTCCCAATACAGACGGGATGTAGAAGCCAAAATATGCAACTGTGAATGAGGCATAAGCCTAATTTCTAGATTAAAGGATCTGTGTACCCTGGCATAATGTAGAAAGAAATATATTATCCACCTTAAATGAGTAAAGATTACAAATATGTTTTATCTTTCTGTAGTATAAGAGCAAAAATTTAAAACATAATGTACTTAAATATTTGCTTTTCAATTCAGATAGCCATGGTGTTGACTAAATTGATAAAAAAATGGAATAAGACTTCCATCAAAACATTCTTAAAAGATTACATTGTGTGTATTACATGTACGTCTACTTGATCATATGTGAATTAGGTTCAAGATAATGATATAAAAACACAATGTGAAACATTGATCATATTTGCACCTGATAACATTTGCAATTAGTTCATCAAAATGTTGTTTGTGGGAATATTTATTGTTCTCATGGGAAGAGTTGTCTTATACCCAATAGTCCCAAAATGGGGGTCCACAGTCCATGTAGAGGTTCCATTTTAGTGTATCAGAAGTGGGTAATAATAATAAATAAATATTGTTCAATAAAGATTTCTAGGAAAGAATCACAGGGTAATTGTAGAGAATTTAAAGACTAACTCCAGCATGTTTTACTCTATATCATATGATAAAAATTTTCTAGGCTTTGGTCCTTTTAAACATATGAGAAAACAAGATAAGAAACACTGATGGAACAAAATGCAACTGATACTGGTTAATGAGAAACAGGTTGAAAATGAATGAGAAAAGGAAATAAAATTTGCCCATTTTAGTTGGTAAACCAAAAAGACCTGATCTTTATCAATGATAAGTGGGCACATTCCCGAACAACGGCTGTAACTTTCTGTCCAAGCTTAAAGTTAGAGTGGCATCAAACTTCAGCTCTAACAAGTATAATACTCTGTAGACTTTTCAGGTTTATGCACACTGGCACAAATCCTATACGGCAGTGCATGAAGCCTGTAGAGCTCGGCACAGGAGCCATACATGTTCCATGCACTGCTGTGCTTGTTCCGACAGACTCTGTGTGTATGGAGATATTCTTCCCTAGAAACAATGCTTGTAGGGGAGAATACCACTGTACAAACTAGGTCCAATGGAACGTGCCAATTTTTTTTTTCTGTCGGATTCTGAAAATTGGATGCATATGGAGATACAGTAGATGGCTTATTCACCACTAGGTTTAAAGCGTTGTGTGTGAGCCCTTACAGAAACATTGTGAGCACATGTACGGTTTATTATAAAGTCAGAGATGCAATTTTACTGCCAGTTTGTGATGGTTTGTTTTTCTCAGTAAGTAGGATTTTTCCCCTCGTAAATAGCACAATATCTGATGTTGCAAACCGATACGAAATTCTTGTTATTCAACCTTTGGATAGCCTGCCAAACGTTGATAGAGTGCGGTGGCATTTGCATACTATTCATGTATAAATCAGGTGCAGTATTTGTTCTAATAGATCTTTCCCCAGAAGCCATTGCCAGTAGATTGTGCAAGAACTATAGTAGTCATAGTGGTAGTCATAGTAGGGACAATGAAGAACTCTTACATGAAAATCAGGAGGCAGCTGTTTTTATTAGTCACTTCCTTTAGCTTTTGAACTATGGAATGCGGAAACAAGTTTATCAATATGACTTTATGAGATGACATTGTAATACACATTTTAGCTTGCAGATACGCGACAATTTCACTGATTTACCAACACTGGCAGCTCCATAAAATCTCAGGTACTAAGATAACACAAACCACTGTCAGAAAACTCGCCACATATGGAAATTACTCTTGTTTCTAGACTCTTATACCAGCCAATGGCCATCTCACTTTTAGACAGGGCTTTCTGGTTTAGTAAGCTCAATTTTAATAGAAGTGTGTCCCATGTTCAGGTACCTTATCCATTAGCCGGAGCACCTACATGCATTACATGGACAGCCTATTCATTTTCATAAGAATGTGTATTGCTGTATAATAGTTAATTTCAATTCGGTGGTGCGCCAGGGGAATTGAACACATGCTGCCTGGTTCCCCCATACTGTAGATTATAGCCAATCATAAGGGGTGCCAGCAGCTAAACTCAAACCTGTGATCAGTTTATCATAGAGGAGGACCCGTCTAACCCAAAAGGATTATCCAAAGTAGACAGCCCCTTTTAATGACTTTGGAAGATGACTAGAGCCAAAGGCCAGTAGAAGCTATCTGTTGCCATTTTCCAAAAACTCCTGATAACCCCTGGACTATTATTAGACAGTATAGACTTAGGCCAATGTATATGCTGAATTATCAGGCACCTCAGAACGTTTGTCCTGGAGTAGGATATGTTTACATGTGGCACTTTAAATTTCAATAATGGAGGACAGTGGTAAGATTAAGACTCTGATTTAGAGTTTATTTGGTGTCATCCTTTAAAAACATGTGCCGCTCACAGCTCTGCAGTGGTTTCTATGGGTTGGGATTATATAATCTTCCTGAGTGAAGTTGAGAGCACGGTTGTCTTGCACTACTAAATGTGAACTGGAGTTGTTGAGGCGGGCTACCGGACTTTGCATATGTATGTATAGTGGGAAGAGTGATAATTGATTTTATTGTCAGATTTGAGTCAGAATACCATGTATGTGGAAGCATATATTTACATTTGTATTTGGTGATTTGTTCATACAGGTGTAGCTAGTGAGTGTATGCATTGTTCTATGTTTGCAGTTACAGGATGAGTGCATTGCTAGTTCTGATCATTTTTAGTACTTCATTGATTTCTAATGAATCTTTAATTGCCTTTTTTGATTATGATATAATGTATTATCCTTGCGCCTTTTCACGATGTAGAGATAATTTGTCATATTCACTACTGAAGCATCCAGAGATTTAATAGGGAACTTGCAGTGAAACACTTTCTGCAGCTATTGATTTGGATCTAGATGTAGTACGTTGTTCAAAGAGAATAATTATCACATATGTCATTTCTGTTGAATTGGTCTATATATATTATAACTAAAAATAGCACATGAAGATTGAAGGGCCTCTGCTCTTATAGTAATAGAGTTACAATGTTTAACGAATGATGCTCTAAAGTCCATGTATTTGGAAGAAAAAAAAAACAACACACTACCCAATTATCTCTTAATCTTGTAAAGAAACCTACACCTGCAGGGTCAGCCTGGCCCACCAGAGCGGCTTCCAAGGGTCCAGGCTGTAACACAATAAACAACGCCAAACAACAGGAGTTAAATCACAAATGACCTGAAGAACGTTATTGGTGATATGTCCTGCGTGTGCAACATTATCCAGGCTGAAATTCTCACCGGCAGGGAAATGCTAAGCAGCCAGGACCCTGGGGAAATGCTATGCAACAAGGACTTACAAAATGCTAAGAAACAATGCCCTTTCTGAAATACTAAGCACTTATGCTAGGACTCAGGTTTAAATACTAAGCAATTAGCACTCGAACTAGGGTAAGACTAGCCCACCAGACTACAAAATCACCTATTAGAACTTATTAATGATATTTCCTGCATGTGCAATGATAACAATAAAGATTACAATTACAATTATGTCCGGTACCTGTGATGTATAACAATTTTGGTAAATTGGCTTTAATAGCCGCTTGCTCTACCGTGATCTCTGATAGACCAGTGATTATTTAATCCCTAGATCCCTTTAGTTGAGTAATCTTTTGTCTCCGTTTGCCTTCCTGCTGTGCTGTTGGAAACTCGAGTCCTAATTACTCTAAATAAGTCAAATATTATCTCCATAACTAAACTATAGAATGAAAACCTCTTTTTGTCAAGCAAAACATGAGTAAAAACTGATAAACAGCCCGGTTTATGAGTTCTTTGGTTTAAATTAAAGATTATATTTAATCACACATTGCAGTGTTTTCAAAGGTATCTCCAATGATGAACATTTAAAGACTATCATTTAGATATGTCAGCAATGTCTGAACAGTGGAGGTCCACCGCCCCATCATCCTTTTCATCAAACCTCCTAACCAGGCACTTGGCCAGAATTGCAACACAACCTCGTTCACATGTATGGGTTTCTATACCAATTTTTAAAAAAAGGTGCCACTGCCCCTTCATTCTAGGCCCAACCGGTCAGACATTGATGGCAGAAATAGTTTATATTTTATTAATGTTTTTCATGGGAAAAGCTCCTTGTCACTGTTATTTAGAAATAACGCAGAGATCATTGGTTTTCATGTCATGCATTGACAGTTAACCGTATCGTAATGTTGATGACTACTATGGAGTAACACTATGAGTAACAGTACACAGAGGTGGAGATGTCCTTTTTTCTTTGTAAGCTCAAGGAGTGTGGCTGGAGGACTGTGCAGAGTTGTTTTATACACACGTCCATATGGCAGCCTCTATGGAAGTACTGCATACAACTCTATGTAGACAATGTGTCAATCAAGGCTGCTGCATGGGTTTCACAGCCTTTTACCCAGTGTGACCAGCATCAGGAGCGTAACTATAGGGGACGCAGAGGGTGCGGTTGCACCTGCAGCCTGGAGCAATTGGGAGCCCAAAAGGTCCCTCTACCCCATATGAGGGGACCAATAATACCAATGCGGCTTAATAATTCGGGGGCCCTGTTAGATATTTTGCATTGGTGCACTGGAGCTTCAGGTTACGCCCCTGCTCAACAGATCAGTTTGAGATAAACAAGGGAAATCTGATTGGAGACAGTGCCATATATTTAATATTTTAAAGGCATTAAAAAAATCTATCCTGAATGTCATATGCTGTGGATCCAGTATATAAAAAAATCAGATAACTAAAATTATTGTGCCTTCCCTTTGCTGGGGAAACAAATGTTCTTCTGGAAATCAGACAAATAAAATCATAACCCAGCATAAGTTATTGTGCTATTTCAAGCTTCAGCTGTTTAACAAATTTCTTGAGTGTTTCTTTCAGGGCTTGTGTATGATTTGCAGCTTACGGAAATTTGTACTTGATAAATAGCTTGGGGTGTGATATATTTTACACTGTTGGACAAGCTGGCAGTAAGTCAAAGAATAAGCCACTAGCAAAAATAATTTAGATTGTAATGTACTATCCTGATTTTAACAAATAATGTGTAATAAGAGAGATTATTTTGCATGACATTTTTTTCTTTACAAATTTTTACTAGGAAAAAAATAGTTTTGCCCTTTTTTTAGACTATAGATTTTCAAGTTGAATTTAATTGACTGGAGAATGATGTAAGTAGCGGAGCTTGGTGCCGTCATGTGTACAGTTATTAACCCTTTGAAGCGCACTGCTTACCAGAAAGAGGAGGAAAAGGGCACGGGTTTCAGCCTGTCCAACACCCAAAACTGGATTGTGCAAAGAACAGACAAGGGCCGCTATACTAGAGTACATATTATTCACATTATAGCGCTAAGTTCCTATTACACCTGGACTTAACAAAAACCATAGCATCCCTAGCAGGTGCCCACTTAGGTGCAGAAATCTTATTTAATTTGGGGCAAACACTGTGGTCTAGTTCTACTATAAGGCTCTCATTGCTGCAGAGAATCTGATATATGACACTACTATCCATCCTTTGGTTGCTACTCAAGTAAAAGCAGTTATACAGCGATTTGCATTACTAAAGTTCAGTTTACAGTGAGCAAGTTGGGAGGCCCATTCTTGACTTTGTTATAGGGCCCCGTAAATTTAAATCACCTCCCTACTGTTAACATTGTTCTCCAACCAATTTGTTTTGACAGGATAATCTGTTTAAGTAAAAATACTAGCTAGTAAATGACTTCAATTTGTTTTCATTGCACTTTATTTAATATAAAGTGTCAATTAGAAATACACAGAACTGTATATATAGAATGTTATATCACCAGTCAGTTAATAGCTCATTCTCATTACATATAAAAAATGTTTTTATTTTTTTCTAATACAGAGCTTCAAATTTCTTTCATAGCCATGAAGGTAAATAATACAACTTTGTCTGTCTGCAGTCACCACTAGGGGGAGCTTAAGAGCTTAATGCATACTGCTTATATATTGAACTCAATAATAAAAGTGTGCAGAAAGCTCCTAAGCTCCCTCTAGTGTTGGCTGCAGGCAGACAGAATTGTATAATTTAACTCTTTGGCTATATAGGGTTTTGGAGTTCTGTATTAGAAAAATCAAGCACTAATATAAAGTTGTATTAGGAAATTAATTGGCACAGACATGGTGTTAAAAGGTGGTCAGTCATTTTAAGGTCATCTCTATCTTTTGTGATGTAAATTTAGAAAAACAAGACTGAAGGGGCAGGCATTATTTCCTAACCTCTGCTGATGTTTCTTGCACTAATATTTCAATTTCTCAATAGCTGAGTTCCATAGCAGCTGGTTGAAAACTGCGAGTATAATTCACTATTACTAAATTGCACATGAAGCCATAGCCATATATATGAACAATTTCTTGGCTGGCATTTTAGGTTCTCAATTATAATTATTATTATATTTAATTTTGCAATGGAAGTATTTGCTCACATTCATTCTGCAGCCTGTGGAGGGTTAAAAGGGCATTCTCATAATGACAACCCCTGTCCATATGTTCTGTTAAAGTCTGTGGACGTCATAGAGGGGGGGGGGGTCTCCGTTCAGGAACCCCCTCTATGAATCAGAATGGCGAGCTGCTCTGTAAGAAAATAAATACTTGAAAAGTTTAAAATCTTGTACAGCTTTACTAACAGGCAATTTGTTAGTTTTCTAGCTTGTGAGGACTGTTTTAATGCTCTAACACGAAGAACTTCAAATTTATTAAAGTCACCTTTACTGTCACTGTCTTAACTGCCATAATAGTTTATGATTTTACTTTTAAAACACTTACCTTTTGGCAGTCTCTCCAACCTGAATAAGTATATTCTGTTCCAAAGGCTGACGTATTCGTTGAGTAAGCCAACAGATGCTTGACACTAATCAAATAGCTATGGCTACTAGTATTAAAGCAGCAGGACTAGGTATAATATTATGTATCTTCTCATATAGAACCACAGATTTCTAAAGCTGTCAGTGTTAAAGAAGATTTGCAATTAAGTTTTACCTTTGACAAGTAAAGTCATCTGTTAAGTCAACTTTATTTTAATGATCGATGTGTTATTGTGTTAAGCTAACCTAGGAGACTTCTGTCCCTATCAAGTACATAATGTTATTACTTCTACTATGGCATGATATTGGCAGCTATTCTTAACCAATAAATTAGATTGGTATGGCAGCTATTGCAGTACAACACCGATGGAGCTTGAATGGAACTACTGTTTAGATGGAAAGTACTTCTTGGGAGACATTCAGACATGTTAGAGAAAGAAAGGGCATAAGGATTTATATTAAAATTTAGGACATTTGAGAAGAGTGCCACGACTATAAGAACTGCAAAATGGTGCCCACATGAGTTGTCAAATTTATGTTCCCATCCTCGGTAGTTGGGGAGACCTGTTCTGTATTTAAGAAAACTTGCTTTTTGAAGTAAACATCTAGGTTTCTCAAGATTCATGTAGATGCTTAGAAGTGATGTAGAAGGAATAACTGTAAATCCACTAAGGAATGTCTAAAAAAAATAATGGAAGGTTGTTGAATGTCCAAGATGAATCCCATTGAGATGCTGTGGGGAGACTTGAGAAAGGTTGTGCATGTAAGGAACTCCTCAAATATCACACAGCTGAAAAATTCTCCATGGAGTATTGGAAACAAATATATCCTGAGTTGATGCCAGAGGATGTAGACACAAGAAATACCTCCTGGAGGCTGTTTCTGCCACAAGGAGCAATACTAGGTATTACTTACATTTCATATAAAGGAAATTGCATATCTGAATTTTATTTGTAATAAATTATTATAAAATCTTTTTGTTAGTGTTTTTTTGTTCAATTACTTGAGCTTTATCCTTATATACACTTGAATTAAGATATGTTTATTGATATGTTTACAAAAACAATTACATGGATTGTCCTTACGTTTTCACATGACTGTATATATTTTTTACAAAGTATGTATATAGCTATAGAGGGGGGGGGGGAATAAGCTGCTGTTAGACGTCTCTGCTGGCGCTTATCTCCTGGGGGAACAAAAGGGCCGATCCTTATGTTGAGAACTAAGTTTTCCCTGCTGGCAAAAGTTCAAGGGGTTGCCCAAGAGTTTAAAAAATTGAAGAAGCTGCAAGAAATATTATAAAATAAAAAAATCAAACATTACTCACCTGTTAAAACCCTTTCCACTCCAGCAGCGATGCTGGACTTTGTTTATTTTCCTAGAGGAATGGTGTGCTGTACATCCACGTGACCGCTACAGCCAATCGCTGGTATCAGCAATCATCTGCCATACATGCTAGCATCACCGCTGAGGCCAGTGATTGGCTGTAGCAGTCACGTGATAGTACAATATGTCATCGCTCCAGAAAAATAGATAAAGACCATCTGGGACCACCAGAGCATCACTGCTATAATGCAAGGGTATTTAACAGGTGAGTAATATTTGTGGTTTTTATTTTACAACATTTCCTGCAGCTAATTTAATTTCTTAAACTCTCGGACAATCCCTTTAATCTGCCACCAAACACATTCAACTCTCTGTGGATCGTGCCAATATGTTGCTAATGTAAGTGGCCAGCTTAAAGGTGTATATGTATGGCAGCATAGGGGTTTTCCAATGAGAGACATTTATGACATATCCACAGGATATAACATAAATGTCAGATAGATGCGGGTCCCACCACTGGGACCCGCACCTATCTCTAGGACGGGGCCCCCAAAAACCATGTTCTGCCGTTGTGTTGTGGCTGAATTCCGACCATGAAAAAGGTTACATGGTCGTGACTCCTATAGAACCGAATGGTAGTTACGGAAACAACGTAGCTCGCATGCTACGCTACTTCCGTAACTGCCATTCACTACTATTGGAGTTACGGAAACAGTGTAGGTCAGCGAGCTACGCTGTTTTCATAACTCCCGACCATATAACCAGGAAGTGGCCGGTAGGCAGCGAGAACAGACAAAGCTAGAACAGGGTTTAGGGGGCCCCGTTCTAGAGGTAGGTGTGGGTCCCAGAGGTGGGACCCGCATATATCTGACATTTATGACATATCCTTTGGATATGTTTTAAATGTCTCTGATGGGAAAACCACTTTAAAGCCCCTGGGCCCCAATGCAAAATCTGTAACAGGGCCCCTTACCGGCCATGTGCCATTTATATTACTAGGGTTTTATTTTGTGGCAGAGGGTCCTTTAAGTCCCCTCATACACCAGGGCTTGGGTGCAACTGCCCCCTCTGCACCCCCTATAGCTACGCCTCTGTTGTAGACCTGTTAAATATTATTTTCATCAATTTAGGTGGCTACAATTTTATGCATTTACAAGTTGTAAAATAAGTTACAGATTCAGCATCATCAGCAAAAAAAAATAAAATGTGTTCATCGTAAAACAACATTATTTATATGTGACCAAGAATATATAACTACTTCCATAGTGTTGTCTTCGAAAGACATCTTGTCACATAACAGCGCTAAGGAACGATGAAGCTCAAGCTCTAGTAAAATACATGTTACTTTCCATGTCTGTCTGAGAAAACAATAGGATATTTTGAATGAAGTGTAATTACTATGTCTCTGAAAATTACTGTTAACATACTGAAGAACTAGAGTGCAAATTAACCATATCCTGTTGTGTTCAAACTGATGGGAACAGCGCTGTGACTGTAGAAAGGAAGTGTTACCATTATTATGATACAGACAGATAGTAAAACATACACATATTTAAGTCTGTCATCTTTTCTCCCATTTAATCACATTATAAATCGCTGTCTTGGGTCTAAATGATGATACGGATATAACATGCAGACTAAATGTTTTACTTTTTTGTTTTGTTTTACCAGACGCCTAATTTCCGATTTTACATGCTATAATTTGCCCAGAAAGATAATGAGTGGTATTAATGTATTCACTTTGTATTGAATCCCAATCTTTGATTATAATTACTCAGCTTAGTAAGGAAATCAACTTCAAATGTAAATGTGTTATCAAAGACTTACAGATGAAATTTAATTTTTTTATAGGAAAATATGAGAACTTATGGTTTACTATATAAAATATGAAAGTAATACTTATTAATGAAGATAGAATTAGACAAAAAAACCTCATACACTAATACAGTACATTAAAATACCAACGGAGCTTGAATGGAACTACTATTTAGCTGTAAAGTACTTCTGGAGAGAGATTCTGACATTTTAGAGACATTTCAGAGAAATGTATATTAAAATGTAGGAAATTTAAGAAAAGTGTCAAACACTATAAGCACTGAATAATGCTGCCCACAGGTGTAGTTACGTTACGCTCCCATCTCCAGTAGTCGGGTGAGCCCTGTTCTGTATTTAAGGAAGGTGGAATTGGTCTTAAAGGCTATGGACAACTTTGCCATGGAAAAATGTTTTTTTACACGTGTTAAAGTTACACTTTGTTTCAGGCTGCAATCTCAATTATTGGATTCATTTTCATACCCCTGATACGCAGTATTCAATCTGCTCCTAGTTTCAGGCTTTTCTCATGTGTGGGTGTCCCTCCCAATAATACCTGCTGGTTATGAGGTCTGTGACTCCCGGATGCTGCTGCATTCACTGGCACATATGCATAAGCACAGCTTCATCCCTGTACTGCTTTTCTCCCATTACAGCCTATGAGGGATCTCCTCTACTGTGCGTTGATGGACACTGATGCTGAGGAGTGTGTGATCCCTTCTTCCTCCCCCTGCAGAGTCTAGGTGCTAAATAGCCTGTGCGATCCCACCCCCTTCCCCCTGCAGATGTTTCTGCTCTCCTCCCTATCTTCATTCTGATTCTGATACCCTGTGTGATTTCCCCCCACTTCAGATTGCTGTGTGTGCTTTCCTCTCTATCTACACTCTGATATAGTACAGCTTGTGTGACCTACCCTTCCTGAACACTGGAGAATTTTTTTAGGACATTTTTAATTAACACCTTTTCATCATTTATTAAAAGTTGCAATAGAAAGTTGCCTAATATTGCAATATTGGGAAGCAAATAAAAAAAACATGTTACTGCAAAGGTGAGGATAGTCTTTAGAGGGGTTTTCCCACCTCTGGGACCCGCACCTATCTCTAGAACGGGGTCCCCTAAACCCCGTTCTAGCCTTTTGTGCTCACACTGACTCCCGGCCACTTCCTGATTACATGGTCGGGAGTTACGGAAACAGCATAACACTCTGAGCTGCTTTGTTTCCGTAACTCCGATAGTAGTGAATGGCAGTTACGGAAACAGCGTAGCATGCGAGCTACGCTGTTTCCATAACCAGTATTCAGTTCTATGGGAGTTACGAAAACAGCGTAGCTCAGCAAGTTACGCTGTTTCTGTAACTCCCGACCATGTAATCAGTAAGTGGCCGGGAGACAGCGTGAGCGCAAAAAGCTAGAACAGGGTTTAGGGGACCCTGTTATAGACATATGTCATAAATGTCTCTGAAGGGAAAACCCCTAAAAAGGTAAACAACTAGGGTTTCAACCAGTGTAGATCATTAAAGGTTATGAAGTGACATGAAGATGTCATTGGCATATATTTTTGTGAAGGTTCTCAAATTATGTTATTATGTGTGTTTTTGCATTTTTAAAAAAAATAAAGTTATAGTTTTCAATGTTACTAAATATGTCATGGAGCATCTGTGTATTTACAGTACTCCTATTACTACTGATGGATTGTATGCAGGATCCTTAGAAATGAAGACTACTGCCCAAGAAAGTCAACATAAATATATTAAAAGGATTGTCCTATAATTAAAGTGTAGCTAAACGTTTGACAAACTTCGGACATGTCATAGTGACATGTCACAAATTTGGATTGGTGGGGGTCCAAGCGCTGAGACCCCCACCAATCGCTAGAACGAAGCAGCTGAAGTGCTCATGTGAGCGCTCAGCCGCTTCGGGTCTGTTCAGCTTTTTACGTAAAGCTGATGTATCGGAGTACGGACTCATAGACTTTCTATTGTGTCCGTACACGATACATTTATTTCCGGAAAAAGCCGAACAGACATGAATCGGCTGAGTGCTCACACGAGCCCTTCAGCTGCTTCGTTCTAGCGATTGGTGGGGGTCTCAGGGCTCGGACCCCCACCAATCCAAACTTCTGACATGTCACTATGACATGTCAGAAGTTTGTCAAACGTTTAGCTACACTTTAAATATTACATTTCTGTGTTAGAACTTGCAAAACATAAAAAAGTTTCCAAAAAATACTCCTGTATGTAGACACTTCTGTTACAGAGTTCAGTGTTGGTAAGAAGAAGCTCCTTCTTGTGCGCTGGCCTGAACAATAGGTGGATTTTGGGGGTGATGGAGGATTTCCTCCCTTACCTCATTAGGGCAGTCATATAAATTCTTTGTTTCAAAGGGAACAGGTCACTATAACAGACATTTTCCAATAATTAAATCAGTATGATACACTAATTGGAATTATTCTAATGAATACAATTAAAGCCACAATTCAGCTCCCAGTGCCTAACAGGGTTGCTGGTTCATGGTGTATGAAATGATCCCTCTCAGGCAGTCAGTTCTGGAACAGATAATGGGATTCAGTCTGACCCAGTGCAGTAGGGTGTATGTCACATGATTCTTTTCAGAGATTCTGACTGGCTGAGGGAGACCATGTGATAAACTATGTACTCCATAGAACCAGAAAGGGTTTTATTTTCAGCCCCCTGTGTTTGAAAACGTTACACTTTGGTTAATAGCGAAAAATATGAACTATGAAGTCTAAAGGTAGAACTATAGCTAATTGTGGGGTAGGTTAAAGGGATAAAAAAATCATCACCATTCTTCATCGTTCCTTGCCTCCACTCTCATCTGTCCAAACTCCTTTATGATGAAGCGTCACGTGAGAGGGCCGGCCAATTACTGCTCGTTGAGCAATGAGGTGATGTCACTGCAGTCCGTGACTAATTCTTCAACTCATATGATGTGTTGTCCTTAGGAACGACACATCAACGCACAGGTTTGCAAACAGAAATGCACAAGGGACAAGAAAAGCGTCGAAGAGGGAAGTTTATTATTTTAGCACTTTGAGCTATGTTTTTTTCTATCCCGCAAAAACCTCTTTAAAGACACTACTTGTGCTGATATGTAGTAATTCCATTATTTCTAAAATATAAAGCACCTTTGATGTCTGACTGATCACAATGCTATGTGAAAGTACTTTAGAAGCAAGATGCGTCCATAATCACAAATCATCACATTTCACTTTTAAATTTCCAGGGCCTGTGAATTATGGTTCCATTTCCAAATTAACTATCTCCTGGGACACAAAGAACTCATGTTTACATTTGTCACCACTATTAGGCAAAGATGACATCTCCTTTAGCCTTTGTTTGCTTATGTTGGGTTTAAGGCTTATGTTAAAATTGGTACATAAGTATAGAATAGTTTCCTGCACAGGAAAAATGAGGTTTGGAAGAGAGGTCAGCTTTAAGGATTTATTTTAATTGTCGCTCCTGTAATCCCAAGGCTTGGAATGCTTTCTTTTTACAGACAGTGCCTGGTGCTTGGTAGACAATCACAGGTATGATTCTAAGCTTCTGAAATTTTCTTGTGATAAACATTGAGAAATTCACTTCACTCAGGCGGACATTTTGCATAAAGGAACTAAGTGAACAAGAGAAAATATGTTTATATCATTAAATATAGACAGCCAATGACAGGTCTGAGGAACGTGATGCTCTCTAGCTGATGTACAACTACATGTTGTATGAATGGAAAGGCATGCTGGAACTTGTAGTTTCAAACTTGGCCTAGTTACAAATTTTTTCCATTCCTCAAAATTTAAGCTGAGATAAGTTAAACATTGTATATACTTTAGTTTTTCACGTCCGAGTTGCCCCCGTGCGGGTCCCATTTTCACGGGACTTGAGTCTATCAAGAGATCTGTGAAGACGGAACAAAATAGGACATGTTCTATCTTTCAACAGACCCTTCAGACGGTCCGTTGAAACAACGGTCGTGTGAACGGTCCCATTGAAATACATGCGTCCGTGTGAGGGCCTAAAACGGAGGCACAATAACATAAAATACAGACTGTATGATCACCACAAAAAAAATTCCAATTTTAACTTCAAATAATTTACTAAAAAATACTTTTTGAAAATTAGAAACATTCTTTTAGAGGCCATGTTCTTGAATGTTGTATATGGGGAAAAGAGAAAGTACATAAGGCAGGGACTGTAAAATTATAAGGTTGTTATTAACAACCATTAAAGTGATCTGTCAGCTTAATATATACTGCCCTATGAAAGGACAGCACATTACAGCTACAGGACCGTACTTCTATTGGTCAAAACGGCAGAAAAAACGATTGCACTAAAGTTTGGCTAATAGTAGCACTGAAAGGATACATGGGACTCATAGCTATGAGTCCCGCGTATACATTAGGGAAGCGATCCACGCGTCTTTCCCCTCCACTCTCTGTGGTAAATGACAGGCTGCTGTGTATATATGTATTCAGTTAATGATCCTGTTAGCCAAACGGCACAACATTTTTTGATATTTGTAGAAAAATTTGTGGAAATATGTACCTTAAAAACTATATGTTGTCTGTTACTCCTTTATGTGCCCAGACATTCAACAGAATGTAAGAGTGAAAAGATTTAAACTGGTGTCTTGACACATTATACTTATGGTATTTCCTACTTTTATTTATTTTGGCTGTAGAATGTTTTGTATTTCAATAAATATATCGTGTTACTAATCACTATTTATGAAACAACGTTTGCATTTCCTTGAACGAGAGAAGACCTTAATCCACTGTTCTGTATAAAATGTGGTTATAGAGGTTTATATGAGTGTTATGTCTTAGGTGTCTGTCTACTGGCAGTTTTTATACTGTATATGTTGTAAATACATTAAACTATATTTTATATGAACAGAATAATATGTATAATAAAGATTGTTTAAAAAAAATCTCTGCCAGACAGAAAAAGATCCTTGTCATGAGATTCACAACCCATCAGTGGGTCCCAGCATGACCGGAAGTGCTGGTGGTTTGTATGAATATGTTCCAACAGCCCTCCTCCTGGAGATGAGTGACAATGGCTCTGGCCACTGTTGCTAAATAACGATCCAAATATATTAGTAAGTGTCTCTTTAAGATGAAAATAAATGGTGCTTAAAGGGGTTGTCTTATCAGACATGACTGCATTTCAGATTACAACTGCATCAATCTTCTGAATGCTGCAGGTCCAGCTACTGGTACCCCAGGAAACTGCTAGACATTATAAGGCAAATGGAAGTGGTTGTCTTTATAAGGACATCCCTTATAATTGAAATTTTACATAGTGGAATAGTTGTGTTTCACCATATCGATTCCCTATAGGAATAGCATTATTTATGAAAATTTTTCATTTATACAGACTTTTCTGCACTTGAGTAGTAACTGGAGAATTTGTTTTAAGTGGCTAAAAATTATTACCAGTAAAGATTTGTCATCGTAAGTATCTCTAACAAATCATCTATGCCAAGTGTTGAGTTATAACGAGTATATCGTCAAACTTTTAATGTATTTTCTCTAGTTAAGGCTTCGTTCACATCTACATTCATGGCTTCCGTCTGACCTTTCCGTCGGGGGAACCCATGAACGGAATCCAAACTGACACAAACGGAAACCATAGGTTTCCGTTTGCATAACCATTAATTTCAATGGTGATGGATCCGGTGCAAATGGTTTTCATTTGTCACCGTTATTTATGGGTTCCGTAATTTTGACGGAAGGAATAGCACAGTCGACTACGGTATTGATTCCGTCAAAACTACAGAACCCTTAAACGATGATGACAAACTGAAACCATTTGCTCCGGATCCGTCACCATTGAAATCACTGGTGATGCAAACAGAAATCTATGGTTTCCATTTGCTTCAGTTTGGATTCCATTCATGGGTTCCCCTGACGGTAAGGTCAGATGGAACCCATGAACGGAGCCCTGACACAGATGTGAACGAAGCCTCAGACAGATCCAGGTTAAGCAGACCATAGGTTTCTGTTTGCATCACCATTGATTTCAATGGTGACGGATATGGTGTAAATGTTTTCCGTTTGTCACCGTTGTTTATGGGTTCCGTTTTGACAGAATGAATAGCGCAGTCGAATACGTTATTGATTCCATCAAAATAAAGGAACCCTTAAACAACGCTGACAAACGGAAACCATTTAATCAATGGTAATGCAAACGGAAACTTATAGTTTACGTTTGTTTCAGTTTGGATTCCGTTGATGGGTTCCCTGACAGAAAGGTCAGACGGAACCAAAATAAACAGAGTCCCAATGCAGATGTGAACGAAGCCTAAGACAGATCTAGGGTGAGCTAGTCAACCTGAGTGCCAGAATGATACAATTTACCTACACTGATACATTGTAACAGACTGCTAGTATAGGAAAGAGATTTGTGCATATGACAGAGCTCACAAAGGATTTCCTAGCTTGTAAACAATTGTGGGTTTTTAGCTATGCCATTCATTGACAGCAAATAGAGATCGTCAGAAATTAAAAAAATAAAATGCATATATTCATAGAATTAATCAAGTTTACAAATAAGTAATTAAGGAAAATTATTTGGTATTAAAAACTTACATATTTTAAACTGTCAGTGCTGCTGAAAGCACATATCCTTCGTTCATTGCTGAGCAAAAATCCAGCTTTGTATAAACTCTAATATACTTAGTGTAATGGATTAAATTATACTGAAGATTTTATTATGGTACTATTCTGCCCACAGACATATTAGAAATATTATGAATTAACATTTTTTATATATTCAGCAAACTAGAACTAAAAAAATTGGAACACCGAGTAAGTTAATTTGACGTCTTCATGTCCTATTCATAATTGTTTTAATAATTCTGAAAAGCCTGTAAAATATTTAACACTTCTACTGTATTACTATATAATATCCTAAAATGTTTAATATATGGATGATTTTGCTCACTGTATTGAGATATTATGGTAAATATACAAATAACGGATTGATTCCTATATTGTTATAGAATTTCTGAGAATTTGAAATGCACTTTTTATGTTTTTAAACCTCACCTTGTGGCCTATCGAAGTGAACAAGGGAGATTAGAGAAAAACTTAGTGGAATGAATAAGAAGATTCTTAAGTTTAGTTGCAAGACATGAGCACATATGAACCAAGAAAAAAATGTGCATCGGACTCCCTAAGGCTGTATTTATACATGCAGTTTTTGATGCAGTTTTCTGAGCCAAACACAGCAGTGGGTTAAAAAAGGACTTGGGTTAAAATAAGTCTTCCATTTAACCTTTTTCTTCTTTTTGGATCCACTCCTGGCTTTGGTTAAAAAACATAATAAAAAACTGTATAAGGTAGCCTAATAAACAATTCAATATTTTCTCCATTCTGGGCAGCTTAACGTCAGGAACAGCAGAATATAGGTGTCACCTCTGTATCCCCACAATTTTCTGGAGACCTGTAATGTCCCATACTTTTTGTAATATTTCACAAAATGATACAAGCTACCAGCACTTCTGCACCAATGAAGGAATATGGCTGCTAGGGTGTCGTTATTCAACTAATATGGTGTTTCATTAAAGGGCAAGGAGAAACTTTTTGTCTTCCTGACAGATGTTTTTTTCTTTCTTTCTTATGGCCTTTAAGACCTTATTAGTGATATGTCCTGTGTGTACAATGATAATAGTTATGAGAACATCAAAAGTGGACAACACATTTTCTGTAAAGATGAGGGTGGACCCTCAGAGTAATTTCTACTGGTGGGTCCAAGGAACCCAAGTCCAATACTGTTTAGCATTGCTTACTACCCTCACGAAAAAACTGAAGTGATTTGTTTTAGGTAAAAGCACCTATGGTGAAAACGGACCAACTGAATCATTTCATAGTTCCTGATTTAAGTATATAGTATTTCTAAAAATTCTGAATTTAATTACAGATTGTTATAAAAATATTTAAAGTATTTCTATGGCTGATAAAAGGCAAACTCTGTTTCTTCTTTGCCGTTTTCCAATAACCAAAATATTTCTAAACTTTTATTTATATTCCTAAAATTATATCCAAGGTGACATTTCATACTTGTTGAAGGACAAGAAAAATCACTTGATATATATTGAAGACATTTTATATGATAAATAGATGCATAATACGCTTAAAAACAAATCAAAGATTTATCCTACATAAGAAAGGAGAACATTTATGGCTACCTTCCAAACTTTAGTTGAGAAGGACATTCAGAAATAGAAAAGAGGACATGACTACATGAATCCAATTTAACAACGTTGAAAAGAAAAGTTCTCTAAAGTCTAAAAAGTGATAATAAAACACTCAGAATTGTATATTGAATATTTCCAATATAGAAGAAATATAATAATTGCAGATTGATGTATCTCCTGGCTACTTGAACTTCTAATGGTCATCAGACATAATGATGGAGAAAATAATTTGTTTTTTAAAGACATATTTCATAAAAATAATTATATGCATATTAATAAATGCTGAACATTTACCATTTTAAATGGCGTGGTGATTTAAGCAGAAATGAAGATGTATCCTAGACAGTATAGACTACAAGTAAGGTATCGGAACAGGGATGAGGAGTTTTATATAATTCTCATTCTGCCCAAAGGCACTTATCTCTACATTTTTAAAAATCTTACTCTTTATCTTTTGAAGTCCAGTAGAATTAAAGGTTGTCCGAGGGAGTGCAGCCAATGGTTCCAGAGTGAAGCAGGTCACAACGCGATTTTTAAGAAAGCCTTATTTAAATGTGACAATGGATTTTGGAGTTGTATGGTTTCTTCAACAGGTCTGTATGTTATGACCTACTTCACTCTAGAACCATTGAGCAGCACTCCCTTGTCCTACCCTAGCTTTTAATTTGACTTGATTTCAATGGATGTTGGGACCTGCTGGTTAGAAAGCTGACAATAAGGAAAGGAGCCGAATACCCTTATTAGTATAACACACAGTAAAGTCTTGTATATATATATATATATATATATATATATATATACATATACATACACACACATGTATATATACATATATACACATATATATATATACATACATATATATATATATATATACTGCAAAACCCCACAAGATGAGGAGAACCTTATTTATACCCATGTGGTATTACGCTACTGTGTCCACTTCCTTTATTTTCTTTTTCTGTTGATCAGTGTCAGACTAGTCCTAATAAAGCTACCATCATTCAGTGTTGTTACACAACAAACATGAACATGTCCTGAGGGGGCACTGTATTTTACATATAAATGTATCATAGACCCATCTCACCCAAGTGACTGTCCCTCTTCAAATTATCCATTATTCTCCATTATCCTCAAATTAAAAAAATATATAGAACAATGGTTTCCTGTAAGTCACCCTACAAGATGATCTAAACAGACAGCAGCTTCCTCACTGGAGATGTGGACCTCCTTATTTGGCTTTATAATTCTTCTAAAGCATGTGATGTTGCTACCCATTCCCTTTTTAGTGTTCCCTTCTCTGAACTACTGTTTCCCATTCCCCATCCCATGTTGCTCATATAACAGGCATGACAATTGGAGGTCTTGATATACCTTGGTTTTGACTCTTACTGCTTTAATTGTCTTTTAATGCCTGTGTGAATTTTGTGCCAGGCAAATTATTCACCTGTCAACCATTGTACTATTTTTTTTTTTTGTATTTTCACTTTTGTACTTTATCTGTATTTTAGTTTATTTTTTTAAATACAAGTATTAATTACTCCGGAATAAAAAAAAAGACACTGGACATATGATAGCAATTCAATCTTTTTATGAGTAACACCAATGTTCATGTCATGTGAAAAAAAACACATAGAACATCTAGATGCAATTTGGGATAATGGTCTTTGGGCAGATAAATCAAAAGTGACATTCTTTTACCAAAACAAAAAAATGATGTCTGGAGCAGATTCCATTGTGTTGGTAAGCTAAGATACCTTTTAGAAGGCATGATATTGGCAGTGAACACGAGGGCCGTTCGACAATACAGCTTGTCGATTGGCGTTTGTTTTCTCCAGTCCCAAGGAGTACGGATCAATCAAGGTTCTTTTAGACGGCCTAAAACTGGCCATAGAAATGAATGTTTGCACAGGGAGATGTGCTGCCGAACAACCATTTTTTGAGTCGTATTCAAGATGCGATCAGCTGATTGCTAACCTGTTCACACTGATGGGCAATGATCAGGAACGTGTGTTTATACAAACACTCGTTCAATCGATCATTGGACTGTGTAAAGGGCCTTAATGCATGGGGACGAACGACTAGCGACTATTTTATTGGCCGTATAAAAGATGTCATCAGCCGATAATCGAGTGTTTGCTTGTTCATCGGCTGATCGTTGCCCTGTTTACACGGCAATGATCAGGAGCAAGCATTCATATGAATGATTGTTTGGCTGATCATTGGCCTGTGAAGAAGGGCCTTAAGGGTGAAGTATAATTGGGTAATGCAGAAAAACAATAGTCTAAAACTCGAAAGCATGTCTTGGTTCAATAAAAATCCAATAAAAGTTTTGGATTGGTCTAAACAAAGTCCAGTGATGTCAAATTATCTACAAATACAATATAAGACCACTTTTTTCTATTGTTTAATTCCAATGGATATGCAAAAAAAAAACCTACAGACAAATACATTCAGAGCATGTCGTGCAATGGCAATGGCTCAGTTCTGGTAATTACACTGAAATAGCTGCAACACTAGAAATCTCTCACTAGAAATCTCTAAAAAGTGTTTCGTCTGATTGGTTGGAGACTGTGTGTCTTGTGATTCTGATAGACAAGGACTGAAGGAGCAGCATACAGATCAATCTTATACAAAAAAAACAAAACATAAAAACAACGGAAGAAGGAAATAATCCTCTTAATCCAACATAATCTCATGAACCATCCTACTGTTTTTGGCTAGGATGTGATGGATATAAATCTCTCTTCTTAGATCTGAAGCATAGAACGATGATTGTTGTATTACAGAAGACATAAAATATATCCTTCACATAACTGTATAATTATTGATATATTATTTATTTAAGGACTCCTACATATCATCGAATTAGGATAACAGTTATCAGGAGAGGAAAGTTGGTCCTTATAATATCTACAGTAATGGATGGATGGAAAGCAGCTAAAACTGCACTTCTGAAGGTGGTGCTCTGTGATCTAACAGTGTATAAGTCTATAAATAAAGGAAAGCTCTTAGCACTCGCAATCTAGTTAGGTAGTGTATTCAGTGGAAACATCTATGACATATGACAGATATCCGAGCTAATAGCCATTTTAATTGTCAAGGCTACATGCTTCCTCAAGACCTTGAAGAACCTTGATACTGTCTTGCAGAAACATTAGTTAAAGTCTAACACGAGGCAAAAATGTTACTTTTTAAAGGGTCTAAATTATTTTGTATTTCAATTTACCATGATTAGGGTTTACAGCTGTACATTCATAATATCAGCATTTGTTTTTGCAAAATGTTGCTCCAGGTCAAATTTTTTTAAAGGTAAGCAAATAAAGGGCATTCCCACTTGTGGCATATTGGCATGTGCGTTGCTCTCTCCATTGAGGAGAATAGCCAAGCAAGCACATCATGGTTCTCTGCTCTCTCTATCAGACATCAGATATACACAGAATATGCCATGAATGTCACAAGATGCAATACCTCTTTAAGCCACATTCACACTGGTGTCTTAAACATGTAAATATGTATTAAAGGTATTGGATAACTGATCATTTTCGGGCACACCACAAATCACTAATATATTTTTGTGAGTAATAAATTCTAAGCAAAGTTGGACTACAGTTCATTGGCCCCATTACAGGAAATTATTCTGAGGGCCCAACGTTCTTTTGTACAGAATATGTGCACGTCCAACTTTCAATTGCTTCATAATATTTGTTGTATCATTGTACACACAGGACATGTCACCAATAAGGACTAATAGGTTATTTGTGAATCAACCCATAACAATAGAATTAGACTCTAGTAGGAAGTGTTTGGCCCCAAAGTCGGCTTTAACTGGAATTGTCTTTTGCTAGAGATTTGGCACTTATTATCATTTTGCATATAAAACATGAAGGTTCATATGTAAGAAAAAAAAGGGACAAAAATGCAGAATAAGAATGCAGCCTTAACCTCTTCCCACCTAACGCCAATATAGTAGGTCACGGCTCGCAGTTAGTTGACACAAGCCGCCATACTATTACAACGCTTTGATGGAGCGGGCTCAAGGGCCAAGGGCCTAACAATGGCTGCCAGATCTGCCATACACAGAAGCCTATTAGGCCCAGCAGAGGTATAGCTTTATAGGCTGCCTGCGGTTTTATTCTGAAACATATAATACATTGCAATCCAGAAGTATTGCAATGTATTATATGAGCGAATGTAATAATAAAGTAGTATGCACCCCCAAAACGGTACCAATGAAAACAACAATTTATCATGCACTTAGACAACCCCACATAGAGCTCTTTTGATGAGGGATAGGGATCTTTTTTTTAAAAAAAAAACGTTTTTTATTGGTAAGGTAGAAAAAATAAAACCGTATATACATATGGCATCACTGTAATCGTAGCAATCTGAAGAATAAAGTTATCACCTCGATTATAGTGGAGGATGATCTCTGTAAAAACAAACCCCCAAAAAACGGAATTGCTGCTTTTTTCCTACTTCCCCCCAAAAAGTTAATAAAAGTTATAAAAATACATTATATGTATCCCAGAATAGTGCCATTAAAAATAAATCTTGTCCTGCAAAAAAATTGACAGAAAAATAAAAAAGTTAAGATTTTCAGAACAATGAGATGAAAAAATGTGAAAAATGATGGGGTTAAGATGGCATTTAAATTTTTGCAATTTTTTGCAATTTAAAACTTTATTGTCAACATAGGACTGCAATTAGCATAACTAGCATATTTTCATTAATTAATTATTCACAGAAAACTTTTCAGGACCCAGATTATAAGGGGGTAGTAATAAAATATAATATCACCAACAACAACAAGGCTTTGTGTTAACCCCTTAATGACCAAGCTTGTTTGGACCTTAAAGGGAACCTGTCAGCAGCATTTCACCTATAAAACCAGCAATAAATGGTGGTAGTGGGTGAAAAATCCTTTCTATATAACATATAATTGTCTTCTTAGTCGGATCTATAGCTTTAGTGTTCAGTTTTTTAGTGTTCCCACACCGTATTCAAATCAGCATAAAAGAGTCAAATCTTCATTTGAAAAGAGTCATATCTTCATTCCTCAAGTCTTTCCAGGTTTACCCCGCCTCCTTACTTTTGATTGACAGCTCCTCACCTTCCCCAGCACACAAAATCCTGCGCTTGTGCATTGATGTCCTCTTCTGGTGTGTGCGCACAAAGGGACACCGGATTATTACGATAATAGGCGCAAAATGATTGCAGACCGTTATTTACAGTCAGAGGAGGAGTTTAGGAGAGTGGATAACGGCAATGAACTTTTGATAGCAGCGGCCAGTGAGGGATAAGTAAAGTTCAATAGGTAAAATGCTGGTGACAGGTTCCCTTTAATGACCAAGCCAGATTTGTCAAATCTGGTATGTCTGACTTTATCAGAGAATAACTCTGCGAAAGTTTTTAATATCCAACTAATTCTGACATAAAAATAATTTAATAATAATTTTATACATTTTGAAGTACATTTTGTTTTCCTGCACCAAGCCAGGTTTTCAGAGGCTCATAGGTGTCAGAATGATGGAAACCCCCACAAGTGACCCCATTTTGAAAACTACACCCTTAAGGTATTTATTAAGGGGTATTGTAAGTATTTTGATCCCACCATTGTTTTGTAAGAATTCATGCAAAGCAGGCGTAAAAAAAATATAATTACAATTTTTTCACAAATGTTTCATTTTAAAGACCAATTTCTTTGTAAAGCGAACATGAGAATGAAGAAACACACCCCAAAATCTATCACCCTGTTTCTCGTGTTTTCAAAAAAGCCCCCATTGTGGCCCTAATACGTTGCCTTGACACACGGCAGGGCCCGAAAGGAAGGGAGCAATCGGAGGCTTTCAGGACTTTCAGAAAATGTTTTAGGCCCCACTGTACATTTGGAGAGGCTTTGAGCTGCCAGAACGATAGAAACTCCCCATAAATGGCCCCATTTAGAAAACTAGACCCCTTAAGGTATTTACCTAGGGGTTTAGTGAGTATTTTGATCCCACAATTTTTTGCAAAATGTAATGCATAACAGGTGAAAAAAAAATTAACTTTTTTCATAAAAGTATCACTTTGAAGACCAACTTCTTTGTAAAGCGAACATGAGAACGAAGAAACACACCCAAAATCACCCTGTTTCGCCTGTCAAAAATACTCCCATTGTTGCCCCAATCTGCTTATTAGACATGTGGCTGGGCCAAAAAGTGGGAGCACCCTTTGGCTTTCAGGGCACAATTGAATGAATTCTAGGCCCCATTTAGAGGCATTGAGCTGCCTGAAAAAAAACACCCAGAAATGGCCCCATTTTAAAAACTAGACCCCTAAAAGGTATTCATCTAGTGGTGTAGTGAGCATGCTGACCAAAAAAAAAAATGAAAGGAGGAAATAATAACCAAAACTATGGGTATATAATGTTTTCTTCAAATTCTTATTACATTTCCACATGAAATAAAATAGAGGAGACGTGGTAGAAGGTTATTTTGTTAGAAATATGCCACATTAATAAATTTTTGCGGCATACAAAAGAGAAGTAAAGCTGTATATTCATAACCGATGCATGTCGCTATAGACGCATGTGCCTGTACTTATGACTATGTCTTGCTAAAGAAGCCGTTGTCCCTCATCTGTGCCATTATGATGTCATTGTGGACAGAATTCTGTCCTAATATAAAATCAGTCAGAGAGGAAAAAATAAACTGTACTGGAGTGACGTTCAATATCTTCAAATAAATGGAAGAAAATGTATCCAACTATGTTGCAAACTCGAGTCTGTTCACTAGATAGAAGAACACCTGTAGGGCTGTCATGACAAGGTTTTTTTTTTTTTTCAGTGACTGGTTGTACAACCTCTCCATCAATCGCTATATGAGGGACAAACGTGCCAAGTGAGGCGGTACACCATAACCGACCCCTGCCCAGCAAGGTAGGAACCGCTATGTGCACAAAACAACCAATCGGTTCCAGTATATATAAAGGGGCAGTGTCCAAATCCATCTATAAGAACAGTAAAGGATCACTAATCCCCAAAATTATGTCAGTATTTCGAGAAGAATTGTCGGGTGTACTACGTCCAGTAAGGACCCGAATAAACCTGTAACAAAGCCCATGGTGTATTGATAAGGAACAGCTCGATTATTAGAGATCCTCCAAAAAAAAAATATTCCCATATCACGGTACAGAATTAGGAATGGAACAGCTGTATTTACATTAATTTATTCTTGTAATCATTACTAAAATGCACGACTTCCACTAATTCAGGGGTGGCATGGGCCACAGGTGTTGGATTTATCTACTAATAAACTAATGCCCACATTTATTTTTTATTTCAAGATGACTTGTGGGGGTCCATGTTCTGAATAGACAGATGTGGGCTCCTGCACAATAAACTGTATTAATTTGTGAATGATCAAGTCCAGGATTTAATTGTCCAAGACTTATATAATAGAAATGAATTTGTGAGTGATCAAGTCCTGGATTTAATTGCCCAAGAATTGTAGAAAAATCATAAGGGGTAAAATTAGTTTTACAGTCTGAAATAAATACACTTTACTACCTCCCCATGAGAATCCCTCTCTCCCTTGGAAAGCCGAGAAACTAAACAAAAAAATATGCATCAATGAAATTGACTCCCTTAAAAGAATCCCCCACACCACCCTTTTTGGTTTTCCCTAAATTCTATATAAAATTATTAGAAACGGTGTGGTAGGTCTCAAAACAGGGGAAGTTGCACAGGCCTGGATTTGAAGGGCACATGGGGCAGTAAAACGGGGTATCCCTCCTCCTTCCATGTTTACTACACACCCGGCATTTTGGGGGTATCTTTGGATCACAGAGGCAGGGACGGGTGAAGGAAGTGGCGCTCAGTGAGCCTTTTGACATCCTCTGACTGAAGGATTCTCCAGGTGGGGGGGGGGGGGGAGAGTCAAACAGGAGGTGCATTATAATTTTCTCCTGATATTGGAGGATACTGAGCGTTCTCTGGGTCTTATAGAGCACATAACTATTGTAAGTAGTCATCTGTTTTAGGTAGATCGCTACATTTTTATATCAGACCCTAGTTTTGCGTTTGACCAGGTACGGTTGTAGGACCTGGTCAGATAGATCGACTCCCCCCATGAACTTTTTATAGTCCACCACGCAGACCGGTTTTCTCTTATCAGAGGCAGTGCACCTCTATCTCACTGCCACTGTGGTGTCTTCATTCACGGTGGTTAGCATGTACACGTCCTTTTTGTCACTCCACTTGGCAGTGAGCAACTGGTCACTTGCAAATGAGTGACGCACCCCTTACTAATCGCCTGGACACCAGTTGTTGAGGTAATCTGGCTCTATTTTTGCGCACCACCCCACAGGCCCCTGTATTAGCAGCATGGAAGGACTTATACAGGGGGATACTGGTGTAATAATTGTCGGTGCACACATGGTACCCTTTCTGTAGGAATGGCATCATGAGTTCCCAGAAATGTTCCCACTAATGCCAATATCCTCTGGGCATCCTGGGGGATTAAGGTGGCAGTCCCTGCCCTCATATATAAAAAAAGCCACAGGCGTAGCCTGTTGTTCTCTCACACACCTTATAAAGCTTCACTCCGTATCGGGCTCTTTTGGAGGGGATGTATTGGCGAAATGATAGACGGCCCTTGAAGGACATAAGGGATTATGTCCTTCGTTGAATACAACGGTCCCCAGACTGTGCTCCAAGCCCTCAGCTACCTCCGGTAGCTAAGAGCAGGCAGGGAGCTATCCCTCTGCACAGCGCCACAAATTTATTCTAATGCAGCGCCGTGAAAAGGCGTATGCATCAGAATAAAGCCCGTTAGTGGCCGCAGTGAAAAGGCGTATTGGCTGTCTCTAACGGGTTAAATACACTGATTTATACTAGACAATCAGAAAGGATCGCTACATACATCACATTTATGAGCTGTATCATATATGCATATTTTTGACCATAAAATGTGATAATTTTTAAAGACAATGGAAAATGACAATAATTAAACATATATAGTAATACTTTATTAAAATAAATATAAAAATAACTGCAATAGCAATGTATGCATGTAATAAATAGAGGACACAAGGTTCACCAGCGGGGAGATAAAAATGTAAAAATGAATAATTGTGTTTATCCCTATAAACACCTTTTCGTTTCAATAGTTTTTTATTGTTTTCAAGCATAGAACAAGACAGTATATTCACATTACCTTGTGGAAAACAGTATCCACACATATTCATACAACAGTACTCATACAGTAAAATTTACAATAGGTAATGCATAATTGGATGAGAATTCGATCTGGGATATGAAAAGGACAAAATAAACAGTCGTTGTGTTCATCGCAATATCCCGAACTCAATCAAGGTATATATATCCTTGTAATATAAACATCAGAAAGTATAAAAGAAAAAGAAACAGAACATCGTGCAAAGATTTTCCTTCCCCTACACAACCAAATTTATATCATCCTTGGGGATAAGGGAGCAGATTCTTCTACCAACTTTCACGTGTCTATAAATAACAAGTTATGGGGTAAAAGAAGTGTTCTGGGTCCACGGATTCCATATGGAGTAAAATTTTTGGTGGTTTCCATTACCCAGTGCAATAATTTTCTCATACGTGTATGTGGTGTTTATCAGGCCTTTTAGTTCCCCTATGAGGGGAGGAGAGGTCTCTTTCCAGTGTCGGGTTATAACTAGTTTCGCCATTGCCAATATTTTGCAAACCAAGCATCTAATCTTCACCGGGTACTTATCTAGATCAAGAAAGAGTAGTGCTATTTGAGGGGCTTGAGGAATTCGACATTGAGTAACAGTATGTATGAGACGAAACGTTTGAGTCCAATATGTGGTCAG
Organism: Rhinoderma darwinii; assembly: GCF_050947455.1. Classification (NCBI taxonomy): domain Eukaryota; kingdom Metazoa; phylum Chordata; class Amphibia; order Anura; family Rhinodermatidae; genus Rhinoderma; species Rhinoderma darwinii. The sequence continues at coordinate 305,207,817 of NC_134691.1, read as the reverse complement.
TTGAGGGCATTCCCAGAGTACGTGAAATAGTGTTCCTATGTGACCACAACCTCTCCAGCAAACAGGAGAAGCGCCGGGAAACATTTTGTGGAGCTTATCTGGTGTGATGTACCATCTCAGAGATGTCTTAACCGCAGTTTCCAGATGCTGAACACAAGGAAGCGCTATATGTATGAGTTTAAAGGAGGCCACCCACATGGGTTCAGAAAAAGTGAGGCCGATCTCCTTTTCCCAGACTTTCAAAGGACGGGATTTGGAGAAGCTACAGTTGAAGTTCAGTGTATTGTATATACCTTTGAGCCCTTTTTGGTGGTTCGAGAGGATCCCAAATAAAGTAAAGTTGCATGAGGTCGTGAAGTTGCTATTTTTTGAGGCGCAATGTCTAATTTGTAGATACTTATAGAAATCAGAGTTAGGGAGATCGTATCTGGAGACTAGATGTTCGAAAGTAACAAACTGCCCTTCCTCAAACAATTGAGAGATGTTAAGTATACCTTTGTCTATCCAATGAGAAATGTCTAGATCAGGGATTAAAAGCATAAGGAGATCCAAGGGGATATATTTTTTAGGCAGTGTGCCCCGGGTGTGTGTATTGCTCTGACTGAACGACCAGCACTCCAAGGAGGTTTTTGTCATTGGTGAAATGTTGCAAGGGGGGGAAGCACCCCAAAACCCCAAAAACAGAGCCGTTTTTAGATTTATTGGAGCTAAATATGATGTCTCTATTTGTAGCCACTGTTTCCCTCTATCATTATTCCACCAGCTAGAGATCTGGGCCACTTGAGTGGCTATGTAATAATTGTAAATGTCCGGGACCCCCAGTCCCCCCACTTTTCTATCTTGCGCTAGGATCTTGAACGCTATTCTCGGTTTATGCCCTTGCCAGATAAATTTAGAAAGGATGGATTGGGCCGCAGAGAAGAATTTCTTAGGTACTCTAATGGGAAGGGCTCTAAATAAATATAATAATTTAGGAAGAAGCATCATTTTAAAAGCCGCTATCCTTCCCAGCCACGATACTTCAAATTTAAGGAGATTGTTTGTATCAGTTTGTATGATTTGTAGTAGAGGAGCATAATTGGCCTTATATAAGTCTTTGAAAAAGGGGGTTAACGTAATTCCAAGGTATTGAATTCCCTTCAATTTCCAGTCGAACGGGTATTTTGTTTTTAGAAAATGTAATGTAGACTGGTCTATGTAAAATGGTAACACCTGAGTCTTCTGGGTGTTTAATTTATAGTACGATAGCTTCCCGAAGGCGTTGATTGTATCCATGACTGGGGCAATGGAGGCCTCAGGATGTGATAGGGATAGGATGATGTCGTCAGCATATAGGGATATGATATGTTTTTTGTCTGCGAGAGGGATGCCTAGAATTCCAGCGTGGTGTCTGAGATGCTGAGCCAGCGGTTCCATCGAGAGGATGAAAATTATGGGAGATAATGGGCAACCCTGACGAGTCCCGTTAGATATCCGAAAATCATCGGAAAGAACACCATTATTATATACTCGTGCCGAGGGTTCAGAATATAACGCCATCACTGCATTTAATATTCCTCCGTCAAACCCCATTTCCTTTAAGGTTGCGAAGACATACGACCATTTAACCCGGTCGAAGGCTTTCTCCGCATCCAGAGCCATCAACACTGCAGGAATCTGACGAGATTCAATAATGTGTAGCAAATTCAGGACTTTTCTGGTGTTATCTGGAACTTGACGCCCTTTAATAAAACCAACTTGATCCAGACCTACTAACGAGGGCAATAGAGGTGTGAGTCTCTGGACAAGTATTTTGGCGTATAATTTTAAATCTGTATTGAGGAGTGAAATGGGACGGAAATTCTGAGGGCTGTCCATAGCTTTCCCTGGTTTGGGAAGCGTGACAATAAGGGCTGCTTGGTTCTCTTTTGGAAAAGAGCCCGCCTCCACAGCAGTTTGAAAGAAATCTCTGAGGAAAGGGGTCAAAATAGTGGAATATGTTTTGTAATATAAATTAGTCAGACCATCTGGTCCCGGAGATTTACCTTGTGGCAGGGAGTGAACAGCCCTCAAAACCTCCGAAATTGTGATCGGCGAGTTCAAGGAAAGGAGTTGGTCTGCCGATATGCTGGGAAGGGAGGCTCGTTTAAGAAAGTCCTCTATGTTTGGAGGAGTGGGAGGTTCAACAAAGGGGTCATCTTTTAAGTTATACAAGGAAGAATAATATTTTCGGAACTGATCCGCTATATCTCTGGGGTCTAAAATTTTGTTTTGAGTCAAGGGATCCCGCAGATATGGGATTCTAGTTTTTTGATGGTGGGCTTTGAGGCGTGACGCCAACAATTTCCCTGATTTGTTGTTTTGGGAATAGTATCTGGCATTCGTTTTCCTAAGATTCTTTTCATATGATGATAACAAACAGAGTCGGAGACGCTGTCTTAGGCCCAAGAGTTGCTGTGCTAAGCCTGCTGAAGGGGAAGCTTTGTTTTTTTCATCTAACGAATGAATCTCGTCCATTAAGGAGGAAAGCTCTGCCTTGTGTTGTTTTTTTACTATGTGTCCAATGCGGATAAAAGTGCCCCTAATGTACGCTTTGTGCGCATTCCAGAGTGTGTTTGTTTTGATATCAGGCGTGTTGTTTGTCTCAAAATATTCGGTGAGATCTCTCTCTATTTGTTGTTTATATGTGGGATGGGACAGTAGGAAGGAGTTACATCTCCATAAATATGTTTGAGGAGAGTCATACTTCTCAGCAACACTCAGCGTGATCGGAGCGTGGTCGGACCATGTTATATCCCCAATGGATGCGGACTTGGACCCAAACAGAACGTCCCTATCCACCAGAAACATATTGAGTCTGGAATAACTATTATGTGTTAGGGAATGGTAAGAGAAGTCTCTCTCAGAGGAGTGTTGGATACGCCACACATCATGCAATTCCGCTTTCCAGAATACATCTGCAATTGTGACATGGGAGTGTCGGGAATTAGAGGTTGAGTCCAACTCCGCATCCATTACCGCATTAAAGTCCCCGCAAATGATCAGTTTACCTTGTTTATGTTTATCAATCAAGCGTAGGATTTTGTGTAGAAAGTGAACCTGGCGTTTGTTAGGAGCATACAATGAGAGAATAGTATATATAACATTATTCACAGAGCACACAAGCAAGATGTATCTACCATTAGGGTCCGTAAGTACTGAAAGCATTTGAAAGGCAACTGTGTTTTTGATTGCCAGCAGCACCCCTCTCGCTTTAGAGGAATGATGAGATTGAAATATATGAGGGAAGAGTGGGTGTTTGATACGGGCTCCATCTTTGTGTAGCAAGTGAGTTTCCTGCACACATAGGACATCGCAAGCCAACTGTTGGGCCTCTTTCCACATGAATGTACGTTTATGAGGACTATTCAGACCGTTGACATTCATGGATGCGAATTTAAGAGCCATAGTGGGGGTAGGAGTGCTGCGGGCCTTCAGGTACATTTGATGAGTATGTCAATAGTATAAGCAATACATATTCCCTCATACCTTGAAACATTAGAAGTAATGACACTTTATAGGTGTTAAAATAAGTTGCGACTATGTCAGGAGAAACAAAATCCGCACGAAACACAGTAACATAAAAAAAAGAACGGAATGTCCGTAAGAACCAAAAAAAAGAAGAACATCTGAACAAGACCATTGTTCAGTAAAACCAGAGGGTAAAAAGTCAGCTTGTAGACTGGATAGCACAAAATAACTACAAAAGAAGGCACTATTGCAGATGTCGATATACAGTACCTCACTGCTTTGCTCGGATGCGAGATCTGGCCCCTCTCCACTCGTTCTCAGCGTGTCGAATAGGTGAGCCAGAAGTTGGTAACGAAGTCGAGGAAGATTTGACGGGAATATTCCATGACAGCAGCAAGGAAGTCCCTTCGTCTACAGATCTGATCACATGTAGCGTGTTATTCCTGTGTACCAGCAGACGAACGGGGAAACCCCATTTGTAAAGAATACCCTTGTCCCGAAGAGCTGAGGTAATTGGAGAAAGCTGTCTCCGGAGTTGGAGGGTAGCTGCTGATAAATCCGCATAGATGGAGACCGTCTTGTACTGGACAGGGAACGCATCTTTTTGTCTGGACGCCAGCATGAAGCGGTCCTTGATGTGGTAGAAATGTAGTCGAGCAAGGACATCTCTTGGTATTTCTTCCGCCAAATGCTTCGGTTTCGGAACTCTATGAGCTCTGTCGATTATTAAATCTCTAGGGGTACAGTTGGGGAGCAATGCCGTCATCAGCCCTTGAATGTACTGGGCTAGGTCTTTTGCGGCCACTGTTTCTGGAACTCCCCGAAATTTAACGTTGTTACGTCGTGAGCGGTCTTCTAAATCAGCGATCTTCGCTCTCATTTGCGACATTCCTGCCTCCAGATCGTAATGTGCGTCAATCAGAGCATTGTGCGAGGTTGCGTAATCGCTCATTTTTGATTCCGTGTGTTGTACTCTGTCCTCAATCTCATGAATGGCCTCGGACATAGGTTTGAGCAATTGGGCAAAGCCCACCTGTATGGAACGCTGTAGATCTTGCAACATCATTTTAAGGGAGATTTCAGTAATGAAATTAGAGGAAGGAGGCGCAGATTCTGGCCAATCAGATTGTGGAGCTATGGGAAGCACAGGGTTCTCAGCAGGGTTTTCTCCTACCTCTAGATGCTCTTGTCTTCCAGGGCCGCGTGTGACAGGGGAGGAAGGAGAGTGAAGCTGTAAGCCACGTGTTGTGGTCTCAAGATGGCGGCCGCTGTGATCTAGAGAAGGCGGACCTGTAGCCCTAGGTGAGTTACCGACCCGTGTCTCTCTTGGTGGTGGAGTCGGCGGAGCTGAGCTGCTTCGCCTCGGCATGGCAGCGGGAGGCACGGAGGGGGAACCCGGATCAGACGCCAGGGAACCAGCCTGAGAGCAGTCGTCGGCGCCATCTTGTCCCGACATGCGGCGGCGCGGGAGGTAGAAGTCCGTCAGTTTCGCTGGTTTAGCGACGGTTCTCTTTCTCCTGGGCATCCCAGGAGATGATCGTTATCAGTTGTAGATAGTTTTTAGAAGTGTACCGAGGTACAATGCGGTATAAGTCGTTTGTGCAGTGCGGAGCTAGTCCTTCACACAGCCATCCAGTCCGGTAGCCAAGCCACGCCTCCCCCTATAAACACCTTTTACAGTATGTCCTTGTTGAAAGATTATTTAGGGTCTCTAAGTGAGTTCATTCATGTTTTATATAGGCATCTTTTTAAACAAACATACTTTTATGGGAACTAAAGTGTAGGTAAATAGTGAAAACTGGGCATTTCCATGGCTGTTTCTTTATAGGGTTTCCCTAAAACCTGAGCCTTAATATATAAATACCACTCTCTTATGTATTTTATTATTTTGATATATAGGTTGTATTGGTAGGGAAAGTCTGTAAAGAAAAGAGTTAAAATGGCTCTGGTGCCGTTTAAAAAAAATTGTACATTTTATTTTATGATCTTGCTTTTTTGTTACTTACAATTACATTTGTATTGTTTGGGTGTGATACCTAAATATCCGCATCATACTGTAAAATATCTAACAATCTATCTATCTATCTATCTATCTATCTATCTATCTATCTATCTATCTATCTATCTATCTATCTATCTATCTTTGTTGAATTGTATATTCTAAATGGAATTTCATTTAACGTAGCTGAAGCATAATGAAAGCCCAGATCCAAAAATAGGAAGAAACATCGGCAGCACACAAATGATTTGCTTGGCTATGTTCACACTTTTTTTTAAGCACAAAGTTTTGCTCTACAACTGATCTAAATGAATCGAAAAGCGGATAAAACAGCTACAGTATAATAATTTACATCAGTTTTTCATATGCACCACCCATTGACCTAAAAAAAAACCTGATCATGACTGAACTGATTAAGACTGGTGTAAAGTGATATACAGTGCATATATACATTTGGCATCAGTTTGAGTCCTATTGAAATAACCAGAATGTTTCAAAAGATGCTTCATGATTTTTTAAATAAAAAAATACAAGTGTGAACTATGCCTAAACCTCCTTTGTCCCCAATTAGGGTTAATGTAGAGGGAACACAATTAAAAATAATTAAATGGTCCAATGTTTCTCTAATAGATTTACTGAACTATAAACATAACTAAAACTATATGTATCGTATGCTGTGTTACGACTTGGTAGTCTGTGAATGTGAAAATGCTTGTTGTCCTGAATACATTCTTTGTGGTGGCGCTCTTTTGACACACTTGCTTTCTGCTATAAAGTATATCTAACTGTTACTTTTCTTTCTGTCCTGTCTATTGATGTCTCCGAGGCAGCAAACATTCTACATTGATCTTTGTATTTCACTTTTAACAAAAGAAAAAAAGAAAGGACTACGCTAACGATTTTTCTTCTTCCGATACATAGCCATTAAATGAAGGGAAAAAAACTGTCCACACTTTTGCCTTTTAATTAGGGCATTTAGAAGGACAAAGTTGTAAAGCAATTAAGGGGAAAAACATTTTTGTCCTGTTGATCAATTAAGTTTCCAAGTAAATGGTGCGGAGGTAATGATTATGTCCATGCCCGCAAATTATTGTCCTTTTTTTTTTTTTAAACAATTTATACATTTAATTCAGTCCTTCAAAAAAACTGCTGCCCTGCCAATTATCTCTCTGTGTGAAGAGAATTAGTTTGGTCTACTTCAGATTTCCCTTCATCTGTTGCCTACTTTCTGCTTTTCTTTAATGATAGACTAATGTGTTATGTGAAAAAAGGGAGGATCTTCCGAAATATGTGAAGTGTCTATAGTGGCTTTTTGGTACCTGTGAAGAGGCCCCTTGAAGAAGCTTAAAGGACAATAGAATATTGCGGCTGTCTGTGCTTTATTTTGTCCACACGATTAATTTCACACGCACCCAGGCAACTCATGAATGGAGGATTAACACAAGTCTTCACCTTATTGAAATGAGTGATTCATAGCAAACAAATAGGCCTGGCTGGTCTGGAATATGAAATTAAAGATTTTCCCAGTTCCTTTGTGTTCTTGAGGTCAGACTCAAACTGCGTCTAAAAATGAGAACATAACATGGTTGTGTTAAGGTTTCATTTATCAATAGTAACTTCTTTTTAGTGGTTACTATGTTACCTTAATTCGGAAGCACTGTAGTCCGGGTAATTCTCTCTTTCTTACATATACAGTACGAATTTGGCTCAATATCAGTCCTTAGAGATAAATTACAGTCCGTATCTTGATCGACTCATAGAAAATGACACAACTTTTACGTTTAGAATTTTTCTATAAAAAACTAAATACGAAAATATTCGGCTCATTCAAAATTTAAAAAAGAGAGTGGCTAGTATACAGACACAGTAGACCGATTACTTTGTCTTTTGCCACAACGCCAATAATATAATAAATATACTGATATGATGTGATAGGAAAATTATTTTCTTAGAAGAATTATTTCCAAAACGTTTTAACTTAGAGCAGCCAAAAATGTATTGTGAGAATCAAATTTAATACATTGAAAAAGCTTTAATTCGTTTTAAATTTAATATGTAGCAAGGCATCCAATAGGTGGTTACATGGTAAAGCCTAGATGTTTCATATGACAGCTAATTCTCCAGATACTACATGGGTGTTAAATGGATATTCAGATCTATAATGAAATTGACCAGATCTATTCATTTAAATGAGAAAGTGACCCCATGCATAATGATGTCAAGGTCCATAGACTTTTGCAGACAGAAAAATAAAATTAAATCGGGATGAACTTTAATCCTTTTAATAATATTTATCAGTTAAAGGTGTTATCAACTTTAGACTTTTTTTTATTTTCATTTTTGTAGAATGGTCCTCTAACAATATGCTGATCAGAGGATATACCACTGCTGGGACCACTCATGATTAGCTATCGCAGAACTCAGCATTGCTCTGGCTAAGAGAAGACAGTCCCTCTATTAACTAAAAAAGTTGTAATAGGGTGTTTGAAAAATGGTTTTCTAACCCAGACAACCCCTTTTTGTACCACTACTTTGTTTCATTTTATACAAATTGGGCTGAAGGAAATGTTACCACTACAGAACTTTGCAGTGAGATTTACAAATGCTCTTCCAATTGTCTTGTTATCTTCTAAGTCCTGACATGACAACTTTGTACCTGTCTACTGATTTCTTTCCCTACTTTATAAACTAAGGATGTATTCTAATAATATCCACAATCAGATGTGATGTTAATATAAAACATCCTTGAAGTTGCTTGTACAAATGCCACGTAGCATGTGTATCACGTGTCATGGTGATACAGATTGCATGTCGTTGATTTTGTGTTGTTATTATGTTATTTAGTAAACTAGTTGGAATTGACGTCAAAACATTTAACAAAAAGTGAGACTCATGCCACAATATAGTTACAATAAAGCATGATTCCTCCATAAAAAAAATCAATCTAACAAAACCTCTAGCTCTATTCCAATTTACCACTTTTTTTTCTTACTTATCTGTATCTGTATTCCATCACCTAGTTTCCAACCTAGCTCAGGACTCAGACCCATCTTATTTAAAGTGCCACACCAGGCAAAAACGAAAAATTCAGCTTTTGGCTACAGTCATAGGGGGAATTTGCAACCATTCTACGCCAGTTTTCTAGCGTAGAAGTCGCGAAAGGACCTAAAAGACGCCTTTTTTTTGCCGCCCTTGTCTTTTTAGTGGAAAGGGGCATGACTTCACAAAAGGGGCAGGGTTGCGGCAGCCCTACAAATTTATTACAATTTACGCCAGAAAACTTGTTAGCTTGTAAGCTTAAATCATAGTGGAAATCTATACCTTGACCCCCCAGACTACCCACCCAACAGGCCCCGTCCTTCAGACAATTAAATAAATAGAAAAATGATGCTCATCTCATCTCACCGCTCCTCTTCTCTTCTCCCCTCCATGTCTTCTCCGGGTCCCTTTAGAGCAACATCAGGACGTTGCATGTGACACAGCACTGATGAAGGCGTCAGGACATTGAATGAGCTGCCGATTGCTGAGGGAGCCTGAGGAGACTGGAAGAGGAGTGGTGAGATGAGTATGCTCATTTTATATTTTATTTCGGGTGGAGTGGGTGGTGGAGATGAATAGAACAAGGAATGACCCTAGTAGTTGGTGGGTATATGAAACAATTCAAAGTATTGATATGCCAGAAGCACAAAAAAAAAACCTGATTTCCAACTACTAAATAGTGCCAGAAAGTATGCTAAAATCTAACTTTTATTAACATAAATTAAACATTTCCAAAAAAGACACAAAACACACAGGGTTAAAATTAACCAATGTAGACTAGCAATGTGTAATGAGTACGGACGGATATGTTACTGAGATATTTAGAGTGGATACATGAATGGCTCACGCCGCACCTTATAATTAATCTTTTGCATCTTACCCCAATGGAGGAGATAGCGAAGACTTGCGAATGAAACACCAGTCTTAGTTAATCTGCCCTTTGGAGTTTGACAAGCCCCCAATTTTTGTTTACCTGAATGGTGCCATTATGAAGATCCTCTACTGTCCCCTACAACCATAACAATAGAGCAGTGCTGTGATGTGCCACTTGGGTGTCAGTATATAGGACATATTCCTAAACAGCATGACAGCAGTTTGTAATATTCCCAAACAGCAGCACATCATTTTATAATGATGTCTATCCCCCATTAATCAGTGATGATGGGGCTTGAAAAAAGATGTATAAAGCAGATTTTTTTTATTTTAATATAGGCTGCATGACATATCTCTAAATTTCTAAATGCTAGTTTCACATTTTTACCACTATGTGAGGGGCTTAGTTTGTGCACCTGCCACAGACATCTATGTAGGGGGAGGTAACTGATATAAGACTCATCAGCTGAGAAAATTTTAGTCATGGAAATATGATAGAATATATACACAAACAAAAAATAACAGGAAGCACAAAGACTTTACAATGTAAAGGTAAGGATCACATATAAATATCATATGATGGCTGATTTTATTTATTTTTGACTTAAAGAGGCTCTGTCGCCACATTATAAGGGCCCTATCTCCTACATAATGTGATTGGCGCTGTAATGTAGATAACAACAATGTTTTTTATTTTGAAAAACGATCATTTTTTAGCAAGTTATGAGCAATTTTAGATTTATGCTAATTACTTTCTTAATGCCCAACTGGGCGTTTTTTAACTTTTGACAAAGTGGGCATTGTAAAGAAAAGTGTGTGACGCGGACCAATCAGCTTCATACACTTCTCTCTATTCATGTCCATTTGTACTTAGCACAGCGTGATCTCACGAGATCACGCTGTGCTGTCACATACGCCCACATTAACTTTACTGAAGTGTCTTGAGAGTGAATAGACATCACCTCCAGCCAGGACGCGATGTCTATTCACACTCCCGACACTTCGGTAAAGTTTGTGTGGGACTTAATCACAGCACTGCGTGATCTCACATCTGCGTAAAACTTTACTGAAGTGTCGGGAGTGTGAATAGACATCTCGTCCTGGTTGGAGGTGATGTCTATTCACTCTCAAGACACTTCAGTAAAGTTAATGTGGATGTATGTGACAGCACAGCGTGATCTCGCGAGATCATGCTGTGCAGTGAATACAAATGGACATGAATGGAGAGAAGTGTATGACGCTGATTGGTCAGCGTCATACACTCCTCTGTACAACGCCCACTTGGTCAAAAGTTAAAAACCGCCCAATTGGACATTAAGAAAGTAATTAGCATAAATCTAAAATTGCTCATAACTTGCTCAAAAATGATAATTTTTCAAAATAAAAAACACTCCATAATGAGTTCCTGCCCTGTTCTCTTCCAGCCCCTTATATGGAGTATTGTCTGTAACCTCAACAGTTATGTCTGTTAAAAGATCAGACTCTTTGGTCACTGAGACAGGATGTGATGTCATGTGATTGACAGATGCAGACAGGAGGAAATCATTTGGAGCAGAATGGGCACAGGAAAATGACTGTAATCGTGCTACATGGCATGTTGTATCTGTTACATCAATGAAATGTTGCATTTTAGGAATCAGAATCCATTCTGGCAAATGTATTAGACATAAAATAGACAAGATTCAAAGTATTGCAACACATGAATCAATAGATTTTCAACCTCAAAATTCTTTCTAGGACATTCAAATGTTCAATATTCCAGCCTTACATCCAATTCAGTCCTCTAGCTTTGGTAGTTATATCTCCCATTTCTAAAACTGGCATATGTTATTTATAAATGTATGTATATATATATATACATATATATATATATATATATATATATATATATATATATATATATATATATATATATATATATATATATATATATACAGTTAGCTCCAGAATTGTTTGGACAGTGACACCATCTTCATGATTTGGGCTATGCATGCCACCACATTGGATTTGAAATGAGACAACTGAGATGCAATTGAAGTTTAGACTTTCAGGTTTAATTCAAGGGGTTGAACAGAAATATCCTGTGAAAAGTTTAGGAATTGCAACCATTTTTCTACACAGCCAACTCATTTCAGGGGCTCAAAAGTAATTGGACAAATTAACATTACGATACATAAAATGTTTTTTTTTTTAATACTTTGTAGAGAATCCTTTGCAGGCAATGGCTGCCTAAAGTCTGGAGCCCATGGACATCACCAAATGCTGGGTTTCCTCCTTTGTGATGCTTTGCCCAGGCCTTTAATGCAGCTGTATTGAGTTGTTTCTTGTTTGTGGGTCTTTCTGCCTTACAATTTTTCTTAAGCAAGTGGAATGCAGCTCGATTGGGTTGACATCTAGTGATTGACTTGGCCATTGCAGAATATTCCACTTCTTTGCGACGTCTAATCAACCTTGCTGCATTTGGTTGAATATGAGCAGAAAGTATATTCCTGAACACTTCAGAATTCTTCCGGCTGCTTCTGTCTTCAGTCACATCATCAATAAACACTAGTGACCCAGTGCCTTTGGCAGCCATGCATGCCCATGATATCACACTGCCTCCACCATGTTTTACAGAGGACGTGGTGTGCTTTGGATCATGAGCCATTCTAAGCCTTCTCCATACTTTCTTCCTCCCATCATTCTGGTACAGGTTGATCTTTGTTTCATGCTGTTCCAGGAGGGCTGGCTTCTTTAGATGTTGTTTGACAAAGTCTAATCTGGCCCAAAGTCTAATTTTGAGGCTGATTAACGGTTTGCACATTGTGGTGAACCCTCTGTATTTGCTCTCATGAAGTCTTCTCTTTATGGTAGACTTAGATACTGATACACCTACTTCCAGGAGAGTGTTCTTCATCTGGGTAGAAGTTTTGAAGGGGTTTTTCTTCACCATGGAAAGGATTCTGCGATGATCCATCACTCTGGTCTTCCATGGACATTCAGGCCTTTTGGAGTTCACGAGATCACCAGAGCGCTTTTTTTTTCTCCAAGAATGTACCAAACTGTTGATGTAGCCACTCCATTTGTGCTATCTCTCTGATGGAATTCTTCATTTTTTTCAGCCTAATGATGGTCTGTTTCACTTGCATTGACAGCTCCTTTGACCTCATGTTGTGGGTTCACAGCAACACCTTCCAAATGTAAATACCACACCTGGAATCAACTCCAGACCTTTTACCTGCTCAATTGATGATGGATTAATGAGGGAATAGCCCATGCAGCCTATTACATAGCTTTGGAGATAATTGTCCAATTACCTTTGGTCCCATAAAAAAGAGGCAGCTACATATTAAAGAGCTGTAATTCCTAATCTCTTCCTCAAATTAAAGCTGAGAGTCTGCACTTTAAGCCCATATTGATTATATAACTGTATATTCAATATGTTTTGGTAAACACCTAAAATAAAACGTGTCACTGTCCAAATAATTCTGGACCTAACTGTATATTATAAATAAACATATATACTCAACGATATATACTAAATATATTAGAGAAAGCGACCCTAGTTTAACAGAGATTGCTATTCGTACATCATTGATTTCACTTAGGGTCCTTTTACACCGGCCGATTTTGGCCATGTAAACAAGTGCAGGTCAACGAGACAGCTTGTTTCAAGGACGCTGCGCTCTCTTGGTTTTCCTCCTATCTCTCTGACCGCTCGGTCAGTGTGTAATTTGCTGGTTCTACTTCTTCTCCTCTTCCCCTTGCTATCGGGGTTCCTCAGGGATCAGTCCTAGGTCCGCTCCTCTTTTCTCCCTACACAGCCCCTATTGGACAAACCATCAGCAGATTTGGCTTCCAGTACCATCTCTATGCTGATGACACCCAATTATATGCCTCTTCCCATGACATCACCCCTGCTCTAATACAAAACACCAGTGATTGTCTGTCCGCTGTCTCTAACATCATGTCCTCTCTCTATCTGATACTGAATCTTTCTAAAACTGAGCTCCTTGTGTTCCCACCATCTACTAACCTCCCTAAACCTGATGTCTCCATCTCTGTGTGTGGTACTATCATAACTCCTAAGCAACACGCCCGCTGTCTCTGGGTTATTTTTGACTCAGATCTTTCCTTTACTCCTCACATTCAATCACTTTCACGCCCCTGTCATTTTCACCTCAAAAACATCTCCAGAATCCGCCCTTTTCTTACGGAGGAAACAGGCAAAACTCTCATTGTTGCTCTGATTCACTCTCGTCTTGACTACTGTAAATCATTACTAATCGGTCTTCCCCTCACTAAAGTCTCCCCTCTCCAATCTATCCTTAATGCAGAAGCCAGGCTCATATTTATGACCAACTGCTACACCAACGCCTCTAATCTTTGCCAGTCACTGCACTGGTTGCCCACACCCTTCAGAATAAAATTCAAAATAATTACTCTTACCCGCAAAGCTCTCCACAGTGCTGCACCTCCTTACATCTCCTCCCTCATTTCTGTCTACCACCCTACTCGCGCTCTACGTTCTGCTAACGACCTTAGATTAAAATCCTCCATAATCCGAACCTCCCACTCCCGTCTCCAAGATTTTTCTCGTGCTGCACCAGTCCTCTGGAATGCGCTACCACAGACAATCAGATTAAATCCCAATATCCACAGTTTTAAACGTGCCCTAAAAACACATCTATTTAGACAGGCCTATAACATTCCCTAATCAGACTCCTTTCCATGGCCCCCCTTTTAGATTAGTCGTCAGAATAAGATTCCCTCACACTCCTTCTCTTCATGTCCGTCATACACGGATACTGGCTAGTGACCGGCTCATGCAGCTTTATGTTACCACCCCATGTGTATAAAAAATGGCTGGACTATTGTACAGAACAAACACTGTTACACTTTGTGTCTCCCTTATTTCCTCATAGATTGTAAGCTCTTGCGAGCAGGGTCCTCACTCCTCTGGTTTGAATTGTAAACGAACTTTGTCACTATGTAATGTCTGATATTGTTTGTTTCATGTTCCCTCTAAATTGTAAAGTGCTGCGTAATATGCTGGCGCTATATAAATAAAGATTATTATTATATTATTATTGTTTGCTCCTTTCACAAGCAGCTATATTTGGTGATGAGGGATAGATACTGCGATCGATCATCCCCATAGATTTCTATCATGTTGCTTGTTTGCCAATGTATAAGGGCCCTTAGACGATGCAGAAACGTGATAGATGTGTCTGTAAGTAGCAGATTTTCAAATGCTCGGAGCATTTGACTAGAAAGGTACATCATGTCCCAAAAGGGAATTTTAAAGTGGCCAATGTGCCTATTGCAGATATCTACACATATTTTAATTCCTTACAATTAGATATGTGACACCTGAATTTGAACACTTTATTAGTTGTAAGATTTTTTAGTTTATCTAATTTTTTCCCTTTTGGCTATTTTTATATTGGCAAAACCATACGATGTCTTTACAAAAGATTCAGGGAGCATTTTAAGTCCATTACTACAGGCAAGGGGTCACCATGATTCATTGGTCATATAAGAACTATACATAGGTAATGCAGATGTATTAAAGTTTGCAGGAATACAACGGGTCGAAGCACCAAAGACTGGTGGCGATCGCCATAACCTGCTATTGAGGAAAGAAGCAAGGTGAATCATAAGAACCAATGCTTTCGGGCTTAATGTTATGTGTAAGAATTTTGTTTCCAATATTGTTTTAATGTATATGTTCATCGTTACCATGGTGCTGACGTTTTTCATATATAAGAGAAGCGCAGTGTCGCCATAATTTGATGGGGGCCTTATAAAATGTGAAGCCACGCAAAATGGCTGTGTCCCTCTTCTCATGTTCCAAATCGCTGAGATGTTTGCCCTGGTGAGTACTGCATCTTCTATCCTAAACTGCTGGATACTTTTATGGACTTGAGGTTTATGCTGAGCACCACCTATTTTGGCTGAGTGTCCCTTGTATCATTGAGAAGTAGAGTACTGCCGATCGTTGACTCACTGTCATACCTGGTTTATATTCTAACCATAATTTTCTTATTCAGGTAGCCTCTCTTTAATAAACAGTCGGCCAGTTTAACTATATCTTAAAGTGAATATGCACTTAGCAGGCACTTTCTTATGACTAGTAGGACATTTTATGAAGAGTGGTAATTATACAGATACTGCTAACTCTAGATCACTGACAGGTATAAGAAAGCAAATGTTCAACTATTCAGAAACTATGAGTGTATAGTACAAGACATAATAGGTCAATAAAGTCGTCTCACTTTTAACATGGGATGAATGTGGCTGAAGAACTAGAATGAGCATAAGAAACAACACCACCCTTGTGAATTGTTCCAGAGCAGCAGCCGTTAAAGTTTTCAGAGGGTGGGTAATGACTCTTGGATATTGGACATGAGTAGAGGGATACAGACGCCTAACAGTTACATAGGAGATAATCTGAAATAGTGACCAACTTAGATCTCAGCCTCTTAACATATAGTACATTGCTGGATGTCAAAACATGAGGATGAACCAAAGGTGGCCCAGCGAAGTAGTAAGTTGGTGGTCACAAAAAACTGGAACTAAGTGTAGAATATTGTTCATTCATGTGTAGTCAATTGAAGCTGTGATTTATTTATATATTTCCTGTTTTTGGAATTAATCATAAGCTTTCTGGACATTTTTCCTCTCTCTGATTTCCAATAGGAATACTATCTAAAAGTCTTCTTTACTATCAATTTTTTTCACCATTATGTCGTGCTCTCACCTATTTCTCAAGAGAATGCCCTTTTCTCATATGAGTATCATTTCTAAATTCAGTGGCTCCCATTTAGCACATTCATTTGGCAATCTCTGCTAATATTATTTGAGCCAACCAGCTGCTATAACTGTTGACTGTGCATATTATAAATCTATGATTCCATCCTATGCCATTTAAGTTTATGACTCCCCATTCATCTGTGTCTACATCATTTACTTTAATAGTAACACTGAGCAGATCTGGGGACTAGTGCCATGCTGAATTACATTTTTACAAGAAATAATTAATTCCTAATAATGGAAATGTCAATTTGAAAACATTTTTTTTTTTTTACATTTTCTGTAGACAATGGTAAGAAGAAACCGATGTATTACAATGGGGCAAAAACCACATGTCTGTATTGTAATGTATTGCATCACCAGGACTTTACTGTGCCAGCACCATCACCAGGACATAAATAATGTAATCTATTTTATTTGTGTGAAACATAAAACATTCAGTACATATAGTCTATATAGATTGCTTTAAAAAAAAATAAAAAAAATCTAAATATTTCATAAGATTACATAACATGACAAACTTTCAAGCAATTTTCAAGATATTGCAGGGTTCGGGTGGAAGTATTTATTTAAGTAAGGGGTAAATCAGTACAAACCATTAGAAGCTACAATAAAGAACCGCCAAATTCTTTGCATCGAGACCACAAATTTAAACAGGATTAGCGGTGGGAGATCTTTTCTATTTTAAAGGGGTCTTTTGGGATTTAAAATATACGGCGTATTCTTGTTGTGTGATTGGTGGGGGTCCTATCCTTAGGAGCATCACCAACCAGCATAATGAATGGGCATCGGCACTGGCTGGATTGCCACAGCCCCTTCACTGCAGTACCTGCAACAGCTACATCCATATGTGTGTGGCTGTATCTGACACTGTAGTTCAGCCATGTTCATTTGAATTGGCAGAGCTGAAATGCCAGACACAGCGGTAAGCATATGGAAGTTGCTGTGTGGGGGTAAGGCTAGGCAATCAAAATCTTGAAAAACATCTTTAATGCATTTTACCTATTGTTCCATGCTCCGCATTATATCAAGACCGTGTCTCATTTTAGGAGAAAACTTCCCCTCCATTCAAAATTGTCATCCACTCAATTTTTTAGTGATTTTCCATATAATGCGGACTGTAAAATTATGTAATCATGGTAATTGGGGTTTGGTTCTATAGCAGTTGTACCTCCTTTGAGAACTAAAAAGAACTATAGCACTCATTTTAAAGTCTAAACACACTTTGGGTCACATGGACAGTCATAATTTTAATTTCAGTGTCATGAAACCCCCTAATAATGATCTCTTAAATGTAGACACTTTATTTGTTAATATGCTGAATATTTGTAGTATTCCTGGAAGAATATAATAGTGGTGAATTAAATAGACATCCATTCTCAAAGCGCAATCTTTCCTCACCTCAATTCTGCTGAATTCAGCACAATATGATCATTGTAAGAAAGTTGTTTAATGCGACCTGACAAAATAGAACCTGCTCTGTGACGGGAAATACAAAAATATTTGGTTTCCTTAATGCCAAAATTTTGGACCAGCGCTAACATGGTGACAAAAGACAATAATCTACAAATTTATACATAATTTGTCTCCAAATCTGTATAAGGGTATTTAGTTTATGGGTGACTTTATCTGAGACGATGACCCCTGGATCTCTACTGCATGATATTTGTATAATTGCATTTGTATAAGTGTATCTGATCTTTCACTCGCTATAACCCCTTAAGGACCAAGCCTATTTTGACGTTCGTTTTGTTTTTGCGTGACTGCATTCAGAGAGCTATTACATTTTTTATTTTTTCATAGACATAGTTGTATGAGGGCTTCTGTTTTGTGGGATGAGTTGTATTTTTCAATTTCACAATTTTGGGGTACATATGACTTATTAATTAACTTTTATTAACTCTTTCGAAGGGGAATGGAAAAAAAACAGCAGCTTTTTGCAGTTCGAAATGACGCCGTTCATTGTGCTGCGTAAATAAATTGTTATCGCGTCACCGCATTCCAAAAGCCATAGCTATTTTATTTTGACTCAACGTAAACATATGTGGGCTTGCATTTTGAGGAACGAGATATAGTTACTATTGGTACTATTTTGGGGTACATGGGACTTATTAATTAACTTTTACTGTTATTCTTTTGGAGAGGTATGAGAAAAAAAAGCAACTCTGGCGTTGTGTTTAATTTTTTGTATGGTGTTCCCAATGCAGGTTTAAGTAACACGTTACCATTATTGTTAAACTCTACTATTTATATAAAAATTTATTTTCTCTTTTTTTTTCAGTACAGGTTTTTTTTTTTATAAACTTAAATTCTCTTTCTTTAAATACTTTTTTAGATCCACTAGGGAACTTCGCAAAGCGATTGTTGATCAATTCTATAATGCTTTGATATACTTAGTATACCAAAGCATTACTGCCTGTCAGTCTTATAGGTAGTTTATTAGCCCCCCTCCCTTTATCAAACTACCGAAATGCTGCAGTGGCCATTGACGGCGGCATTTGAGGGGGTCAAGCTTCTGTACCCATGCGATCACTATGATGTAACTGTACGTCATGGTAGTTTAATGTAAGAAAATGCATGACGTATAGTTATGTCATGTTGCATTAGCGGGTTAATATTTGTATATGGTACTGAAAATATAACATTTAAATCAACATTTAACATTAAAACCAGCAAATATATGTTCAGAGGATGGAAATCTACAGAATGTCTCAAAACCTTAAAGTAAAAGAGAATGCTAGTCAGTGTTTCCTAACAATAGGAAATAAATGGGCAGGTGCTGATCTGCTGTGACTGAAATGCAAGCAAGTAAACTCATAAATACAGCATCACCCGAATCGCAATGAATCTGCAAATTTAGCATATTTTAGGGATCGTCCAGACGTGGCGGATTTCGCAGCGGACTAGCAGTAGATTTCAGCCTTTGCATTGATCCAATTGTGTGAGCCCACCTGCCAGGACAAGACAACCTCATGCAAATGGGTTAAAACTTTGTGCTAATGAATTTTATAATATACCGATATAGGTGTTAGAGCTCCATAAACTCAATGATAGATCATTCTTCAGTAAGGTCCCTATAGTGGCAGTCAGAATTTTATAATTTATCTCTATGGCTCTGTTAAGGGAAGCAGGGGATTTAGAGCTTTTTATCAGAAAAAAAAAACCTTCAACCTAAGTAAAGATATATTATAACAAAATGCTGTTATAGTTTGACCTATACTTTAGTTTTAAAGTGAATGTTCACCACTGCAAACAATTTGTATTTATTATCTGAAAAGGCAAGGCTTAATAGTAGAGCACAGATAAAGGCAATACACTGCAATACATAAGTATTGCAGTTTATTGCATGAGCGATCTAACAATCGCATAATAAAGTCCCCTGGGGGGCACAAAAAAAAAATTCAATGTTTAATCAAATTTCAAAAATCTAAGATAAATAAAAATAATGAAAAGTTAAAAAAATGTTTTTTTTTTCACAAAATATTCTGTAAGTCATAAAAAAATAAACATATTTCGTCTCACCGTGTCCATAAAAGTATGAGCTAGCAAAATGTCATATTATTTAACCAACTGTGTGAATAATGTAAGAAAAAAAAAATCACAATGCAAGCAATTCTGTTATTTGGTCACCTCACTTCCCCACAAAAATGGAATAAAAAGTGATTAAAAAAGTTGTATGCACCCGAAAACTACAGCTTACCTTGCAATAAACATGCCCTCATTCCCCTCCTTTGGCTACATTCCCAGTGTGCTTTGCGAATGGCATGAGTACTTCACGCACTCACAAGCACCTCCTTTTTATTTCTTCAATGTAATTGATGCGTAAAACATGGACAGCACACAGATGTGCATCCGTGTGCTGTCCGTGGTTTTCACCCACCCATTGACTTCAATTGGCGGCTAGGTGCGTGAAAATACACCAATATAGGACATGCAGTGAGTTTCACGCAACGGACACTCGCTGCATGAAAACTCACGCATGTTTGAATAGCAGGGTCATAGCTAGGGGGGGGGGGCAGGCCGGGCATGTGCCCCGGGCGCAACTTAAAGGGGGGCGCCAACGATCAGTGTCGGCGGCCTGCCTTCTAGGTGAGCTTCTGGCCTCAGGCGCAGGGCACAGCAGCTAAGAACTGCCGCCCGACTGTAACAGCAGCTGTAGTCTGTCCTGCTAACAAATCTCCTCCCTCCCTACTCTTTACACCTCTCCTCGGGCTGCTGCTGTTATCAGTCGGGACTTGAGGGAGGGGGAGGGGAGACTGTCTGCGGCACTGTGTCGGGCCATCAAGCTGCAGAACTCCCTTCACAATTATCCTACATAAAAGGTAAGTGCATGTGAGGTTACAATGTGTACTTTATATGTGTATAATGTGTGCATGTAATGAACATATTTGTGTGTCTGTGATGTGTATTTATAGTGTGTGATGTGTACATGTGTATATAGTGTGTGATGTGTTCATGTGTGTGTATATATAGTGTGTGATGTGTACGTGTTCATGTGTGCCTACGACTTTCAACGGAATTGCTGCAGAAATTTTCTGCAGCAATTCTGTTGTGTGTGTGGACAAACCCTAAATCCGCAGTATAAGGTCTTCTCCACACGTATTGGAATTGCTACAGAAAATTTCTGCAGCAACTAGCAGAAATTCTGCTGTGGAAAAACAGCACCATTTCTTGCATTTTTTGCTGCATAAAATGGTGCGGATTTTGCGGCGTTTTTCACAATGCTGGGGGATGGTGAAATCTCTGAAAAATCAGCAATTCAGTCCACTTTCCGCAGCAGGAATTGACATGCTGCGGTACGAAAAATACGTACCGCAGGTCTATTTCTGGTCAGAAATTTTACGCAGCGTATGGATGGGATTTGATAAGTATCACCCACTTTGCTGCTACTGTATTTTGCTGCATATTTTTCGTCCGCAATTCCAGATGGAAAATACGCAGCAATTCCGTTACGTGTGGACAAACCCAAATGCAGTAGCAACAGAGTGGATGAGATTTGAACAAATCTCACCCACATGATGAGCGGGAAAAAGGCTCAGTAATTGATCTGCGGTCCGTTTATTTAATCCGCAGCATGTAATTTGTATTTGCGTAAATGCTGCTTATTTGTTTCGGGTTTTCCCCATTTAATTC
This sequence comes from Rhinoderma darwinii, assembly GCF_050947455.1. NCBI lineage: Eukaryota > Metazoa > Chordata > Amphibia > Anura > Rhinodermatidae > Rhinoderma > Rhinoderma darwinii. The sequence goes on along the minus strand of NC_134691.1, from coordinate 305,186,489 downwards.
AATGGGGAGGTAAAACTCGCAACAAATAGCAGATGTTGTGTTTTTTTTGCGGTGGAAATGCAGCGATTCCGCTGCAAAAAACGCAACTCAGGAAAAATTGTAATCTTATGATTACCTAGAATTCTGTTTCTTTTTCCGGGCCGGCCTCCTGGGACGACGTTTCATCCCATGTGACCGCTGCAGTCAATCGCAGGCTGCAGCGGTCACATGGGATGAAACATGATCCCAGGGCTGCAGGATGTAGGAGGGAAGCGTTGCCATGGTAAGTATCCATTTTTTTTTTTTGCTCAGTTTTCCACAGCGGCCATTCCTGGCCGAAAAACTGCACCACAGGGCAGTGCTTTTACACAGAGTATCTGCCCTGTGTGAACATACCCGTACATATAGTAGCTGCTGTCTTACAACGATACAGCTGCAAACCACGTCAACATGCTGCATTCCCACGAGTCAGTGCAGTTTTCAAATGATTGTTAATGTCCATGGACTTTTTTGCAGACATTAACAATCATTTAAAAACTGCACCGACTTTTGGTAAAACTGCATGTGCTGCATGTTTTACTGGACAATGGTCGTTACGATCTGATTGTTTGCATTAAAGGTTATGTACACCTTTAAAAGGATTTTTTTTTTAAATGTCATTCAGTGTGTTTTGTGCAACTTTATCATTAGTTTTTATTAAAAAATCTTTTAACTTTTTGAGATACAGCTACTCTGTATCCTGTATACAGAGCAGCTGTATCTTACGCTGAATCCTGAACTTGTCAGGTCTGTGGGACTGATGGGTTCAGTGTCAGCAGGTCCTGTGTGTCTCTGACACGCTGGATCCACCTGTAATACATCACGTCTAAGTTAGATATGATAGATTACAGGTGGATACAGTTGACTACTCTATTGATACCGCCAATAAAATGGAAACCTTATGAAATGAAGACAAACAGAAACCATTAGCAATGGAAGTGCTACCATTGAAATGGTAACGGAAAGCTAAGGTTTCCATTTGGTTTCCATTCGTGGGTTCCCCTGACGGAAAGGTCTGACGGAACCCATGAACGGAACCCCGACGCAGGTGAGAACGAAGCCTAATTATTACTGTATGATCTTTACAGATGGTGGAGGGTACTATTTTTTGGGGTATAAGCAACTCCCAGTATATGATTACCATTATTCAGGTCATACTGGAAGCTGCTAACCTGACTTTGCAAATGATCTCTGTACTGAAATGTATTTGTACTGAGCTTTGTTCTGGTGTTGTATTCATGTACTGAGCTTGGTTCTGGTGCTGTATATATGATGAGCTTTGTTCTAGCACTGTATATATGTAATGCGCTTTGTTCTGGAGTTGTATATATGTACTGAGCTTGGTTTTGGCGCTCTATATGTGTACTGAGCTTTGTTCTGGTGCTGTATATATGTAATGAGCTTTGTTCTGGTGCTGCATATATGTAATGAGCTTGGTTCTGGTGTTGTGTATAGAACTATATTGCTTGTAAAATGTACAAATGTTTTTATGCTCGAGTTACATAAAAAAAATGTGGAAAAGAAATGACACGTCATTGATTGGTAGAGAAAACAAATATGGCGGGGGGGACAGAGCTGTCAGGAACGAGGTTGGGGGGGCACCAAACTGAATCTTTGCCCCGGGTGCTGGAGAACCTAGCTACGCCTCTGGTGAATAGCCCCATTAAAATCAATGGGTCCGTGTGCTTTGAGTTGTTTCAACCACAGCACACAGGCGAGAATCACGCTCGTCTGAATGAGCCCTTAGAAAGGAAATATAATTAAGTTCTGGCTCTCAGAATATGGCGTCACAAAATTATTTCTTTTTTAACAAATAGTTTTTCTCAACAAATTATTTTTTCTTTGTAAAAGTAGTAGAAAAAATATATATAGATGTGGTATCGCCAACATTATATTGACACGCAAAATAAAGTTGACATTTTAAAACAATTTTTTTCCCGTTTTCCAGTACATTATATGGTACTTTAAACAGTACTATTAAAAACTACAACTTATTCACAAAAAGAGCCCTCATACGGCTATGTCGATATAGAACAAAAAAAGTTATGACTCTTGGAATGAGATGATGGAAAAATGAATATTTGTTATGTCTCCAAGGGGTTAAGGTTGTTTACGCCAAAAGACAGATATGAATCCCATCAATAGAAGCCCCAACCAGGCCACAGATCAAGGCAGAGATCGATCGGCAACTTGTCGTTTTAACTCATGGCGATGTGGTCCAGAACGACTACCTTCACAGACCCTAATATGTGGCCAGCTTTAGTGTCTATTTAAGTGAGGGCAAGGCTGAATATGGCAGGCTTTGCTGTTTTAATAGTGCTTGTTATTGGTTTGTTTTTGGTTTGGTTATTGGTTTGTTTTTGCGAACATAAGAGGTTTTTCTGTCTTTCCTTGTTGAAGTCAATGGGAAATTGGATAGTAAAATTATGTCATCAGTCCTACGTTCCATCCTCCTATAGAAATCACTGTAAATTATGATTTGTTGCATGCAATAGATTTTCTGTAAGGCCAGGAAAACATCTGTCTAATGTTTTTTAACACTTTTGGGGCAAAACTAATTCCCATTTGAATGTAAATTTCTCTGTGCCCTTTATAGTAAAAAAAAAAGTGGCGTGAACTGATCCAAATGACAGACTAGTGTGAACGAGCCCTTGCAGAATATGCTCAATTAGGACGCAAAAATTTGTATTATTTTATTTGTTATAATTAATTTATTAACTTAAAGACGTTCTGAGCTTTAAACAAACCGTACTTATAAGAAGGGTCCCTTGACAGTAAGCAGATCACAAAAAAATCCCCCTGCTGAGACCCCAAAGCAATTAGCAGGAATCTGTAGGGAAACCTAGCAGAAGTGTCCATTTTCTGTGCAGCACCACCGCAGGGGAAATTAAGCATTACATAGTGCCTATATAAATCAATGATTTGTCTGTGTAATTTAGGACAGGAAGGTCCTCCAGAGCAAGAGAAGTTTTTTGTAACCACTCTCCACTCTAGAAAAAAGATGACTCAGAATTCCGTTATAGGGTATATGAAAATGTTTGTTTTTTTAAACTGGATAACCCCTTTAAAGGCTCACACACAGCCATATTATGGCTCCATACCAGTTCTGAGTTGTACAGAGCCGTAATTAAGGTCTATGAGCCATATTGTACCTGAGGCTTCTTTTTCTATCAGATTCAAATTCCATCCAACAGAAAACAAATGTGCCATGTCCCATTGGATTTTTTTCTTTAAGGAGTCCGATATAAGACTGTACCGAGGCGCTATAGAGTACTCCGTAGTACAGAACCATAGGAGCTCTGGGTGCCACCATACAAGCTCTGTTCACACAGCTCTGCCATATTCATGAGTTCTTACTGGGTTCTACGCCTGCTGGATCAAAGGGGTGAAATATCTGGTTAATTTGGTTGCACATGTTCAGTTACATGGAACATAAAGCTGTTTTGGATTTTTATCTGTATTCATTTGAATTACTGTTGTAATTAAAAAGACCAGAGAAAAGTATCAACCCTGCGCTCATTCTGAATTCTACGGTGTTTAAATATAGTGAGTCTTTCCGACGGATACTCCATTTTTTTGCTCTTTATGTTCTTTATGTTGATAGAAATAATTATTACCTACATTAATGACACACATTAGAAACTTCAATTGGTCTTTGATGGTATATGTTGAAATGGACACATCAGAAACACGCTGTTCCCACAGAAAAATCTTTTTCCTCACTACTTGGCAAACATTTTAATAAACAGGTTTTATCATCACTCATTACACATTTCTAAAACAAACATTAAATTGTAGACATTTATTATATCAACATATAATCTGCTTGAAATGTAATTTAATAACAGTCTTCCAACCATTCATTTACATGAGAGAGCGTTCTGTAAACTAGAGGCTGTTTCTTTTGCCATTAGATTCAGATAAGCTCAAACGTAAAGCCCATTTTTACTCTTGAACGCCACTTTAGACGTAGAAATAATCTAATTAAAAAAATGTAGTAGCTTTATATTGTGTTACTTATCTTGTACTGATCCTCAATTACAAGCTGTATTATAGCCTTGATGGAAGCAGTCAGCAAGCTTGTTGGCAGAGATCTTCCTAACAACCTAGCTGAACTCTTTTAATAAAGTGGGGCAGTTAACTTATCCTACATTGTATTACTGTGCAGCCCCTGGATGACACTTCCTGAAATGCAAATCACCATAACAACCTGTGTGCAGACACTGAACAAGCAGAGATACTGAGAGATTTTACATCTGAAGCTTGCAGAATTGCAAATGCAGTTCTAGGCTATAATACAGACTGTAATTCAGAATTAGTAACTAATGTAATGTATTTATTTACTCAAGTTTTTATGTGGGAAATTTAATCCATCACATGTCACCTCCCCTGGTCTTCTGTATTGTAGCATCCCTGCCGGAAGGTGAGATGACGTAGCTGTCCCATGTGAGCGCTGCAGCCTGTGATTGGCTCTCCTGACAGCAGGGATGTGCCGCAATTAAGTTTAGGGGAGGTGGTGAGTATGTCATTTCTTTTAATCTCCTCGTCTCCCCTTTTTTCTATAATCTGAAAAATGATGGCCGGTGCTCGCCGGAGAATGCCAATTAGTGTGCCTGAACTCCTAAAGTATCAGATTTCTTCGAATCCAAAACTTTTGGGAAATTTCGACCGAATTCGATTCATGACGAATCAGTTTGCTCATCTCTAGTCATTTGATGGAGCATGCTGCATGATGAATTATGTAGACTCTGCATGGAAATATAGACATGAAAAAAAATGGATGTGTGCCTTGACTAACATTGGCTTTGTATTACGGAAAAAATTACATGTGAATGACACGTATGGTGGTATGCATGAGGCTTTATATGAATTTCTATTTATCAATTATTATTTTTGTGTTACTGTCTATCTGTCCAAATGATACCGTTCAGTTTAGAAACTTCTCTGCCCATACTGGTGGAAAACATGAATATCTCATACAATTTCAAGATAGCTGGATGAGGATATTGTGGTGCAAACTTTATTATGTAATACATGGCAGCAAATCTACTCCAATCTGACGCAGGTCATGCAATGATATTCAAATTCATGTATTTTTCTTTGATCGGGGTATAACTAAGTAAAGGCATAGTTAAAAATGTAAAAGCTCTAATGCAAAACTTGTACGGTACCTTTAAGTGATCTCAAGTAAGATATAGGCAAAACTGTCTTCAAAGTTATATCTGGTCAAAGAGGTCATCCAAGGGGGCTTAAACATTGCAAAAACGAGCAAGGCCATCATAGATTACGGCGGAGAGGTATTTCATGCATCAAACGTTCTTGATGTGGATGTAAGGGTCAAGCAGCAATGACCATTGAATTTCTCCTATTAGGCAAGTTTCAATTACATTTTAGCATTCATATTAAGGACGTTATACCGGGCACTCCTGCGGTTCTACTAGACCAAACTAGGATTACCATAAAACCTTATTACATTGCCATTAGGGTCTTGGTAGTGTCAACATAATTTTGGTATAGAAGGGTTCATTTTATAGAGCAGGGTTGGCGAGTGGCATCAAAACATAAATATTTTGTGCTATTTTTCCCTGTATGTTATAACCATGGTGGAGCTAGCTGCCAAGTAAGGCTAAATTTACACGAGCGTTTCCGTTTTGCATCCGCAAAAAACGGACAAGATTTTCATGCATTGCAGTTTCGTGTGCCATCAGTGTCTGTTCCGTGTGGCATCAGTTGTTGATGTCAGTGTTGGTGCACATTTCTTTATTTATTTTATTTTTAATTTCAAGGAACTGGTATGTGAATCATGGACAGCACATGGATGTCCGTGTGCTGTCTGTGATTTTCACGCACCCATTGACTTCAATGGGTGCGTGATCCGCAAAAAACGCACAAGAATAGGACATGCAGTGAGTTTCACGCAACAGAAAAACGCTGCGTGCAAAACACTGCATGTCTCAATAGCCCCATTGACTTGCATAGGTCCGTGTGACGTCCGTTGTTTTAGAGGCCGTCACGCGGACGTATTCAACGTTCGTGTGAATAAGGCCTTAGACTCATAACTGTATGATAAAAAAAGTTCCCAACCAGTTCTCTCTGCTCAGTTTTCTGCTTCTGGTCTTGTCAAATTCCAAACGATACTGCAATTCAGTGCTCGAAACATGCGCCAGATTATCAGAATTTTGGATTGTCAGATGCTGAATTAAAATAATTTTGCTGTATATGCATTTTGCATTCCGTGTTTTTTTTTTTTTTATATAAAATTCCACAAAATTGAGTGTTAAAATCATCTTGTCTTTTTCTTTTATCCGCTTTTAACGCTTTTGGGCCCCATAGCAGTAACTTTTCTCCTTTGCCCTTAATATATACCTCAGTGTTATACCGCTTTTGCACTTTTACTATGCCCAAGGCACTGGACTTTTCTGCTTACAATTTGTCCAATATTCCTTCCACACTTATTGATGAATGGATTATGTTTTCTATCAGCTAATAAAACAAGAACATTAGTCGTAATGCTTTATTTAATGCCAATATTTTACACAGTTAAATTAAAACAGTTCTAAGTAAATAAATTAAGTCTTGATGGATAATTTACATTCACAAAGCATCTTGCTGTGGAAAGCTATTGCCGTTCACTAAACAAAGGGCAAAGAGCATAACTGGCTATGAATTTGGATGTCATCTTTGGCATATTGCAGTTATTTAATCATGACCATGCTTCGGATCTCCCAGCTTCCAAGCCCACATGAGGTTAAAGCTAATGGCTGCATTGGAAAAGAGTATATGTACTACCAACAATCAAAGCTTTTACATACAACATATAAGACGATAAAGACTTGCAGTGTGTGTGCTTGACACCACAGGGTTAAAGCCAGCCATATAAATAAATTATGAATGCATTTTTAGAGCACTTTGCCGAGAACTGGTATTGCAGAAAATATCACGCTGTCAACTCACATTAAAGACGATTTGCTCTGACTGATCTTTTGGGAAATCTAACAACATTTATTTTTATCACATATTAAAAATATATTTTATTAAATCCCTATTGCTGGTATATATAAATATAACATACACAGGATGCTTATAACAGAGTGTATATATATATATATATATATATATATATATATATAAAATCATACAGGTTCACACAACTGGGTAATGCCTTCTAATATTCTTTATATGTTAGGGTGAGGACCTACATTATGTATTTTTTTTATAAATTGATCTTCATATCAAAGAACATTTCACTGGTTTTATATTTACAGATAGCAGAAGGGATCATCACAAAACAATTTCCAAGTGAATTGTGATGAAGAAATAACTTCACTACTCACAAGATAACATCAACTATAAGCCCATTGATTCTCACCTGTAGGTCAATTGCTAAGTTTGGTTGGAATTTTAAGATTTTAGTGAGTATTGGCAATCTAACTTTAATGCAGAGCTTGTTGGGGAACGTCAATGTTCGTGAAAACCTCGGTAACAGTGATCACAATATAGTTACATTTTACCTATACTGTAAAAAACAAACACAGGCTGGGAGGGCAAAAACACTTAATTTTAAGAAGGCCAATTTCCCCAGGATGAGGGCTGCAATTCAGGATATAGACTGGGAAGAACTAATGTTAAATAATGGGACAAATGATAAATGGGAGATTTTCAAATCTACTTTGGGTAATTATAGTGCAAAATTTATTCCTATAGGTATCAAGTATAAACGACTAAAATTAAACCCCACATGGCTCACACTTCTGTAAAAGGGGCAATACATTACAAAAAAAGACCATTTGAAAAATACAAAACTGAGGGTACATCTGTAGCCTTTGTAAATTATAAAGAGCGTAATAAAATCTGTAAAAATGTAATAAAATTAGCAAAAAATACAAAATGAAAGGCAGGTGGCCAAGGATAGTAAAACAAATCCCCAAAAATTCTTCAAGTATATAAATGCAAAAAAGCCAAGGTCTGAACATGTAGGACCCCTAGATAATGGTAATGGGGAGTTGGTCACATGGGATCAAGGGAAGGCAGAGTTACTAAATGGGTTCTTCAGCTCTGTATATACAACAGAAGAAAGAGCAGCTGATGTAGCCGCTGCCAGTGCTGTTAATATATCAGTTGATATACTGAATTGGATGAATGTAGAGATGGTCCAAGCTAAATTAAACTAAATAAATGTACACAAGACCCCGGGACCAGATGGGTTACACACTAGAGTTCTTAAAGAGCTTAGTTTAGTTATTTCTTTTCCCCTCTTCATAATATTTAGAGATTCTCTTGTGACTGGTATAGTGCCAAGGGACTGGCGCAGGGCAAATGTGGTGCCTATTTTCAAAAAGGGCTCTAGGTCTTCCCCGGGAAATTATAGACCAGGAAGCTTAACATCCATTGTGGGGAAAATGTTTGAGGGTCTATTGAGGGACTATATACAGGATTATGTGACAAAAAATAGTATTATAAGTGACAGCCAGCATGGTTTTACTAAGGACAGAAGCTTTCAAACCAACCTGATTTGTTTTTATGAAAAGGTGAGTAGAAGCCTAGACAGAGGGGCCCCTGTGGATATAGTGTTTTTGGACTTTGCAAAGGCATTTGACACTGTCCCTCATAGACGTCTGATGGGTAAATTAAGGACTATAGGTTTAGAAAGTATAATTTGTAATTGGATTGAGAATTGGCTCAAGGACCGTATCCAGAGAGTCGTGGTAAATGATTCCTACTCTGAATGGTCCCCGGTTATGAATGGTGTACCACAGGGTTCAGTGCTGGGACCACTATTATTCATATTATTTATTAATGATATAGAGGATGGGATTAATAGCACTATTTCTATTTTTGCAGATGACACCAAGCTATGTAGTAATGCTCAGCCTATGGAAGATGTTGGTGAATTGCAAGCGGATTTAAACAAACTAAGTGTTTTGGTGTCCACTTGGCAAATAAAGTTTAATGTAGATAAATGTAAAGTTATGCACCTGGGTGCGAACAACCTGCATGCATCATATGTCCTATGGGGAGCTACACCGGGGGAGTCACTTGTTGAGAAGGATCTGGGTGTACTTGTAGATCATAAACTAAATAACAGCATGCAATGTCAATCAGCTGCTTCAAAGGCCAGCAAGATATTGTCGTGTATTAAAAGAGGCATGGACTCCGTGGGACAGGGATGTAATATTACCACTTTACAAAGCATTGGTGCAGCCTCATCTAGAATATGCAGTTCAGTTCTGGGCTCCAGTTCATAGAAAGGATGCCCTGGCGTTAGAAAAAAGACAAAGAAGAGCAACAAAGCTAATAAGGGGCATGGAGAATCTAAGTTATAAGGAAAGATTAAAATAACTAAACCTATTTAGCCTTGAAGAAAGACGACTAAGGGGGGACATGATTAACTTATATAAATATATTAATGGCACATACAAAAAATATGGTGAAATCCTGTTTAATGTAAAACCCCCTCAAAAAACAAGGGGGCACTCCCTCCATCTGGATCACGGTCTAGTTAGCTCTTGGAGCCTGGCATCCGAAATTCAACTGCCTCAATGCTCGGGCAGCCAGCTTAAGCCCACGCCGTAGGTATACTGTGGCATGGGCTTTAGGGACTAGTACAGTAAATATACAGTGGGAGTCCTGAACTGGTTACATTTTTTTTTAAAGTTAGAGAATTATTTAAAAAAAAACACATTCATTTTTATAAAAAGTTTAAGTACTTTATAACCAGTACTATATCAAATTTTTCATAGTAAAACTGAACCTTCACTTTATGTATAAGGGACTACATTATCTTTTATACATGATAAGTTATATAATCAATATTATGTTATAAATAAAATGGGACATGACAAAGGATTCAAGATAGTTGAAGAAACATCCACAAGCCTCAAAATCACACTACATCCATAGCTAAAAAAAGAAGAAGACCTGAAGACTCTCATAATAAAGGTAAATAGATGGGAATGAAAGGTTATGACAACTGAAAAGACAGCTAAGTTTAGAACTGATGGTGAAGACATAGAATTTATAGACAGCTTTTACCTACCTGGATCAATTATTCACAACAGATGATCTAGCAGTCAAGGTATAATATGCAGACTGGCACTTGAGTAAGGATGAGCGCTAGAACAAGGATGAAAGATCTAGGATACATCTTCACATGTAATGACATTTCTATAAAAACAAAGTCTGAGATGTACAGCCCATTGTATTTTCTGTGGCTCCTATTGTATATGAAAGCTAAAAATAAAATAGGATAGGGGAAGTAAGGATGTATGTGAACTCTAATGTTCTTAAACAAGTTCTAGAACTTTGAGGACGCAGTAAGAAGTTTACAAGTCCATTCAAAACAAAGCAAGTTTTAAACGTATAATAAATTACTGCATTATAAAAGACCAAATTTCTAGAAACTTTGAACTGGTGGAGTTACATAGTTACATAGGTAGTCCGGTTGAAAAAAGACACATGTCCATCAAGTTCAACCAAGGGATGGGAAAGGGAAAGTAAAACATTTCTATACATAAGAGCTTATATTTTTTTGTACTAGGAAATTATCTAAGCCTTTTTTAAAGCCATCTACTGTCCCTGCTGTGACGGCTCCTGCGGTAGACTATTCCATAGATTCACAGTTCTAACAGTAAAGAAGGCTTCTCGCCTCTACAGGTTGAACATTTTCTTCTCCAGATGGAGGGAGTGCTCCCTTGTTTTTTGTAGGCGTTTTACATGTAACAGGATTTCACCATATTTTTTGTATGTGCCATTAATATATTTCTATAAATTAATCATGCCCCCCTTAGTCGTCTTTTTTCAAGGCTAAATAGGTTTAGTTCTTTTAATCTTTCCCCATAACTTAGATTCTCCATGCCCCTTTATTAGCTTCGTCGCTCTTCTTTGTATTTTTTCTAACTCCAGGGCATCCTTTTTATGAACTGGCGCCCAGAACTGAACTGCATATTCTAGATGAGGCCTCACTAATGCTTTGTAAAGTGGTAATAATATATCCCTGTCCCGTGGAGTCCATGCCTCTTTTAATACACGACAATATCTTGCTGGCCTTTGAAGCAGCTGATTGACATTGCATGCTGTTATTTAGTTTATGATTTACAAGTACACCCAGATACTTCTCAACCAGTGACTCCCCCAGTGTAGCTCCCCCTAGGACATATGATGCATGCAGGTTGTTCGTACCCAGGTGCATAACTTTACATTTATCTACATTAAACCTCATTTGCCAAGTGGACGCCCAAACACTCAGTTTGTTTAAATCCGCTTGCAATTCACCAACATCTTCCAAAGACTGAACATTACTACATAGCTTGGTGTCATCTGCAAAAATAGAAATAGTGCTATTAATCCCATCCTCTATATCATTAATAAATAATATGAATAATAGTGGTCCCGGCACGGAACCCTGGGGTACACCACTTATAACCGGGGACCATTCAGAGTAGGAATCATTGACTACAACTCTCTGGATACGGTCCTTGAGCCAATTCTCAATCCAATTACAAATTATACTTTCTAAACCTATAGTCCTTAATTTACCCATTAGACGTCTATGAGGCACAGTGTCAAATGCCTTTGCAAAGTCCAAAAACACTATATCCACAGGGGCCCCTCTGTCTAGGCTTCTACTCACCTTTTCATAAAAACAAATCAGGTTGGTTTGAAAGCTTCTGTCCTTAGTAAAACCATGCTGGCTGTCACTTATAATACACATAATTCTGTATATTGTCCCTCAAACATTTTCCCCACAATGGATGTTAAGCTTACTGGTCTATAATTACCTGGGGAAGACCTAGAGCCCTTTTTGAAAATAGGCACCACATTTGCCCTGTGCCAGTCCCTTGGCACTATACCAGTCACTAGAAAATCTCTAAATATTATGAAGAGGGGGACAGAAATAACTGAACTAAGTTCCTTAAGAACTCTGGGGTGTAACCCATCTGGTCCCGGGGCCTTTTGTACATTTATTTAGTTTAATTTAGCTTGGACCATATCAAAATTCATCCAATTCAGTATATCAACTGATATATTAACAGCACTGGCAGCTGCTACATCAGTTGAAGAAAAAAAGAGGGTGAACATTAACAAAATGGATAGATACAGTGAAAGAAATAATGAACATATCATCGAGAGGTCTGAACATCCAAACCGAAGATGAAATGTTCTGGATAAACTCTTGGCAGCATTTAATACTAAAATAATAATAAACTTGTTAAGTTTGTTAAACTGGACACTAAATCCTGGATGAGGACACGAGACCAAAGGAAATCTCTAAGTCAATACCCACCTGACCACCAGGGGGTGAATGTATTCCCCTTTCCTCTAGGATAATATTTTGTCATTGAGGTCAGGGTCAGACCAGCCAATCAGAGTACCACGGGATCCTCGAGTGGACCTAAAAGAGCAAGCAGAAGACAACCAGATTTCGAGCTGACTTTGGTGCCAATCACTAGTCACCAGGGTCTATTTTTTGTTGGATGACTTACAAATAACTTATTGACCTAACTGATGATATGACCTTTGTCTGCAATGATAACAACAAGGTTTATGATCCAATTAAAAATGTACCTGCATGTGTTCTGTATAGATCATGGGTTGGTCCTCAGAATCATTTGGTGGGTCAAAAGAACCCCAGTGCGACATGATTGAAACTCAGTGGAGTAGATACCAGGCAGGTTAGATCAAACTGTTCAGTAGAATCACACAAGGTACTCACGTTATGGCCATAACACAGACTAAAATGCAGCTGCGTTAGGTCGTCTAAAATAGGTCTAAGGTCCCTGCACACTGGACGGAAATGTAGAAATCTGCAGTGGATTACAGTCCTAGCCATGTAGATGAGATTTGAGCAAGTTTCTTCCGAACGATGCGGAACATTTTTCACACGGATATCAAAGTTTCTGCAGATTTCCAAATCCCACAGCGTATATCCCTCTTTTCAATGTGGGCGGGGGGAAATCCGATGTGAATTCGCAGAAAAATCCACACATGACAAGCGTGGATTTTGCTGCAGATTTGCTGCAGAATAATCTGCAACAAATCGACCACGTGTATGAGTACCCTTAAAAGACCAGCATTGTGAATGGACCTTGTCTATTTTACATGTCAGTAAATGTGACACTATACAGTGAAAGACAATAAGATGAATTCTCTGAATACCAGTTCATCAAGGGAGATCAAGTTTATCAACAGCTGGAATTCCAATGGGTGCTTTTCTGTAGTATATTTTCTAAAATAGGGTATTTTCCTTAATGACTTGATGATGTTACAGTTCACAACTGCACAATTTAGCGGAATGTGAGCCATGCCTTCATTTATTGTTTGGAGTTGGAAATAGCTGTGCTGAAAAAAACATATGCAGTAAGATGAACAGTAGTAGGACATGATGATTGGTTAAAATGGAGATAATGAATTATAATTGTATATTTAAAATTTAGTAATGCAAATTTAACATTATTGTCATTTGGGTATGTTAATCTCAATTTATGTGACATTTGTTGACTGAATTCTCCAGCTGTGATGTGTTCACAATGGATTAAAAGAAAGAGAAAACTGAAAGGCCTATTTTAAATTGATTTTCCTTATTTTGTGCCCATAGAAATGTAATTGTATTACATTGCAACAGTCAAAACTGTTAGAATTTTTTTTTTTTTAAAAGTGGATATGCATTTGCTATAAAGGTCTTTGGGCATATTGAAATAATATATACACCGATAACACAGCTAACGGCCATCCTAAAGCCTTTGAGAAATTTGACCTGATAATATTTGAGGTGTAATGGCTGGGTTGTGAATCCTCTGTGTCTCCAGAGATTAGCATTGGCAGCAGCGGAGTGAGCGTTTTAATGGTCCAAGGTCAGTGACAGACAAAGTCAGAGAGAAGCCGACTTGAGAAAGACCCTCATTTGGGTCGAAACGTCGCTATTTGTGGTGGAATAAAGACACTCTTTTTGATACCTTGACAACTTTGTGTGCTGCGGTCTCTCTATTTTTTTGTGTCTATTTGGAGTTGGACTGGCTACGACTCGACACTGCCTGCACCGATTGAAAGTTTCTCCTGTTTAATGCCCCTCATGAGTTTTTCTGGGACTGTGATGTGCTGCTGATCTCTTTTCTTGCATTTTCACAGGCAGACAAGCCGAGGTCACAGGCAGATAGATTAAATTGAAGACAGGCCAAGGTCAAGATGGGCCATCCGAATTATCACAGGAACCAGGATCAGACTAGCCCACAGGGCACCAGGGGATCCCCCCGTGGAACCTCGGTCTGACACAATTATTCAGCAGAAGTTATCCTTATTTGCAGCTGACTTTGGGGAGAATCGCTTGTCACCAGAATCTATTTCTTATGGGATGATTCATAAATAACCTATTAGACCTTATTGATATGACCTGTTTGTGAAATGATAACAACAAAGATCACAATGCAATCAAAAGTGGAAGTATACATGTGTACATGTTCTGTATAGATGGAGGGGGACCTCAGAATCATCTCCTTTGCAAGACCCAAGGAACCCCAGTCCAACACTAACAGGAACAATCAGCAGGAAAACATCCAGGTGGCATTTATACTCTAGATGATTTCAAGACTACTATGTGTTGCCCATGTGTAAGTAGAGACAAAGCAGCCAGTGTAACGTCTATGGCCGGGGGTCGTCGTTGAGACTTACCCCTTGACGGCCCCGGCCATGGACATCTTTCTTCACGGTGTCAGCTCCCTCCAGGGAGACGCCGGCACTCACTTCCGGGTCCTCGGACTGATTCCCGCAGGGCAGGCGCGCGTGCACGGCCTTAAAGGGCCAGTACGAGTCCAGCTGTCACCCATCAATTATTAGCCCAAATGGCTACTGGACTATAATAAGGGGCTCTGCCCACTGGTTCCTTGCCTGAGCATTGTTGTATATCTAAGTTTGTCTTGCAAATGGTCTCCCAGTGTTTTCCAGTTCCCAGTGTTACCCGTTCCTGCTGCCTGTACCGTGTATCCCGTTCTATCATATCTACAGTGAAAGTCAAGTCGTGTCTTCCTCTGCATCCACGGTGTCACCTGCTGTGAAAGTCAAGTCGTGCTTCCGCTACTGTCCACATTGCCTAGAGTACCCGTTCTGAACTATAGACATTGTTTTGTACCTTGTTGGCCAGCTGCTACCCCGCTACGGCCCAGTGGGTCCACACCCCGCGCCGTGACAGCCAGAAGCAGCAGAGGCTATGGAAAAGAAAAGAGGAGGCCAAGGGAAGTATGGATATGTGGTACAATGTAAGTATGTGTAACATGATGGAGGATAAAATGTAAGAATAAAGTTGCGAGTGAAATCTGCTGAGCTGTCATTAACTTTGTTGTAAATCTTATCTGCACATTTCTGCAGAAGTGTGAACGAAAAATTGCATTCACATGTAGTGAAATGGAAGTCTAATGAAAAACTAATAGGTTTATATATGCATTGATAAGGGTCCCATTCCATGGATGTATGTCCTGGTGCTGTAGGAAGCACACAATGTTATTTCCTTTCTTGTGCAATATATATATATATATATATATAACTTGCAGGACTCCAGTATGAAGAAAATGGTGGTTTATTCAATCAAACACAAAGCCACGTTTCAATCCTACAATAGGATCTTTATCAAGCATGCTTTGTGTTTGACTGAATAAACCACCATTTTCTTCATACTGGAGTCCTGCAAGTTTTCTCTTTCCATATATGATATTCCGTCCGAGGATCAAGACGACTTGCTGGGCACCCGTGTAACAGTTTTTTGTGAGTGCTGCTGCTTTCTGCTTCTCTCTCTCTCTCTCTCTCTCTCTCTCTCTCTCTCTCTATATCTATATCTATATATATATATATATATATATATATATATACAACCAGTATCAGACAGAAAGCAGTGGATACAACATATCCATTACAAGTATATTTACACATCCATCGTATTAAGATGTCTAGGAGACAAAAGCAAAAAATATGCGCGCTCCCGAAGGAAATATTGTAAGGTTTAGTGATGCACAAAGGGTGAGTAGTGGGAAGCTACTAACCTGTAGGGATTGGCACAGCTCTATAGTTGGCTTGGAGTGGTTGGCTTGGAGCGGTTGCCATCGCTGGGAGCCCCTTCCAAGTTTTTCCCAGGACCAGGAGGTAAATTCAAAGTAGAGCTGGTAAAGCTAAAAAAATGCTTCTTCTTCCCTGTGAAGTCATTAGGGTAGGAATGGACTTCCACCAACTAATGGATCCATATATATGGACGATATATGAATGTTTTATTAAAAAACAAATGCAATGCATTTCAACCCTGTGCTGAGTTCTTTGTGAGACATTTATGTACAATAGAAGTGGTCAAATTGAAATAGTGATAATAGGTGGGGTTACAAACAAGACATCAACACATATTAAACAAAAAAATTAATCATAAGAACGTTTCATTGTCTGAATCTAGCAGCATGTGTATCATAAAAAGGGGATACTATTCTGGATTAGATCAATAAGAATGTGGAGATACAAAGTTTATTTATTTATTGACATATGTGGAACTGCAGTTGAGGAATGACTTGATCGGAAGCTCTTCTTTTGTTGAATTAGACATAAAGCATTTTTTCGCATGCATCATATTCAGGCAGCAAGGGCATTGTCTACGACCACAACCACATTTTTGTTACTATCTTTATTTCTAAGTCTGCTGGGAGCAATCTAATTTTTATATAATCTTTGTTTTTTCTGGAATGATTTGTTTGAGAGCCCAGACTAGTAGAAGCAAATCCCAATGTTTTTCTAGACTCGTTCTAACATTTTTATGACCTGTGCTAAAACTAGTAATAATGTTACGTCTAAAATCATTTACATTCTGTTCAGTGGTTCCCTCTTTTTCTTTTAAGCATTCTTCCGGAGTTATTTTTCAATTTTATTCATAGCTTTTTTTATTGGGTACTCTTTTTGTGAGAACCCAGTTTCTAATAGTTTTTAAGTTTTGATTGTACAGTGCACACAGATTTTTTTTGTACAGTTTTTACATATTCTCCTGTACTATCTGAAGTGGAATATTTTTGTATTGCAGTTGACAAAGCTATTTGTGTCCACCTTTTTAAAGTGGGTCTTCATGACAATGATATTTTCCCCATGTCTCAATTCTAAATCTAGAAACTCAGTAAACTTTTTGTTTAAACAGTTGGTAAAGGACGAGCTCTAATCGTTGGTATTTAGGTGGTCCACAATACTAATGGCCTCTTCACTCCTTCCTTGCCAAATATGAATTAAATCATCTAGGAATCTACGCTAGTACATATACTATTTGTTTACCCAAAAAGGGTGACTTAAGGGATGCAACTGGCATTCTCTGTTTTCATTTTGTTTGCCACTGCATTTGGAGTTTCTTCATAAGGAAACTCTCTCCTACTGCATGTTGACTAGCGCACCCCTTGATCTCCGATTGCTGGTTTCACGGGGATAACACATAAGAAACTTTCTGAAACATGAAGATTGTTGTTTTTACTTTTTAAACCTTTGATCTATACCCCGGAAGAGGTTGTTATATACATTCTAGTGTGTGTATCTTAATATTTTTTATTGCTCTTATCCAGAATAGTATGTATTTTATTGATTTAATGTGTATTGAAGTCTCGTTTTTAACCCCACCTATTGCCCCTATTGTAGCTTGACCACTTCTGTTGTACATATATGCCTGACGAAGACCCCAGCAGAGGGATGTATCGTGTTGCATCTGTTTTCAATAAAATGTCCTTATATCGGAATTAGTTAGTAGAATTCCATTCTTACCCTAAGACTTTACAGCATTGCCTTGGGGAAAAGGGAGCATTTTTTTGTTTTATCTACTCCATATTGAGATGTAGTGGGGCTTAAGTGGTCATTGAATTCTTATTTCAGATAAATCAGTAGCTTTACCTAAAATACTTTAGAAACTCACGTGTGCAACATCTGTATTTAAATAGATGAACAAATAGTGAACCAGAAAAATTGAAGGTGAAGTTAATCCTTAAGTTCTCACACCCCCAATATGACCTAGGTGAGCTGAACAAGTAATTTGGAATGAGAAAAACATCCACGTGTAATGCTTCCTTTTTGATCTTTTGAACCTCATCTTTTCAAAGTACTTTCAAAGTATGTTGCAAGTTTGTCTCTGATTGTGTGGTAACCGTGGCATGAGCTGCCAGGCCTGCAGGGAAGCAATACTGATTGTTTTCTATCATACCTTTTAAGTCAAGCCATCTTTGTATATAATAAGAGGTATATATGAATCCAATATTTCATCATTTTGTAATGTTTACTTTTTGCTAAGTAAAAAGCCTGTGTACATCAAATGAAAAGATTTTAATTCTGGTTCAAATACAGCTGCACTAATTCTTATGTTCCACACAGCTGTTCGGATTTTTGGCGGGGGTCCATGCTGATACGTTTGGTCATGTCTGACTTTTTTTTTTTATTATTTCACATACAATTGCCTTTTTGACACATTACAAAAAAAAGTCTGTAACCATCTTGCAAAGTCTATATTCATTTTCTGATTTATTGAACTTGTAAAGAATACAAATAATGTTTTACTATATACATCAAATGTATACAAGATCTAATTTAAGACACATATACAAAGGCTTTATTCCATGTCATTATTATCCTTCATAAACCAACAAGAGATACATCCCATTCTTACTAATGGAATGGGCTTATTAACATTTCTTGCTATTGATATAATGTTCTAGATAAAATCGCATTAGCACAAAGTGATTGGTAGAAGAACAATTCCCACAGTATGTCTGTCTTTTTTAAAAAAAATATTTTTATTTATTTGATATCTTTAGGCTTTAAAAACGTATTGCCTATGAGCAGGGTTAAATGGGTCCACCACTGGGGCGGACATACCATTGGTGCAATCTGTTACTCTGCACAGGCGCCCAGTAGGTAAGGAGGCCCACTGTCACCTTAAAGCAGCCTTCTTCTGACTCATAAATTGCATGTAAGGAACTGAATGAGGCCACATGCGCACATTGCGGATAAAATACTGACACATTAATTTCTATCGGCCACGGACACCTTCCCGTATATTTACTCGTGTGTGTCCGGGCCGTGTGTCCTATTTTTCACATTTACGGATCGTGCTCCTATACATATTACTGTGAGCATGGTCCGTAAAAAAGGATGATAATCCGCGGCCTGTCGATGCAGTGTTTACTGACCATAAATACTGCACGGATGTGTGAATGGGAGATTAATTAATTTTATGACTAGCAATTAGTGATGGATTATATACTGTTCTTGCATGGGGGCCCTCAGCTGTCTGTGTCCACCCTTGGTCCACCAGATTACCAGAGGAGCTCGTGATGGGACCAGGTTCTGGACACAACTGATTTGGAGCACATCACTGCTATTGACAATTCTTATGGATTGATTTACAGACAACTTATTACAAATTCTTAATAACATACGATAAAAACGAGAAGTGAGGTGTGAAAGTACTGCAATGATATGTGTAAAATACTGCTTCCAATACCATGTCTGACACTTTTCTTAACAGTTGCATCTCATTTATGGTTTTTTTAAATAAGTGCTTGCAGCACATAATACATAATGTTAAAAATAAATAAATATATACACTGTGTATATATATATATATATATATATATATATATATATATATATATACACATATATATGTGTGTGTCCATATAATTATAACATTCTGTACTTTTGCTAATCAGTGTCCAGGATGTATTTGTTGTTCATAATTCTTGGCGAATCCGAAGGCTTTTTTGATAAATAAGTCCAGCTTCTCTTGAAAGGGGTTATCTTATCAGAACGTCATAGACGGGGGTCCCCTGCTTGGGACCCACCAATATAAACCAAAGCAAAGTGCCACATACTTTGCACTACTATATATTACATAGTCTTCTATTCATTTGAATGGCGTCATGTAAAACTGCATTTACCTTGCAACTTATATCAGTGACCATACATAGCTTCATTCTGAGAAGGGGTTATGTACTTGGGACAACCCTTCTAAGCAACCAATAAGTTTGAGTTTGTACTAGATTTGAGTCCTAATTTAAGGAAGTTGCCTTATCAAAACAACCTTTTTTTAAACTTGAAGCTGGCCCAGTGATCCTGCTGCAGACCTGGGCTGGGTCTAATCATTGATTTTTTTAGATGATTATTTTTTGTTTTTCTGAACATAAACAATAGATTTGATCAAATCTCTATAACTGGTTCTAACCTGAGTATCTCACATTAATCTGGACAAAGGCTAGTTCATCATAGCATTCATGTATATCCAGATCCATGTGCTCTACATTTTAAAACCTTTAAGTGTAAGAGAAATACAGAAGAAAAAAATGAATCAAGATAAACCTACAATTGTTCTTTTGTTTTCTATTTTTTAAGCAGTAACAAAGTTTATCGGCTTCTGCACGAAGCAAAAAACAAGTCCTTAGTGTCCTCCATAGCTGGGATTTTCAAGGCAAAATGCTCGTTCATCTTGTTGGTCCTAATTTCAATCATTGTGTGTATATATAATCAAGCAACAAAAAGATTTAGCCTCTAGTGATATAAAAGTCTACCCTACTAAAGTTGTACGGTGATATTGCAGTTCCGATTAAGTATAACA
The DNA here is from genome assembly GCF_050947455.1 of Rhinoderma darwinii. Classification (NCBI taxonomy): domain Eukaryota; kingdom Metazoa; phylum Chordata; class Amphibia; order Anura; family Rhinodermatidae; genus Rhinoderma; species Rhinoderma darwinii. Next base: position 305,165,875 of record NC_134691.1, on the reverse strand, counting down.
CAAATTAGTTATTCCAACGGATTTAAAACTGTGCAGATCAGCAGATATGTTGCCTATCACGGCTACGTGAAGGAGACATCTCCAGATATTATTGCCGACCAAGTGTCCCAATATTTTATCAGCATGATCAATCACATATTGTTATATGACACTTGGTTTTTGCACTTGCGTTCTCTATACTCAATGAATCAGTTTGTGAGGACTAATCAGGCCCCGAATATATTACATTATCATAAAAGTTTACAAAAGTTACTCATCCAAGCACTAAACTCACTTTTCAAGTTTGTTCAATGTTGATAATGGTTCACAATGACCCGGGATGCTATGTGCCCCAAAGGTCCAGCAGAAGACAAACCCCATTTGGAGCCCATCACTTGCCACTAGGGTATATTTTTCAGCCGCGTCACAACACGCATGTTCTGTGTGTGCAATGATAATAGCAAAGTTTATGACGCATTAATACTGGACGTGCACAGGTTCTGCATAAATGGAGGATGGACCATCATTTCATCTGGACCCAAGGAACCTAGTCTGACACAGTTTATGAGTTATTAGTTAAAATCAGTCTAATGATGCCTGGCTGATTCTATCATTCTGGTGGTGTTACATTTGTTATAATTTTCTGGTTGATTGTTTCTCAGGCTGAGACATGTAAATCAATGAGGCATGATGCCAAGTCTAGAATTTTGTTAGTTTTTTTTATTTTATTTGTTTCTTTACAATTTAAACAGCTGAAGAAAATGACTCCAGACTGGATGTGTTTTCTGTGATTGGCAAGTGTAACATACACAGAATATAAACAGAAAACAATGGCTGCTGCAGCTTGAGCCAAAAGTAATATTTAAAGGCAATCATTTTAATTTTTCTAAATTTTTTGCAGAGGCGACTCTGCAAGTGGAAAGGCTAAGTCTACTAAGCATTTTATTTACAAATCTTATATCAGTTTGAGAGCACATGATTGCCGAATGAATGAAATAACATTACAGAATATATCTGTACTGTACATTAGAGTAATTTCATTACATGGCCCAGAAAATTACAATACAAATTAAGCAAGTTTGACATGGGTGTAATATGACCACATTTTAGAGTCTGTATAACCACCATTACACCCGGACCCTGCAGTTGCATTTAACTGAACTTAAATCAACATAAAATCTTATGGTTCACATCTGCGTCAGGGCTCCGTTCCGACTGAGCTTTCCGGAACACAAACGGAAACCATAGGCATTTCAATGGCGACGGATCCGGTGCCAATGGTTTCCGTTTGTCTCTATTGTGGAAAGGTTCCGTCGTTTTGACGGAATGACTACCAAAGTCGGAACGGAGCACTGACGCAGGTGTGAACGAAGCCTTACATGGGGTACCACACTGCAATTTTAGTTCTAGGATCATTTCCATAAAATCTTTCTTCTAGAGTTGACTTCAGATTTGTGCAGACTAGAGGCTCATGATTATAGCCTTATTACGACACCGTATTTTACAAAGCCTTAATAGGGCACCCATAGAGGTGCATGGGGCCTCACTGTAACTCTGTTTCCCTCCGATTTCAGAAGACAGAAAAACATTGTGTCATGCTTAATCGGATGCTGTTTGCATAGAGCTATTCTCCCTGGCGGAGCATGATATGGGGGCACACTGTATGGGGCACATCATAAGACTCATGTACACAGAGGATCAAAGACTTTATAGAACTTTAGGACAAATGCTCATTTGAAGCGGGCGATTGTTTATTGCCATTTTTGAGGGAAGCGAAAGAATTGGACAGGTTCAAATACAAGAAGCCCGATACTTGTTTCCCCCAACAACAGAAATCATGGGACAACCGGAATATCCCATACACATTAGTTTGTAAGTAAACAAAATTGCCAGGATCCACTGCCAAATATATGTGTAGCCAGCTTTAGTCTGAATATACCAGCTCTAGTGGCTTTTGGTGGGAACAGGTGCATCTGAGTGCTGAGAAGTGTTTACTAGAAATGCATTTAAAGGGGTTCTTCAGGATTAGAAAAAAGGTCTGTTTTTTTTTTTCAGGGGAAAAAAGCAGACCCTTCATTCTTTTCCCAGACGACTCTTTTAATCATGTTACCCATATAATTATATTAGACAAATACAGAGTATACATAATATTAAAACCCACTGGTTTACTTAATTCTTACATTAAAGAAAGCCCAAAAATGTTGAGTATGATATTGCCATAGCAGATGCAGCACGGGACTCTACCATGATTCATATTTATTAATGCAAATATTTGAGAAATACATACAAAAAGTCAAATCTTTAATTGAGATAAGAAACAGAAACTGAAAGGTCCTTTAATACTTAGTGCTCCTTTGTTCACGTCCTTCCGATCAGAATGTGGCACCCAGGAAGTAATTTATATATTTTTTTACTATCTGATTTAAATCTTAGATCTAGTGTTTATAGCATTCTTATATTTTATTAATAAAAAGTCAGGTCGTGCAGTGCAATAACAGGAGCTCATGCCATTGCTGTTAGGTGGCACCAATCAACTCACATTCACTCAATTCAATTGGAAGTTAATGATAATGATATTAATGATGAATGGGATAACCATATGAATATAGTGAAAGGGCTGTTTCCATGGAAATTTTGAATTTCAGAATAAATTAATAAGAAAATTTGTTGTTTCTGCTATTCTAAGTTAATGTCTCTTTGCAGGGGCGTAGCTAGAGGCTCATGGGCCCGATGCAAAAATTCTTACTGGGCCCCCCCCCCCCACAAACTTCTCATGGCCTAAGTGACCCAACAATGCAGCACTAGCAGCCGGGGCGTCACTAAGGCTGGGTTCACACACACTATTTACGGACGTAATTCGGGCGTTTTAGCATTGAATTACGTCCGAAAATGCGGCTCATTTTTTTTTACGCGCCGCTGTCAAAAGGCGGCGCGTAAAAAAGTGCCTGTCACTTCTTCAGACGTAAATGGAGCCGTTTTCCATGGACTCCATGGAAAACCAGCTTCAATTACTTCCGTAATGGACGCAGCAAAAGACGCCTGCACATGCCATTACGGCTGAAATTACGGTGCTGTTTTCTCCTGAAAACAGCACAGTAATTTCAGCCGTAACAGACGCTGCCGTGTGAACATACCCTCAGGGCTTAAAATGTCCGGGAAATAGCCCCAATACATGTGTCCGCCCCAAAAAAAAGTGTGTATATGAGACAGCATAGCATATCTATAGCACTACGACCCTATAAACTATGGATAGGATTAGATACAGTGGCTGAGCAGACAGTATCACACATGATAGGATTAGATACAGTGGCTCAGAAGGCAGTATCACACATGATAGGATTAGATACACAGCTCAGCAGACAGTATCACACATGATAGGATTAGATACAGTGGCTCAGCAGACAGTACCACACATGATAGGATTAGATACAGTGGCTCAGCAGACAGTATCACACATGATAGGATTACATACAGTGGCTCAGCAGACAGTACCACACATGATAGGATTAGATACAGTGGCTCAGCAGACAGTACCACACATGATAGGATTAGATACAGTGGCTCAGCAGACAGTATCACACATGATAGGATTAGATACAGTGGCTCAGCAGACAGTATCACACATGATCGGATTAGATATAGGGCCCAGCAGACAGTATCATACATGATTGGATTAGATACACAGCTCAGCAGACTGTATCACACATGATAGGATTAGATACAGGGTCCAGCTCGCTGACATTGCGGCTCCAGCGCTGGACCCAGGATAGGTAAGAATAATAATTTTGCTTCTTTATGTGTTACTGATTATTTTTGTGTGTTTGTGTTTTTTTTACAGGTTCGGTTGTTGGACTTCGGATACGAGGACTTCAATGACGGCGTTTTTTTTATTCTCAATAAAATGGTTAATGAGGGTTGTGTTTTTTTATTTCAATAAAATATTTTTTCTATGTGCTTGTATCTTTTTAAACTTTATTATCACCGCCTTAGTAATGGCCGCTGGCTGATTAACAACCTCCATTACTAAGGCGAGGCTTAATGTTAGCCGGTGCAGAGGCTACACTAACCCCCATTATTACCCCGGTACCCACCGCCACCAGGGGTACTGGGAAGAGCCAGGTACAAACCAGTACCCGACCATCTGTAGTGACGGGCAGGCACCGGGGTGGCCGCAGGCTGGTAGTATTAGGCTGGGGAAGGCCAAAAAAAGTGGCCCTTCCCACCCTTGTAATGCTGCCTGCTGCTGCTGTGTTGTATCTGGCTGGTTATGAAAATTGGGGGGGACCCAACATCATTCTTTCCAATTATTTTTTATTTTTTTTAAATGTCGTGGGGTCCCCCCCATTTTCATAACCTGCCAGATAAAATAAAGCAGCAGCAGGCAGCATTACCAGGATGGGAAGGGCCACTGTTTTTGGCCTTTCCCCTCCTGATAATACCAGCCTGCGGCCACCCCAGTGGCTGACCATCACTACCGATGGTCAGGTACTGGATCGTACCCGGCTCTTCCCAGCACCCCTGGTGGCGGTGGGTACCGGGGTAATAAAGGGGGTTAGTGTTAGCCTCTGCATCCGCTAACACTAAGCCCCGTCTTAGCAATGGATGCTGTCAATCAGCCGGCGGCCATTACTAAGGGGGTAGTAATATAGTTTAAAAAAAAACACAAAGACATAGAAAAAATATTTTATTGAAATAAAAAAAAAACCCCACACAACCCTCATTAACCATTTTATTAATAAAAAAAAAGCTGTCATCGAAGTAGTCCTGGAATCCGCCGTAGTCCAACGACCGAACCTGCAAGAAAACACACAAAAAATGATTAGTAACACATGTGTTAGGGTATGTGCACACACACTAATTACGTCCGTAATTGACGGACGTATTTCGGCCGCAAGTACCGGACCGAACACAGTGCAGGGAGCCGGGCTCCTAGCGTCGTACTTATGTACGACGCTAGGAGTCCCTGCCTCGCTGCCGGACAACTGTCCCGTACTGAAGACATGTTTACAGTATGGGACAGTTGTCCTGCAGCGAGGCAGGGACTCCTAGCATCGTACATAAGTATAATGCTAGGAGCCCGGCTCCCTGCAGTGTGTTCGGTCCGGTACTTGCGGCCGAAATACGTCCGTCAATTACGGACGTAATTAGTGTCTGTGCACATACCCTAAGGCTTAGATACAGGGCCCATGTGTGATACTGTCTGTGGGACCCTGTATCTAAGCCTACCACAAGGTAGGCTTAGATACAGGGTCCAGCAGACAGTAATCTTATACAGTATAAGATTACTGTGTGCTGGGGCCCTGTATCTAAACCTACAGTGTGGTAGGCTTAGATACAGGGCCCAGCAGACAGGATCACCCATGGGCCATGTATCTAAGCCTACCATGTGATTGGCTTAGATACAGGGCCCAGCAGACAGGATCACACAATCTGTGATCCTGTCTCATGGGCCCCCTAAGCCTGCTACATCGTAGGCTTAGGGGTTGTGCAGTCCCTAAACATTGATGGCCTATCCACAGGATAGGCCATCAATAGCTGATGTGTCGCCCGGGACCCGCAAATCAGCTGTTTTGAAGGGGCCGCAGCACTCGTACGAGAGCTGCTTCCCCTTCATTTCACTACTCGCTCACACTGTGAATCGCCGACACCGATTCACAGTGTGACCGGAATGAAGTGACAGGAATGAAGGGGAGCAGCTCTCGTACGAGTGCTGCGGCCCCTTCAAAACAGCTGATTGGCGGGTCCCGGGAGTCAGACCCCGCCAGTCAGGGCTAAGCTTACCTTCCTCTTCGGCCGCGGCGGCCGAAGTCTCGATGCTGTGCGCGGCGGCATAGCGCTGTGACGTCATGCGCTGCGCACAGCGCTTGACGTCAGGACCTCCGCTGCGATCCGGAACCAGGAAGGTAAGTAAAGTATGTTACTATAGTAACAGGGGCCCGCGGCCCGAGTTACTATAGTAACTTTTTATTGATGTGGTGCGGGGGGCCGTGGGCCCCCCTGGCTTCGGGGCCCGGTCGCAATTGCGACCGCTGCGACCCCTATAGCTACGCCAGTGTCTCTTTGTGTTTGTAAGTTTTTAAGCCAGCATTCAATTCTTTTTCACCAAAAATATTTAATATCAAATATATATACATATATAAATATATATACATTTTATTGAAAAACGCATAGCGCATAAGGACAGGGTTTGCCTTGTTGACAACCACCTGTAATCCTGCCCCTTATAACTCACCAGAGATTCGAATATATACGACTTTTCTCGCATTCCTTGGATTCGGCGGAGTCTGAGGGCTCCATGTAATAAAGATAACAATGGTCTCTGACACACTAGTGCAGTCTAGTTATCCCTCTCTACATAGTATTTTTTTTTTTAGATTAACGTACAAATAAGAAGACCATACCCTATTATGTAACAAAAGACACATCGTATTTGTTGCAAAGGTAACACTGTGGATACATTTGGTTAATTTGGAAGGAATTTTAAAATAAGTTGTTACAAGTTACGTTTTAGATTATTAAATCCCTTTCACAAATTACCTATCACAGTGAAGAGGAACCCACCGCCAGAGCAGAAGCCACTGTTTCTTCATAGGTTTTTGCTCGGGCTATGACTTCCATGTTTCGTAATAGGGTACATGGGCAGGGGTTGCCATTGTTTATACAACCACTTTATTCTTGCCCCTTTTTAGACACAAGCTAAAACATGGAAAAAGTCAAAATGTTAATGTCCCCTATCAGATTTCTACAAGGTGTAATAGGTCCCTACTAGATATCTTCAAGACAGTTTCAGGAGCTTGCAGGGGCCTTTGCAGACTTATAAATAGACCAGCGATCTGTATTTTATCATGTTATGTACAGTAAAGCTGCAAGATTTTTACACAGATCTGAGTGCTGGACTTCTTCATACACAAATATGTGTATTGTAGTGTTTAGGGTTAGTGTTCCTTTAATAAAGTGACATTTTTGGGTGTTTTCTCTTTAGAAGACTAGTTAAAGGACTACTGATACACCGTGTTATGCCTAGTGCAGGGTCTGAGGGGACGGAGCATGACACAGTGGTTCTGAGTGGTCCCCAACTTTTCTACCCGGCTGCAGCCCGCAACTATTAGCTGCATTGCTGTGTCTCTTAAGTGACCCATCGATGCAGCACTAGCAGCCATGCAGTCACTGGCATACTAGGGTCTTAAAATATCAGGGGCACAAGCCTCAAGAAATATGTTTCCCCCCAAAAAAAACAGATATAGATATATATCTAAGACCACAACCCCTATAGCTATACCACTGGATAGATTCAGTAGCTCAGCAGATAGTATCACACTTGATAAGATTAGATACAGGGCCCCAGCAGAAGGTACTACACATGATAGGCTTAGATACAGGGCCCAACAGACAATATCCCACATAAAGGGCTTAAATGAAGGGCCCTAGCAAACAGTATCAAACATGACAGGCTTAGATACAGGGCCCCAGCCAACAGTTTCACACATGATCAGCTTAGATGTAGGACCTAGCAAACATATATATTTACAAATATGTAACAGCAGATCAGACATTATTTTGTCGTAAAATGCACTAAAAAAAGGCACAAATACATTGAGAAATGTAGGACAATGTGTGTAAAAATGGTAAGAAAAACAAAGACATTTCTTTAATGAAAGAAATATACAAAAATCACATTAATAGCATAAAAAATATAAATGTTATAACCAATGTTCCCTAAAAGCCTTTATAGCTAGTGAGCGAGGCAATTTGGGACCTGGGCATAATATGCTAGGGTAGGTAATGGGTTTATTGTAACACCCCTGAAGGAGTTATTATCAACATCCCTGGTAGTGTAGGGTAGAGAAGGGGTTAATTACACCATCCTAGATGGTCTAGAGGAGTGAATGGGTAATGTCAGCATGCCTGGTAGTCTAGGGCAGTGAAGAGTTTAATGTTAGTGCCCCTGGTGGTCTATAGCAGGGAAAGGGTTAATACCAGTATCCCTGGTAGGATAGTGTAGACAAGGGGTCAATGTCAGTATCCAGGGCTGTCTTGGTCAGTGATGAGGTAGCAACACTGTCCCTGGTGGTCTAGGACTGTGAATAGTTTAATGTCTGCATCCCTGGTGGTCTAGGCAGAGAAGAGGTTAATGTCAGTATTCCTGGTGGTCTAGAGTAGAAGAAGGGTTAAAGCGGTTTTCCCATAAATGTCAGATAGATGCGGGTCTCACCTCTGGAACCCGTACCTATCTCTGGAACGCGGCCCCTAACCCCTGTTTTTGTGCTCACGCTTCCTCCCGGCCACTTCCTCATCACATGGTCGGGAGTTACAGAAACAGTGTAACTCGCTGAGTTACGCTGTTTCCGTAAATCCCATAGTAATGAATGGCAGTCACGGAAGCAGCATAGAATGCAAGCTCCGGTGTTTCCGTAACTGCTATTCAGTTCTATGGGAGTTACGGAAACAGCGTAGCTCAGCGAGTTACACTGTTTCTGTAACTCCCGACCATGTGATGAGGAAGTGGCCGGGAGGAAGCGTGAGCACAAAAAGCTAGAACGGGGTTTAGGGGGATAGGTGCGGGTCCCAGAGGTGGGATTTGCATCAATCTGACATAAATATGTCATAAATGTCCTTTATGGGAAAACCCCTTTGATGTCAGTATGCCTAGTGGTATAAGTGAGTGAATGTGTTAATCTTTCATACCTGGCGTTCAGTTTGTAACCCCCTCCCCTCTAGACTCCAGTGTTGTCCCTGTAACAGGAAGCTAAACACTAATCGTTCAGCTTCCCATTTCCTCTCTGTTCTGTTCAGTTCATGCGAGCAGACTATTAACTGCACATAGCGAGAAAAGTGAAGTGTCAATCAGCGGCTGGTGGGTGGGGGAGCATGAATATATGTATATAATTGCACTCAAGCAGTGCATCGCGTCCGGCGCACCGCAAGTATAACATCTAAATTCTCCTAAATGACGTCAATTTACCCAATAAGTGAAGTAACAGACTGATATTAGCGGTTTTGTCACTTCTTTATGCTGCCTCAGACAGGTCAGAATAAATAAATAACAGATCAGCTTTAAAGAAATATTGGTTATAACCGTGTAACCAGCACAAGGGCAATCACTAAAAAGGTGTCTGTTCATTAAGTACAAATATATGTGAATTATTAAAGGGGTAAACGATCATATTTTACTTGAGGCTGGAACACAGTATATAGCAACATTAGTTAATTATACTTTAAAAATGTGATTCCTATTCAGAAAGTGTTAATGAAGTAATTACCTGTAATTCCAGTATTTAGTGTAGTCAGAGTTTATAACCTCTTAGAAGGTCATACTGTATACTGGAGTATCCAACCAATAACAATTGAGACATGGGATTAAGAATAGGATCTTTATAAATGGCAATTCCTCATAATTGCTGACAAAGCTGTACGTGTCAGGTGTTCCTATAATCTTCGTGACGGTCTATTATTAATAAAAATGTAATACATGAAATATGATGGCTCTTCCATACAGCGATTAAGTGTCGTAATCCATGTATCTGTATTATGTATTAGTGTTGTCTGAGATCGTTTCTTAAAGGTATTTTTTAATTTATTTTTTTACACTTGTTTTGGCCTCTGTCACGTGTTAGTTTTCACTTTGTATTATACTGATATATTTGTCACTTTCATCATTGCTTTGGCATAGCACCAACCCGTCTCTTACTAAATAAGCTCTTTCCATTAGTATCAGATCAATTCGGTTGTTCATGTTTCTATCAGGGCTCCTCTAAGTCGACCTTTTGGAATGATTCTAATGACTTTCTGTTTATTTCCAGTGCTCTTCACTGTGCTTAGTATTACATTTTCTATAGATGTTGTGGTCAGTTTATTACTGCAAATTACATTAGTTCTCTAGATCTGATAAACCAGTTAGTAAATTTACTGTCTATTATTTTTAAATATCTATGATGTAGGAAATGAAAACATTTATTTCAATTCAATATTTTAATTTGAAATCACAATCCTTAGTATATTGAGAACCCACCATTAAAAATACAATTTAATTGCCGGGGCATACACAGAGAATGGGATAACCCCATAACAAAATTAAAATGGGCCCTTCCATTCTTGGGCACATCTTTGACAGCCAGACCACCACCACCCTACTGTGCAAACCTTATAAAAAGCCCCATTATCTAACCTATACTAGATAAATATACTTGGGGAACACCAACACCACAATGAGTCTTCGAATATTAACCCAGTCTAGACAGACCACAAGGTACAGTAGGAGTCATGAGAACTTCTTCAGAATGATCATAAAATGAAATAATTTGTCATAAACCTGAGATAATGGCTTTATATGCATTTTCCTTCTTTTTTTTTAATGCTCTAAGGCAATGAGCAGTGGCGTAGCTATAGGGGTCGCAGCGGTCGCAGTTGCGACCGGGCCCCTAAGCCTGAGGGGCCCACGGGCCCCCCTCGCCACACTTAGTGTCCGTATCATTGCTTCTTAGATAAAAATCGATCTTTACACAGCGCATGAGCAGTAGCTTGTGTGTATCAGCGTGTGTACTCCCCCTCCCTTCTTGTGCTCTGAGGCACTGGATTGAAGGAGACAGGGGAGGAGGAGCCTAGATACACACGCTGCCGCACGCTGTGTAAGGAAAAAGCTCATGTCTCATCCCTGCTCGTTCCCCCACATCTATGTGAGTTCTGGACAGGCATCACTTGTAATTACATTGTCTCTCTTTAGTGGTATTTCCCTATACTGTTTGATCTTTGCTGTCTCTCTCTCTGTTCTTTCCATCCTGCAAATAGAGGACAGAACGGGAGGATTCAGCAGTGAAAGCAGCGCAGACAGGACACTGATAACAGGTTACTGAGGGTCATAATTCATCACAGGACAGCTCAGCCTCCAGTTATCGGGAAGACACTGATAAGGGGGCTAGAGGTTACTGTGGGTCATGAATGATTGCACATTACTGGAGGTCTGGAGCTGTGCTGTAATGTGAAGCACACAGCTCTGCTATGCCAGTGTCCATTAGGAAACTATAAAAAATAAAGAGGCTGCTCCTAAAGGTTTATAAAGTTTTTTTTTTTGCCAGAATCATAAATTATCACCTATCCTTAGTGATCATTTTGTTTTCGCTCGGACACCCACCAATCATGAGAACTGGGGCTCCAAACCCCCCCATTCCTCCTCACTGTAAGCAGGACATTGAATGGAGCAGTGATCGTGCATGCACTCTACATTGCTCCATTCAAAGTCTATTTACGTCATTGTCATAGACCGTGAATGGTGCGGCGGGCGTATGCTCAACAGCCGCTCCATTCAAGCTCCTCTTTACTGCAGGGGTGCAGTGAGGAGGCTCAGAGGGTTTGGGACCCCTGGTCTCTCGATCGCCTCCAGCAATAAGAGAATGATCAAATATACTGTGGGGGGCAAAAAAGTTGGTATTGTGGCTGTATAAGGCACAAAGGAGGGTATTACTGTGGGGCACAAAAAAGGCATTCTGATTTTGTGGTGGGGGCACTATTACTTTGTAGGGAACAAAAGGGGGCACTAGTACAGTTTGGGGCACAAATGGGGCCACTATTAAGGTGGAGAGGGCACTAAGAGGGCTATTGGGGCTAACAGCATAATTTGTAGTTTGTGTGAAGAGACAAGTGGTGGCTGGAAGAAGTCATGCCGGTCTGGCATGGATAGAGTAGAAAAGGGAAATCGGGATACAACTGTAGTGTATTAATTTTTCACTGTGTAGAGCTGGTATATGACCTTTATTTGGTGACTTCATTATTTAGGTATACGATCATACATAGAACTGCGCCACTGTAAGCCTGCCGTGTTATAAAAGTTGTTTTATTCGTCTCTGATGTATATATTTTTGTTTTGAGGGGTTACTTTAGAGACCCAGTAATGCAGCTGAAAGTTAGAGAGAAGATGCGTAGGGGGGCCCAAACTCAAAGTTTGCACCTGGGCCCATGAGCCTTTAGCTACGCCCCTGGCAATGAGCATGCTTTTTAATGGCCTACATTAGAAGACCACCCTCAATATATTCTGAGACCTCTACATAAGTCTAGTGAATGGCATCTCCATTCAACTAACAAGCGCTCTGAAACAGATGACAATGTAAATGGAATATATCATTGCCCCGAAGGCTACAATGTGAGGAGCCCATTGTTATGAGCACTTGCAAATACAACTTCAGTTAGATACCTGCCTTTACTGTAAAGTCTCAAAAGCTGGTCGGGATCGCTTTGCAAACCAGACTCAAGTCACATTTAGGCTCAGGGAACAAGATTTTAGGTTTTTACTTCTGAATAGTTTTCAAGGATCTCTGACTACATGGCTTGTTGGAAACATCTGTCTTTCTTCGTAGAATCAAATAAAAACATAAGGTCACTATAGTTTGAGAGAGTTTACTTAATAAATTGATACCTTAAATACTGTAAAGCCGTTCATAACATTACACTTTTGCCTACTGATAATATTAATGTCTATGGGGTCTAGCAGATATTCCTATTGGCACAATGTACACGTCAATGGAGGATTGTGTTGTAGTTGTTAAGAGAGTGATCATTTGGCCAACATCTAAGTTGTATGATCCTGCTAGTGCAGGGCATTAAGTGATAGTGACAGTTTGGTTTTAAGAGAGAATTAGTTCTGGGTAATCATAAATTATGTTAAAAAAGCCTAAGTAAATCATGGTAATGTAATGGAAGATACAACTATAATGTGAAGCATCCAAAGGTTCTCTGGAGAAAGGCATAGATATATTTTATAAATAAAATACAAAGCAAATTGAAGGTCTTAAAAGCTATGTTAACCTTTGGGATGATATTTATTTATTTTTTATTAAAATCATTTTTTTGTGATTAAAATTATTTTTGTTATTGACTTTCATTTAAAAAAAATCTTATTTTTCCTTTCCGGCTTTTATGTATTACAGTACATAAAAGCTGTAGAAAGCTGTTCTGAGCTAAATCCGTCAGTGAGCTGCACTGACTGCTTGGGGATCATCCATTTTGACTTGATTGGAACTGAGCTTAGAAAATCGCTCAGGAACACAAAATGAATTTTAGTATATTTTGGTAAAGTATTAATCCATAAAGATCTTTATAAGGAATCATATGCTCAAGGTCCATTTATGGCAGGACAGGAATGGCAAAAAATTTATTGAAATTTGATTTGGTTTCCAATTTTAGGTATATTGTTGCTATGTTGATCCAGAAGAAGTCAAGCATAAACCAACATGAGGCAGTTATCAATTACTTATCTTTCCTGATCTTGTCAATTGCAGTGTCATAAAATTCTTATATTTACCACTTTTAAAATGTGATCTAAGGATTGTAGATTTTACTGTTCCTAAGAAATGCATTAAAGTTATTTTTAATAATTTGTCCATTACAATCTAATTATGCAAAATTTGCAGGTTAGATGTCAAAATGAAGAGGGACAGATATTAGCAGATATTCATATGTATTTTGGCTTGTCATGCTAAGACATTTTGAAGTACATAATGGGAAGGATTAGAGGGCAATTATGTATAACTGTGACAAGACCTCTAGGCTAAATAAAATGTGCAGCGGGAAATACCTGCAATAAATATACACTCAACATATTTCTGCCGCTTGGCTTGAAACTGAAATGCAGTTACTAAAAAAATAGTGCATATTACTGCAAGCAAATTTTTCATTACATAAATTGTTTAACAGCCTACAAAACCAGGCAATGCTTTCACATTGTCCTAGGAAATGAGCCAGGTATAAATAAGTTAATAGCTGGTAAACTTCCAGGGTTCGGGAAATTTTCAAGAAAGCTTCAGTTAATGGGAAAATGATGAAGGTTTTAGAGTTGAAGACAATTAGACCGGGTTCGTACTTGTATTTCTACAGTATATTTTTTTGCTCTGCAACTGATCTAAACTAAAAAAAACAAATGACAAATAAACATCATCACCCATTTGCCTCGACAGTGAAAAAAACACATCAATGGGGGAAGTGCCGCAGTATTACAACAGTTTAAACTCTACTTCACTGCGATAATTCTTCCTAAGGTCAGTCACCCTGTTATCTCTCATCCCAAGGTCTAATCCATTCATATGGAAGGCCGACTTTGACATTTTACTGCAGCCAGGAGACTGGTCATTCTGAAACTCTTGACATCCTCATCATGTAAATCAGGACATACTGGCCTCTGGGACTAATGGCTAATGTGCATTCCAAATCCTTTGGAAACTGTAGCGTACCTTCAGGGAACATGTTAATATTGCTACACAAAGGTGTCTTAGCCCTCTCACCTTGCCCGCTTTCCGTAATGGAGGCATCTGATATCTCATATTAACTGTTTATATTGTCTTTTGGTCAGTAAAGCCTTATTGAACCAAAAAGAATATGATCATAAACCTGTTTTAATCCATCGCCAAAAAATAAATAAAGAACACTGCAAAAAAATCCAGCAAGCGTGAACCCTGCCTTAACCCAGGATTTAGAGGTATTTGGGTAACTATCCATTTCATAAGTGATATCGTAAATATTCAACCTAGACCAGCACCACTGAATATGGAATTCTAAGTGTAGTAAAATGTCTGTTTTTTAGGTCTTGTAAGAAGTGTTGAGAAATGGCATAATACAAAATAAGTAGACATGCAGAGTATCCCAAGTCTTGTCAAATAGTTAGAGGGTCATTGGCTTGACTTAGAAATGGGGAAGAAGAGAAAGTAAATCACTTGCACCATTATCACTGACTATCCATTATCAAGACTTCACTTAAAGTATAACTCCGGACAAAAACAAAAAGTTTAGTTAGGGGTAATCCTGCATGCCACAAATATTACTTGCGAGGATCCCGGGATAGAGAATTATCAGGTTTCCTGTCTGCTTCTCCCCAATCATGGCACTTAGTACTTGAGTTATTTCATTATTGGTTTGGTCTTCCTTTGTTTTGGTTGGGTCCTCCTTTGTTTCATGACAATTGTATCTGGTTTCCCTAATCCAGAAAGCAGGAGAACCCCAAGGTCTCTGAATGACGAAATCCCAAGTAAAGTTTGGAACAATGGGAATTATAGATTATCTATTTTACTTTTTCTTGTAAACTTAAAAGGGTTTTCCCATCAGAGACATTTATGACAAATCCACAGGATATGCCATAAATGTCAGATAGATGCGGGTCCCACCTCAGGGACCGGCACCTATCTCTAGAACGGTTTCCCCTAAACCCTGTTCTACTGCTCTGTGTCGTGGCTAAAGCGTGTGATTTCCAACCATATATTACAGAAACAGTGTAACTCGCTGAGCTACGCTGTTTCCGTAATTCCCATAGAAATGAATGGTAGCTACAGAAACAGCGTAGCTTGCATGCTACGCTGCTTTCGTAAGTGCCATTCACCATTATGGGACTTACGCTGTTTTCGTAATTAATGGTCGGAAATAACACGCTTCAGCCACAACACAGAGCAGTAGAACGTGGTTTATGGGGCCCCATTCTAGAGATAGGTCCTGGTCCCAGAGGTGGGACCCACATCTCTCTGACATTTAGGACACATCCTGTGGATATATCCTAAATGTCTCTAATGGGAAAACCCCTTTAAGAATACATACTCAGATTCTTAAATTTCTGTTTTACCTACCTTTGTAAAATGAAATGGAAATGGAAAATGGAGCAGAGAACTTAGAAGACAGCAGGAATAGGATAGCTACAGGGAAATGTTTTCTCGAAAGTTTTTTGTCTAGACTACTTGGAGACTTGGTTTAACATTGCAGATAGTCATAACCATGACTTTACTTTGCCTTTCCCCTTTCTTCCTGGCTAGTAATAAAAATAATGCATATCATTCAGCAGCCGCAGACAATGAAAGCACAGTTGAGTATCTTTGAAGTGGGGGATCATTTGTGTCAGCATATATAATACTGCTAGAGAGCTACAGTTGCCCTTAAATCCTCGCTCAATTCTGGTCCTCAAAATTTGGGGTTGACTGCATGAAACCTCAATATCCTACTTGCATGTTATTTTTTAGGGGGATCCAGTAATCTGAGACTTGGGATTCTGTTTGGTGGATGGTGATTTGGTTCCCAACGAAAGAAAATCTATTATTGACTCGATGAGTCTACGGAGCCAAAATATCAATCATAAGAGAAAGAAAATCACTGATGACCATGTTGTTTCCTCCACATCACAGCACAGCACAGCTACAGCAGCTCTAATAAGTGAGGAGAAGCCTTCCAAACTATGAACCTATATATCTTACTGGACCTATGCAACTGGATCATGGGAAGATTAGGATACTGAAGTTAACTATATCAAACCTGAGTTATGCCTTCACATCATAAGAAGTAATGGCTATCACTAGGATATACTATGACATCATGATTGATGGGGGGGTCCAATCGCCTAAAAGAAAAGTGTAGAAGAGAATGGTACTGTGTTGCAGTTCCCCATACAAGGCTTAACTAGTCCTATGGCTTCTTCATTCTATGGATTGGTGGAGCTTTCCGTAGTTACACCCCCATCAGTTCTAATGGTGGCAAAACCCTTAGCAAACAATCAGATCACTTTAACTTTTTAAAACACTCCTAAAAAAGCTGAAATATGATTGGTTGCTATGGGAAACATTGACACTTTTATCAAATTCGTTTTTCTGCATGAGGCCCACTATGTATAAAAGAAGTAAAATGGAAATAGATGATGTTTTGAGGGATCATAAAATTAACTAAATCGGGTACAACAGTTTCCAGAATCTGTAACACTCTGTCCTTCCTCTCTATAGGCTGCAGGAATATGAGTTTTGTATTATAGGGCTATAACTCCATTAACTATTTATTATGAATTTAATTATTGTAAATGCAGCAGCCATTTGTGTAAAAACGAAAATAAGTTCTCCAAAGATATAATGAATATAGATAAATAGATGATAAATAGAGGCGTAGCTATCGGGTGTGCCGAGGTAGCAGTCGCTACTGCAGAGCCGTAACTAGGCTTTCCTTCACCTAGGGAAAAGGTTTGTTTTCTGTCTTAGCCCTGTATATAAATACCCAAGTCAAGGCAAAGTGGCTTGTTGCCACCTTCCCGATAACCAGTACCCAGTGTACATCATGGTAGCCTCCTTAGCTATGCCCCTGCACTACTCAGCCTTGGTACCTCAGGGAGCCCAAAAGACCTTCTGCTACATAAGAAGATGCCCTTATTACAATAGACCTGGACAGATATTCCATTGAGGCCCAGTAGCTTCTAGGTCTCGGTAGATAAATAAATAGATGGATAGAACGAGAGTAAGAGAGAGATACAGACAGACAGACAGATAGTGGATGGAGAGTTAGATAGATGGATAGATAATATTGAAGATTTTAAATTGATTGATTGATTGATTGATTGATTGATTGATTGATTGATTAATTGATTGAGTGATAGAAAGATAGACAATATTGGAGATTATAGATAGATTGATAACATTGGAGTAGATAGATAGATAGATAGATAGATAAAATAAAAGTAGATGGATAGATAGACAGATAGATAGATCGATGATAGATAGAATATACAGTATGTCGGTTATAAATTCCCTTTTATGTCCAGTACATTAGCTCTATTGTCAGAGAAAGAACAAGCAATAACCTGTTTTATGTAATAAATCTCATATAGGTGTACTATGGCACTCACACTATGTAGTCTACTTGCATAAGGTATCAGAATTTAAAAAAAAACGGAAAGAGGATTGAGGTTGAAGGGAGGAGAAAGTATAGTTAATTCTGGAAAGACAGCATTAAGGACTGCAGAGGATGAGATCATTGCGAGTACAACACATCAGACTACCTAATCTGAGAAACGCAAGCGATGCATTACTGTGATCCACAATCCTCTTGGCTTAAAGGATAGCAATGACATAGTGTTATAAAAAAAGAAGAAGGCATATTCCACACTCTCAGATATACTTCATTACAGCATCTTGTTGCAAAATTAGCTGTCCTGTCTACTACGTTCCAATAAAATATTACAATTTGCTGCAAATTGCAATTACGGCAAAACCCCAGCATTTGTTCCTTTTTTTTCTGCCTTGCACAAATACACCCTCATGTTAGAAAAATAAGCAAACCAAAAGACAAAATTAACCCTTTATGGGCCTTAATGACGAAGGGACTTTTTCCCTTTTTCATCGTTGCATTTCAAAAGTCATAACTTTTTTATTTTTTGTAGACATAGCCGTATGAGGGTTTTCTTTTGTTTTGTTGTATTTTTTCTTTTGCACCCTTTGGGGTACATATAATTTTTGGATTAACTTCTATTAACTTTTTTGGAGGGTAATGAAAAAAATGTAGCAATTTTGCCATTCATTTTTGCGTCTTAAATTTACATAGTTTACCAAGTGGTATAAATAACATAAAAACTTTATTCTGTGGTTTGTTATGATTGTGGCGATACCACATTTATATGGTTTATTTTATGTTTTTCTACTTTTACATAATAAAATCACACATTTTTAAAAAGTATTTGTTTTTATGTTGCCATATTCTAGAAGTGAATACTTTTTTTTTCTTTTGCCGACGTAACTGTATGAGGGATTATTTTTTTGCAGGACGACTTATCATTTTTATTGCTACCATTTTGGGGTACATAGGACTTTTTGATCGCTTTTTATTGTGTTATTTTGTAAGGCAAGTTGAACATAAAACAGTTTCTGTAATTTTTTTTTATTTTTTTTACAACATTCACCATGTAGGTTGAATAATATAATATTTTTATAGTTCGGGTCATTACAGATGCAGAGATACTAATTATGTGTAGATATTTTTTTTTATCATAATAAAACATGTAAAAGGGGAAAAAAATGTTCTTTTTTTTTTCTTACTTGTGGTTTTTCATTTTTTTTTGTAAACTTTATTGATCGATTACTTAATTACTTTTTTTTTGGTCCCACTATGGGACCCCACTATGCAATGGTATGATCGCTATTATAATACACTGCAGTACTTCTGTATTGCAGTGTATTATGCCTTTCAGTGTTAAACTTACAGGCATTCTATAAGGGCCTAATAGGCATACTCTGATAGCAGACCTGGGGGCCTTTGTTAGGCCTCGGGCTGCTATGAATACCATTGGCACCCCACGATTGCATTGTGGGGCTGGCAATGGTGTGAAGGAAGCAGGGGCATAGCTAGGGGGGGCAGGCGCAACTAAAAGAGAAGGTGGGGGGGGCGCCAGGGCTGCATCGTCCATGACGCCGGCCTGCTACCTCCCTGAGGGGGCGTCGGCGCCACTGAAACCAGCCGCCGCCACCCCTTCCTGCACTATAGACGATGAATGGCCGGGTACGTTTCGTGCCCGGCCATTCAGCGCCCTTCAACTACTCAAGCGGCACGATTATTTCTTTGCGCCGCTTGCGTCGTTGAAAGGCGCTGATTGACAGGGCAAATCACCTGTGCCCTGCTAATCAGCGCTTTTCATAGACGCAAGCGCCGCGATGACGTCATCGCAACGCTTGCGTCTATGAACGGCTCTGATTGGCCGGGCAGAATGACTTGCCCTGTCAATCAGTGCCTTTCAACAATGCAAGCGGCGCAATGACATCATCGCGCCGCTTGCATAATTCAACCCCAGCAGACCTGCTTAGAAGAGAGCAGGTCTGCATTGCCATCTGACGGCACAGGAACGGGATTAAGGTGAGTATGTAAAGTTTTTTTTTAAATCCTAATAAAAATGTGAGTGACATCTGCAGGGGGCTCTATCTACAGGGGTCGGCTCTATCTACAACAGAGGGCTGTATATAGGGGAGCTATATGTGAGGCACTATATACAGGGGTGGGCTATATACAAGGGTAGGCTATATGTGGAGCACTATAGGGGGAGCTATATGTGAGGCACTATATACAGGGGTGGGCTTTATGTGGAGCACTATAGGGGGAGCTATATGTGAGGCTCTATATACAGGCATGGGCTATATGTGGAGCACTATTTATAGGGGGAGATATATGTATGGCACTATCTACAGGGGTGGGCTATATGTTGCACACTATATACAGGGGTTGGCAATATGTGGAGCACTATCTACAGGGGGCTATATGTGGGGCACTATCTACAGGGGGGCTACATATGGGCACTATTTTCAGAGTGGGCTATATGTGGGGCACAATATACAGGGGAGGCTATATGTAGGGCACTATCTACAGGGGTGGCTATATGTGGGACACTATCTACAGGGGGCTGTATGTGGGGCACTATCTACAGGGGCTCTATAGGGGTTACTATCTACAGGGGGATCTATGTAGGGCACTATCTATAGGGGGCTCTATGTGGGGGCAGTATCTACAGGGGGCACAGTGTGTGTGTTTGTGACTCAGTGCTTGGTGCTATTATAATTAGGGACAGTGTTTGGTGCTATTATAATTAAAGGTACAGTGTATGGTGCTATTATAATTAGAGGTAAAGTGTATGGTGCTATTATATTTACGGGCACAGTGCATGGAACCATGAGAACTTTATCTTTGTTTATAGGTGCAGAAATGTTTGAGAAGCTGAAGACATCTGAGTTGTAAACTGCAGAAATGGGCAGTGGCCGGGAGAAGTCGTCACAGAGGTCTGGACCGGATGGAGAAGAAAAGAGAAAAAGAACAACTAGAATCTGAAATCGTCACCTGTGTATCACTTAATGTAAATGTTTATTCTGCCTCTAATAAGCACTGTAGTCACTGTATGGTCTGCAGCGAGATGATGGTGGTATGATTTTTTTTTTGTGAAACAGCATCTTCCAGAATAGCCTTATCATTGTTTGGGCCATGCTGGGAGCTGTATACAATTTAGTGCAAGCCTATACGGCAGGGGTTGTACTAAATTGAGCTGTATTTGTGCTGGTGCTGTATCTATGTACTGAGCTTTGTTCTGGTACTGTATATATGCACTGAGCTCAGTTCTGGTACTGAATATATGTACTGAGCTTGGTTCTGGCACTGTACATTTGTACTTAGCTTGGTTCTGCCACTGTATATATATGTACTGAGCTTGGTTCTGGTGCTGTATATATATTGAGCTTAGTTCTGGTGCTGTATTTATGTACTGAGCTTGGTTCTGGTGTTGTATTTATCTACGGAGCTTTGTTCTGGTGCTGTATATATGTACTGAACTTGCTTCTGGTGCTGTATATATGTACTGAGCTTGGTTCTGTTGTTGTATATATGTAATGAGCTTCTGGTGTTGTATATAGAACTATATTGCTTGTAAAATGTATGTAAAATTTATGCTCAAGTTACATAAAAAAAATGTGGAAAAAAAATGACACCTCATTGATTGGTAGAGAAAACAAACATGGCGAGGGGGAAGGAGATGTCGGGAAAGAGGTAGGGGGTGTGGGGGCGCCAAACTGAATCTTTGCCCCGGGTGCTGGATAACCTAGCTTTGCCTCTGGATGGAAGTACCCCCCCCTTTCTGAAACCAGTAAGATGCTGCGGTCACTATTGACTGCGGTATCTAAGGGGTTAAAAGGCGAGGATCGGAGATAACTATGATCCTGGCCATTGGAGCAGGAGCTTGAGTGTTTTTAGACATCCCGGCACTTGCTGTAGTCGGCACAGGACACCCGTACATGGCTTTGACACAGCACTGTGAAAAGGTGATGCTGTGGCACAAATAATAATAAGTACATGTAAAGAAGTAATTGTTTTTTAGAGACAATTAAAAGATGGGCGACATGTAAAATAATATGTGCCAATATTCTTGGCAATGAGTTCATAAATCCAATGTGGCAATTTTTTGCATTCAAAGAAAGATATTGTATTTGTAAAGGATCTGCCAGACACAGCTTCTGTGTCGACGCCCGTGGGTAATCAGTCTGCACCTGCTCCTAAGTCTGAGAGAGTGACACGATCTTCTACCAGTCAGGCTGGGAGGCTGAGGAGTGGGAGAGCCTATCACAGCCTGGCCAGACGGAGCTAGCTCCCGCCCTCTGTCTATTTATACCTGCATTTCCTGCTCCTCCAGTGCCTGTGATTCTTTCCTGTTTCCTGGCTCTGCTGCTCCTGCTATGATTATTGACCTTGCTTCATTTTTCACCCTGGCTTTACTGACTACGCTCCTGCTCTGCGATTTGTACCTCGTACACTCCTGGTTTGACTCGACTTGTTCACGACTCTTGTTGCTCACTGTGTTGCCGTGGGCAACTGCCCCATTTCCCTTAGCTTCTGTGTACCCTTGTCTGTTTGTCTGTCATGCATTTATTGAGCGTAGGGACCGTCGCCCAGTTGTGCGCCGTCGCCTAGGACGGGCCGTTGCAAGTAGGCAGGGACTGAGTGGCGGGTTGATTAGGGCTCACCTGTCTGTCTCCCTACCCCGTCTTTACAGTATTTTTTACAGAGACAATTCCATCCTCCGTCTCACGTACATGTTCCATGACATGACATGTTTGTTTTCATAAGTTTATTTTTAGTGTAATTCTTGACCATATTTGTCTATGTGTGAATGAGGTTTAATGTGTTGTAATTACTATATATATATATATATATATATATATATATATATATATATATATATATATATATATATATATATGTATGTATATCACATAAACAGCACAAAAGTTTGAACTACACAAAAAGTGGATGCAAGTGCACCTGTTACTGCAAATATACAGCAGACAAAGAATGGCGACAGCACACTGCGAACACCAATGTAACCTAAACCACTGAATATAAGTAAATATGCATTACTGCTAAATCTACTTACAATAGGGAGGTTCTTAGTTCACATTTTGATCAAAAAGTGTTTGCCCACCTGCCACGACAAGGCGACCTCTATAAAGGTGGGGACCTACTCTGCACATACACCCAGAACTGGGACTAAGCCTACATATATATCTGGGGATGGTAGGAACCAGCATTAAACTAATTAAAATCACCCAAGGCAGAATGGGAGGAGTGCAAGAACAAAAAATGGAGGCAGTCACTAACCCCACATATATGGATCACATAAACAACACAAAAGTTTGAACTGCACATTCCAACAAAATAATATAAAATGTGTATGCAGGTGCAAGAACACCTGTGACTGCAAATATACAGCCAACAAAGAATGGCGACAGCACACTGCGAACACCAATGTAACCTAAACCACTAAATATAAATAAATATGCATTACTGCTAAATCTACTTACAATAGGAAGGTTCGTAGTGCACATTTTGATCAAAAAGTGTTTGCCCACCTGCCACGACAAGGTGGCCTCTATAAGGTGGGGACCTACTCTGCACAAACACCCAGAACTGGGACTAAGCCTATATATATCTGGGGATGGTAGGAACCAGCATTAAATTAATTAAAATCACACTGGGCAGAATGGGAGGCGTGCAAGAGCAGAAAATGGAGGCAGTCACTAACCCCACATATATGGATCACATAAACAACACAAATGTTTGAACTGAGGTTGCTGTTTTTGATTGATGGAATAAAGCACCTTTTCTAATTTTGCTACAACTTCTAGAGTGCTGCCTGCTTTTTGGAAAAATATATACCTTGGGAGACTGTGGCCGTGTCCCTGGCGGGCGTGCACCCTCATTTTTTATGGGACTTGGACTGTGCGGTTGACATTTTTTGTGTACATATATATATACATATACTGTGTATATAATAAAGGGTTTTGATACTGTTGTAAATTCTAACCCGATTCTCCATTACAAAGACTCTCTCCAATGAAATTTCTCAAAAGCCCTTGGGTAAATTCCAAGATACTTTACAAAAACAATAATAACTCTGTTCTCAGCCTGTTTGGCAATCACCAGAGTCTTTGATCATGAATAAAATAGGACTGGCAAAGTTGTTTTTTTTTGTTTTTTTTTAAATATATATCAGAGGATATGGAAATCATCATCTACTCTGCATGGCCTTAAGAATCTAATCCTGCAATGTAGCTTTGTATTCACTTGTGTGGCAATTTGAGTAGTAGAAGTGTCCGTGTCATTCATTTGCACAGCGACTACACACTACTGCGATAACATGTTATAGGGTTTTTTTTCTCTTTTTTGAGGCCACTGAGTCACCAGTCTGCTAAAGGGATTCTATCACCAGACAGCCCACTTGCAGTTATTACTACATCTATAAAAAAAAATTGTATTGACTACTGAATAACAGTAGATCAACAGAAAAAGACTCATTAATGTCAAGCTGATATTACATTATTATATAAAACACAACATATGCACGCATTTTCCTATCTCACACATAAATCATAACTGAAATGTAATAATTAAACACAAGGAGATAATCTGCATGCATGTAAAAGTGTTTCATGTGATAATATACACAGAATGGCCACTATATTTCAGACACCTGCCCTTTCACAATTTGAGCTTCCCTGTATGGAAATCAGACACGTGACCCCGAAGTGCAGCATAAAATCAAGTGAGCCAGATTTCCATGGATCTGTTTCAGTGTAAATCCACAAATGGTAAAAATCGAGCGATCTGAGTGACTTCGAACGAGGCATGGTCATCGGTGCTAGACTGGCCAGGGCCAGTATTTCAAAAACTCTCAACCTTGTGTAGTTTTCTCGTGCAATGGTGTCAAGAGTGTATTGAAAATTGTGTGATCGAGGAAAAACATCCAGCGAAAGGGGATCCTGTGGATGTAAACAACTGGTTGACTAAAGGGGTCAGAGGAGGATATCAAGAATTGTTCTGATAAACATGTGATGCACAGTCAAGCAAGACTCAAGTGGGCAAAAGAGCGCAAAAATTGGATCACTTAGCAGTGGAAAGACATCACCTGGTCAGATGAATCCAGATTTCTGTTACACGATGCTGATGGGAAGGTCAGAATTTGGCACAAGCAGCATAAATTTATGAACCCTTCCTGTCAGGTGTCAACAGTTCAGGCTGGTGGAGGTGGAGTAATGTTGTGGGCAATGTGTTCTTGGCACACCCTATGTCCTCTGATACCTATGGGTGGATGTCTATACAGTAAGGGCAGATACAGACGGACGTTGCGTTTTTGCGCGCGCAAACAACGCTGCGTTTTGCGCGCGCAAAAACCATTTGACAGCTGCGTGTGTCATCCGTGTCTGATGCGCGGCTGCGTGATTTTCACGCAGCCGCCATCATAGAGATGAGGCTAGTCGACGGCCGTCACTGTTCAAGGTGCTGAAAGAGCTAACTCTTTCAGCACCCTCGACAGTGAATGCCGAACACAATATCGAAAAACCTGTGGAAAAAAAAGAAAAAGTTCGTACTTACCGAGAACTTCCCGGCCGTTGCCTTGGTGACGCGTCCTTGGTGACGCGTCCTTGGTGACGCGCCTCTCGACATCGGGCCCCACCTCCCTGGATGACGCGCCAGTCCATGTGACCGCTGCAGCCTGTGCTTGGCCTGTGATTGGTTGGAGCTGTCACTTGGACTGAATTGTCATCCCGGGAGGTCAGACTGGAGGAAGAAGCCTGGAGTAAGTGAGAACTTCGTTTTTTTTTCTACAGGTTCATGTATATTGGGATCGGAAGTCACTGTCCATGGTGCTGAAACAGTTTAACTCTTTCAGCACCATGGACAGTGACTATCTCCTGACGTCGCGTACCGATAATTTTTTTGCCGGGTTCGGCCAAAACGAGTTCGGCCGAACCCGGTGAAGTTCGGTTCGCTTGTCCGGCTTCGCTCATCGCAAAGACACTCCGTTTGGATGTTCGGAAACAGAAAAGCACGTGGTGCTTTTCTGTTTTCATTCATCCTTTTGACAGCTGGTGCGCTGTTTCAGTCGGTTCGCACGGAAGTGCTTCCGTGCAACCTGCGTGGTTTTCACGCACCCATTGACTTCAATGGGTGCGTGATGCGCGAAATACGCAGAGTTATTGAACCTGTCGCGCTTTTTGCGCAGCAGACAAACGCTGCGCAAAAAGCACGGACTGTCTGTACTGCCTCATAGACTTGTATTGGTCCATGCGTGCCGCGTGAAAACCACGCGGCCCGCACGGACCGAATAAACACTCGTGTGAATCCCCCCTAAGACTTACCTTAGCATTGTTTCCGACCAAGTTCATACCTTCATGGCAGCTTTTTACCCTATGGCAGAGGGACACTTTGGCAGCAAGTGCGAAAAGCTATCCTGTCCGCATGAGGCAATATTCCTGCAAAAGTATTTCAACACCTAGTGGAATCTAGACAAATTGCTGCTGTTCTGAAGGCAAAGGAGGTCTGACATGCTATTAGAGGGGTGTCTCAAATAAAGTGGCCATTCAGTGTATATCTGCTAAGTCAGTTTCTTAAGAACTCTGTGACAAGGTTATTAAAATTACCAGTCGGGATAGATACAAGTTGCATTGAATATCCCTCTTAATACAGTTAATTGAATTAAGAACAAATGTAAAGAATATGGCACAGCTGTAAAATATCCTATAGCAGGCTAACCTCAAAAACTAAGTGACCCTACAAGGTGGGCAGTAGTGATGGGGGCAACCAATAAATAAGACAAGTCTGTAGGAGTTAGGCTGGGTTCACACGACCTATTTTCAGACGTAAACGAGGCGTATTATGCCTCGTTTTACATCTGAAAATACGGCTACAATACGTCGGCAAACATCTGCCCATTCATTTGAATGGGTTTGCCGACGTACTGTGCCGACAACCTGTCAAACGACGACGCGTAAATTGCCTGCCTCGGCAAAGAAGTGCAGGACACTTCTTTGCAACGTAATTTGAGCCGTTCTTCATTGAAGTCAATGAAGAGCAGCTCAAGATTACGGGCCTCAAAGACGCCTCGCATAATGCGAGGAGGAGCTTTTACATCTGAAACTACGCAGCTGTTTTCTCCTGAAAACAGTCTGTCTTTTCAGACGTAAAAGACAGTTCTCGTGTGCACATACCCTTACACCCTCCCTAGTGTTGTTTGGGTTCTGCACCAAAAGCAGGTCTATGAGATAATGGCCAAGTCAAAGTCACTGTTGAAGAATACTCATATGACATCTCAGCTATAGTTTTGTCTAAAAGAATGTGGGAAGATCTAGCGGAAACCCTTTGGGTATAAAAAAACAAACATGAATATTCCCCTCACTTATTCAGCCACTAAGCATTGTAGACTGCACTGCAGCCCACTTTAGGCTTGCAGCACATAAGAGGGCATTGCTCCAGCCTTGTATTGGCAGGTGCGATGGCATCAATGCGCGCGCCTTCCTGCACTGTCCCGCAAACTGCTCAGGCTTCAGGCTGGAAGAGGCCTGCACCCTGCACTACTGTGTGTGATGTGTGTGATGTAGGAATGGAATTAGATGAGCATTTGTGTATATACATATATAAAAAAAATTGGTGCAAAATGATATGCACCCTACTCGTGCGCACTTTGGAGAACACATGGGAGAACTATTAATGTTGAAGGCACTATGGGGGATCTCTGCTTTGGTACAATTAATTTGGGAGCTTTATGTGGGCATTATGCTTTGCACAGTTACTTTTACAATCTCCTACTGTTGGGGACACTCTGCTTGGCACTCTGGGGGAACAACGATTGGCACAATTATTTTGGGGAATACTATGTGGGCACAGAGTTGCATTCAGAAATCTTACTTGGGGGGTCTCTGAGCTGCCTGCTGCTGCCCCCCCTCCTCCACTGCCCGGTAGATTGCCAGTCCCTCTTTGTCCAACTCTGCAGCCAGTGATGATAACATAATTCTATCCTTCTTCCCCTTCTCTTCTTATCTGGTAAGATGTAGAGGCTGAGAAGGAGAGACACACTGGTACAAAACCCTGAAGCCAGCCGTACTCGCTCTTGTCAAACTCTCTCTTTCTCTTTACTGAAGTCTACACTGGAGTGCTCTTCTCCTCTTCTGGCTCTGCTGACTGGCTGCCCCTCGTGCTGCTCCCAGGAATAAAATCTAGCGGGGAGGGGGAAGAAAAACACAAACAATGGTACCACACACACACTATAAGCCACATAAGTAGGCAGTAGAGGCATCAATGCCCCAGAATGAATTCAGACCCCAAACAGACCCTTAAATCATACCTCCAGTTATAAAAGAAAAACCATTAAAGCACAAGAATTTGCAATATAATAGTTTTTCTAAATAATTGTGTTAGGTGTAGTGATGTTAAACGGCAGCACAGAGAGGCCGTGGTCCGTGCTGCAGGCTGCTCACTAGACTGAAGGAGAAAGAGCATCTTGCTCTGACTGCTAAGCTACTGTCCTCAGTGTGGGGTGGGAGCCAGCTCTGGCTCCTGTGCTGGAGGCGGTAACTTAGAAGATTGTGTAGTATACGGTATGGACCGCTGCCTGTCCGTGCTGCAGTTTAACATCATTATACCTTAACGTAATTATTTTAAAAAACTATTTTATTGTAAACTCTTGTTTTATAACCATATTTTTCTTTTATAACTGGAGATACACTTTAAATCAGATAATAAATCAGACATCAGACCTGACCACAAAATTAATTCAGACCCAGACCAGACCCCTTAAATAAAATCAGACCCCAGACCAAACCCAGACCAGAGCAAAAAAACAAGAAGTTCGGACCCCAGACCAGATTGCGGCATTTACCAACCGCTCCTGGGTCTTTTCTTCTCTGTGTACTGACCCACACTGCGACCTCCAAAAGATGCAAAATGGGAACATTAACCGCTCCTCTAGATTGCCATGCAAATTTGTGCTAATTCCTAATTCCTTAGAAGATTACAAAGTTGACGACAGCATCTTCTTAAAGCAAATATTTATTCGTGCCAAACCTGTGCACACAAGAATAGGCGACTTTTCTGCCCCATATATCTTGGCCTTTCTCCAGCCTCATTTGACTTAGATGATACAAAACAAATCCAATAAATAACGGTCTATGTATAAAAAAAACAACTATATTTTATAGGTGTCCGGGGGTTCCAGAACTGTCAGACTACCCTGTTTGTGGGTCCACTGTGTGGGCACTTACTATTAAGGAATGCTTCTAGGCACTATGGGGGCACTCTCATTGGTACAATTATTCTGTGGGCACTCTGTGGACACTATTACTGATTAAGGGCAATTTATGCTGGGCACAATTTTTGGGTGGCACTATTACACTGGTGGCACTATCTACTTGGTAGGTTTATTGTTGGGGCTATAATAATGTCGAACACTATCTGCTTAGCAACATTATTGTTGTGGCACTAAATACTGGAAGGGGCACTTTATGTAAACAATTATTTTTTGGGGCGCTATTTGTGGCAGTAATTCTTGTTGGGGGTACTGTCTGTAAATTATTTTGGAGGGGGCACTATGTGTGTGGCACTAATAATTTTGGGGCACTATGTGTATGGCAATATAATTTCTGGTCAGCACAGCAGGTACAGTATTAGGGGTAGCAGCAGAATGACACTGCTACGGCATGGGGATAGGGAGTTTTTATTGAGAAGATGGGGAGGATGTATTGTTTGAAGATTTTGCATTTTTCAATGAGTTAAACGGCCTAGACTCCAGGCTGATACATTTTATTTATACAGTGCAACAATTTTTAATTGTTATCAGGTCATGAGATCCACCGTGCAGCAGCATTGTTGTTTGGACCTGTTGAACATCCCTTCCAGTCTGTGGTTCAACCCTGGGGGCCTACTTACAGCTGATGTACTCTGTGGGCCAGCGCAATGGGGCAATAGCCCCATTAAGGCTTCATATAATCAGACGTTGGAATCTGTGTTCTGGTAGATTTTTTTTTTTTAATAAGGATTTCAAATGTTATTATGAGATAATATGCAAATATAACCTCTGTCTTTCTGACAGACAATCATGTTCAGTGGTAGATTTAATTATTTAACCCTTAATATTAACTTTCATATGTTTAGCAGTACAGTGGCAGTACATGAGGTGTCATGTACACAGAAAGCTGTTCTTGTCTACGTGTCTGTTTCCGGACTATATCATTATAAATTGAGACTTTTAAATCTTTGTAAGTGTGGATGCCCTTTGACAGCTTTTTTTTTTTTTTTTTTTTTTTTTTTTTGCCAATTTAGAAAAGCAATGGGAACAAGGCTTTAAATCACAGAAAGAATGCATTTATGATTATGGCTTGCTTGAGTCTGTTTTTACCTCTTGTTCAGCTAAAATGCTGTGATAATCCCTTTAGAATTCCCCTTGGCTTAAACCTTAGAGATCTCTGAAAGGCTGTCTCTTAATGTCTCAAGTGTACTTCAACATTCAGCCATAAGCTGTATTCATCCTGTAAAATCCACTTTGTACAATGGAGATGGGTGAAAATTTGATAAAATTACATTTAATCTCCCAAGGTAATTCAGAAGATCCAAGTTTTAAACAATGTAACTAGAACTCTATTAGCTTCTCAATGAGGATATTAAGGAAACTGTTCCAGTGATGCTGCCTCTCGGTTAAAGTATGTAATCTCCTTTCATGGATTCTGGTTTTTTTTAACCACAGGTTTAGATGTAGTGTGTTAGTGATATAATAGTAAGTCATCTATTATAAATTCATGTATTTCGTCTTTAAACTTGACATTTTAATGACTTTCTATTGATGTAACTGTTTGACATTTCTATTGTATGTATTACAATATTATTATTATAATTATTATTATTATTATTATTTTAATCGTTATTAATAATACTAAATATTATTCTTAAAATAACCACCAAAAAACAACAGAAATACTCTTTATGACAAAAGAGAAGAAAATATTCATACACAAACTCCCTTATTGATTGAACCTCCTTTGCTTCAGAATATATGAGACAATCACCTCATAATCCTATTCTATTACTGTTAATTTACTAGCTTGTCATTTATAATTATTCTACCCTTGCTATAAAATAAATAAACTCCCCATGCATTGACTGGATTTGGTGGTCTGCTCATGCACGGCAGCCCATCTGCACAGACAAAACTGCAGTGCGGAGAGCTAGAGCAGCAGAATAAACCTCTTAAAGAGGCTCTGTCACCAGATTATAAATGCCCTATCTCCTACATTATCTGATCGGCGCTGTAATGTAGAGAACAGCAGTGGTTTTTATTTTGAAAAACTATCATTTTTGAGCAAGTTATGAGCTAGTTTAGATTTATGCTAATGAGTTTCTCAATGGACAACTGGGCGTGTTTTTACTTTTTACCAACTGGGTGTTGTACAGAGGAGTGTATGAGGCTGACCAATCAGTGACCAATCAGCGTCATACACTTCTCATTGCTCCAGCCCAGCATGACCTTCAGCACAGTGTGATTGTGCAGTGAAAGAAGTAAACACGCCCAGTTGCTAAAAACACAATACACGCCCAGTTGGAAATAAGGGAAAACACGCCCAGTTGTCCATTAGAAAGGCTCATTTGCATAAATATAAAATTGCTCATAACTTAGCCAAAAATGATCGTTTTTAAAAATAAAAAAAAATGTTACTGTTATCTACATTGCAGCGCCGATCACATGCAATAGGAGATAGGGATTTGATAATCTGGTGACAGAGCCTCTTTAAATAAGTTGCACATTTCAGACTGCTTCAGACTCGCTATAGACACTTTAACTAAGCCGCCGTTACTAATCGTAGCTGTTCTACAATGGGGTGGAACTTAAAAGCCAGGGCAGCGAGGTGGTTCATTGGTTAGCAGTGTTGTCTTGCAGCGCTGGGGTCCTGGATACAAATCGAACCAAGGACAACATCTGCATGGAGTTTGTATGTTCTCCCCGTGTTTGTGTGGGTTTCCTCCCTCAATCCAAAAATATACAGATCAGGGCTTTAGATTGTGAACCACACTGGGGATAGCAGCTTAGGACAACTTCTGCACAGCGCTGCATGTGGTGCAATATAATCAAGAGAAATAAATAAGCCAAACAGCCCACCCTAAAGAAAAGAGATGTGTGGAAGACCACCTATCATACAAGATTGTCAACAGATCACATTGGTGTGCACCACCCAATAAAGTCGTATGATTGAGGAAGGGGAAGGGGGAAAGAAAGTGCGTGATCTGTAATTAAGAGTTAACTTTTATTGGTATACATTAAATGAACAATTAAGCTAAAAGTCCAATGGTGCACCAAGGTATGTGTGAGTGACCCCCAAACTCACATACCTGTGGGCCATGTGTAGTATAATATGGTGTATGGATAAATCGTAGATTGTGTTGCTATCAACAGTGCTTCGGTGAGGAAAACACTATTGTGCTACCATGCTTGAGGTCTAAGACTGCAGCTATGCAAATGTAAGGGCAATGGTAGCCGATAGCACTACCATGCGGCTGTGCTGTAGCACAGTGTAAACGAGACCTTACTATATACGTCCACAGGTAAAGATCTGGGTGAACCAAAACCTGAGCGTGTGGCGCAGTGATAGCTGCAGAGCTGTCAATTGTATAGCATGGTGATCGCCATGCTGAATGACATAGGGCTTAGAGAAGGTAGAATAAATTTTATTGTGAATCAAAAGCAGTATGTACAGATGTAAGACAGTAAGTGGGTCGTGTTGTGTATCACATCTGTAGGAACAGCCGGGGTTGCCTAACTGTGGCCGCGCTCAGCATCAGCTGAGAGGCGGTATCGCAACACTCTGCCGAAGTGTGACTCAACTGTCAGTGGAGTCAGATTTGGCAAGTGTGATGATTCTCAGAGCGGAGCGATGTCTCCAGTGCTGGGAGATCAAAGAGCCCCGCAGGATGAGCTATCCTGCAAGGCAGCAGCCCCGGTCCAGTGAGTGCACCAATGACAGGACCGCTCGGTGAATTCACCGGCGGTCAAAAGGAGCGTAGCGGCTGGTGGGAGTTCACACCCAGCCCCTCAAGAATGACAGCGGGGTGTGCTGCGCTGACAGTACGTTGGTGCTGTGAGCCCAACGATAAGACCGCACGGTGGATTCACCGGCGGTCAAAAGGAGCGTAGCGGCTGGTAGGAGCTGACACCCAGCTGCTCGGGAATAACAGCAGGGCGTGCTGCGCTGATAGCACGCTCGTGCTGTAAGTTGAACAGCCGACTGCTGTCAGAAATGCAGTGGAAGCAATTGATAGCAAATGAGCCTGGATATGGCAACTTGGCCTTAAGTGCACCAGTGGACATTAAAATATAAGAGCACCCGACGCGCGTTTCGCCAGCATTCTGGCTTCTTCTAGGGGTGGGGGACCGCCATTGAACTGCCCTATAAATAGGGCAGAAAATGATTGACATCCAAGCCAGCCAATCAAAAGTCAGGAAGAGAATGTGTAAAGGATCTGCCAGGCACTATGTCTGGGTATACTCCCAGGATTAATCAGTCGACACCTGAGGCCAGACCTCTGAGACTGACACCTGCTCCCACCAATCAGGGTGGCAGGCTCAGGAGTGGGAGAGCCTATCGCGGCCTGGTCAGTCAGAGTTAGCTCCGCCCCCTGTCCATTTATACCTGCCGTTTTCTCTTCCTCCTTGCTTGTTATTCTCTTGGATTCCTGGCCCCACTGCTGCCTTGCTCCAGCCTGCTTCTGCCGTGCTTCTGCCTTGCTTCAGTTCCGTTTATCCTGCGTTGCTCTGCCCCTGGCTTGCTTCTGCTCCGTGCTCCCGTTTGTATACTCCACTACTTCCTGATCCTGACTGGCTCTTTCCCGCTCCGTTTCCTCGCGGCGTTCCGTGGGCTACTGTATTCCCTTGCGTGTTCCCTGTTTGTACCCCCTTGCACTTAGACAGCGTAGGGACCGCCGCCCAGTTGTACCCCGTCGCCTAGGGCGGGTCGTTGCAAGTAGGCAGGGACAGGGCGGTGGGTAGATTAGGGCTCACTTGTTCCCTTCACCTCCTTCCGGCATTACATAATAACAAGCCCTTACCTAGTCTACCATTTCTTCTACGCTGACGCTATAATGGACCCCCTTGAGACCCTAACCCAGCAGATGCAGGGCCTCTCCCTACAGGTCCAGGCCCTGGCTCAGAGGGTCAATCAGTCTGACGCTGCCTTTGTAGTACCCCTCACCTCACCTTTAGAACCCAACCTCCAGTTACCTGACCGGTTCTCAGGGGACCGTAAGACTTTTCTCTCCTTCCGGGAGAGTTGCAGACTTTATTTCCGCCTAAGACCTCACTCCTCAGGTTCCGAGAACCAGCGGGTGGGTATCATTATATCCCGACTCCAGGAAGGGCCCCAAGAGTGGGCCTTCTCCTTGGCTCCTGACGCCCCTGAACTTTCCTCCGTTGATCGGTTTTTCTCTGCCCTCGGTCTCATTTACGACGAGACTGACAGGACTGCCTTAGCCGAGAGTCAGCTGGTGACCTTACGTCAGGGTAGGAGACCTGTTGAGGAATACTGTGCTGATTTTAGAAAGTGGTGCGTAGCTTCCCGGTGGAACGACCCGGCCCTAAAGTGCCAGTTTAGGTTAGGATTATCTGACGCCCTGAAGGATCTGCTGGTTAGCTACCCCTCTTCTGACTCCCTAGACCAGATTATGGCCCTAGCAGTACGACTTGACCGACGTCTCAGGGAACGTCAGCTTGAACGTTTCAATGTTTTCCCCTCTGACTGCCCTGCGATTCCCCCCGAGGTCCCGTCTCCTCGCTCTTCCACGGAGGACTCGGAGGTACCTATGCAACTCGGGGCCTCCATGTCCCCTCGACAACGTAGAGAGTTTCGCAGGAAGAATGGTCTCTGCTTCTATTGTGGGGACGACAAGCATCTACTGAACACCTGTCCCAGGCGCAAGAATAAGCAGCCGGAAAACTTCCGCGCCTAAGTGATCATCGGGGAGGTCACTTGGGCGCACAGGTATTTCCCGTTAATACTAAACGCAATAAGATTTTGCTTCCCTTTCAGGTCTCGTTTGCTGGCCGGTCTGCCACTGGCAGTGCCTTCGTGGATTCTGGCTCATCTGCTAATATCATGTCTGTGGAATTTGCTATGTCTCTAAAGATGCCTTTTATTGATTTACCTTATCCTATCCCTGTAGTAGGTATCGACTCCACTCCTCTTGCTAATGGTTATTTTACTCAGCATACTCCTGTTTTTGAACTCCGTGTTGGCTCCATGCATTTGGAGCAGTGCTCTGTACTGGTGATGCAGGGATTATCGTCCGATCTGGTATTAGGTCTTCCCTGGTTGCAGCTGCATAATCCCACGTTTGATTGGAATACTGGGGATCTCACCAAATGGGGTAGTGAATGCCTGATGTCATGTCTTTCGGTTAACTCTATTTCTCCCCGGGAGGAGGTAAACACGCTTCCTGAGTTTGTTCAGGACTTCGCTGATGTGTTTTCTAAGGAGGCCTCCGAGGTGTTGCCCCCTCATAGAGATTACGATTGCGCCATCGATTTGGTGCCTGATGCCAAGCTTCCTAAGGGGAGGATATTTAATCTTTCATGTCCTGAACGTAAAGCTATGAGGGAGTATATCCAAGAATGCCTGGCCAAGGGTTTCATTCGCCCCTCGACTTCTCCTGTAGGTGCTGGCTTCTTCTTCGTGGGGAAGAAGGATGGTGGTCTTAGGCCGTGCATTGATTATCGGAACTTGAATAAGGTCACAGTAAGGAACCAGTATCCCCTGCCTTTGATTCCGGATCTTTTTAATCAGGTTCAGGGGGCCCAATGGTTCTCTAAGTTCGATCTACGGGGGGCATATAACCTTATCCGCATCAAAGAGGGGGATGAGTGGAAAACTGCGTTCAACACGCCCGAAGGTCATTTCGAATACCTAGTCATGCCCTTTGGGTTGTGTAATGCCCCTGCCGTCTTCCAGAATTTTATTAATGAAATCCTGAGAGATTACCTGGGTAATTTTCTTGTTGTGTACCTTGATGACATACTGGTGTTTTCCAAGGACTGGTCCTCGCACGTGGAGCATGTCAGGAAGGTCCTCCAGGTCCTTCGGGAAAATAATCTGTTTGCGAAGACCGAAAAATGTGTGTTTGGGGTACAGGAAATACCATTTTTAGGTCAAATCCTCACTCCTCATGAATTCCGCATGGACCCTGCCAAGGTTCAGGCTGTGGCGGAATGGGTCCAACCTGCCTCCCTGAAGGCGCTACAGTGTTTTTTGGGATTCGCTAACTATTACAGGAGATTTATTGCCAACTTCTCGGTCGTCGCTAAGCCTCTTACGGACCTCACTCGCAAGGGTGCTGATGTCCTTCATTGGCCCCCTGAGGCCGTCCAGGCTTTTGAGACCCTCAAGAAGTGCTTTATCTCGGCCCCCGTGCTGGTTCAGCCCAACCAAAGGGAGCCATTTATTGTGGAGGTTGACGCGTCTGAGGTGGGAGTGGGGGCCGTCTTGTCCCAGGGTACC
Source organism: Rhinoderma darwinii (assembly GCF_050947455.1). Lineage (NCBI taxonomy): Eukaryota > Metazoa > Chordata > Amphibia > Anura > Rhinodermatidae > Rhinoderma > Rhinoderma darwinii. The sequence goes on along the minus strand of NC_134691.1, from coordinate 305,129,792 downwards.
AGCTCCCTCACCCATCTCCGCCCCTGTGCTTACTTCTCTAGGAAGTTTTCGTCCACGGAGTGTAACTATGATATTGGCAACCGCGAACTTTTAGCCATTAAATGGGCTTTTGAAGAGTGGCGTCACTTCTTGGAGGGGGCCAGACACCAGGTAACGGTCCTTACTGACCACAAGAATCTGGTTTTCCTAGAATCTGCCCGGAGGCTTAATCCTAGACAAGCTCGTTGGGCACTATTCTTTACCAGATTTAATTTCTTGGTTACCTATAGGGCTGGGTCCAAAAATATTAAGGCTGATGCACTGTCACGTAGTTTCATGGCTAATCCTCCTTCTGAGAAGGATCCTGCTTGTATTTTACCCCCTGGTATAATTGTTTCTGCCACTGATTCTGACTTAGCCTCTGACATCGCGGCTGATCAAGGTTCAGCTCCCGGGAACCTCCCTGGGGACAAACTGTTTGTCCCCCTGCAATACCGGCTAAGGGTGCTCAGGGAAAACCATGACTCCGCTCTATCTGGTCATCCTGGCATCTTGGGTACCAAACTCCTCATTACCAGAAACTATTGGTGGCCTGGGTTGCCTAAAGACGTTAGGGCTTACCTCGCCGCTTGTGAGGTCTGTGCTAGGTCCAAGACCCCTAGGTCCCGACCTGCGGGCTTACTACGTTCCTTGCCCATTCCCCAGAGACCTTGGACCCATATCTCCATGGATTTTATCACCGATTTGCCTCCATCTCAGGGCAAGTCGGTGGTGTGGGTGGTAGTAGACCGCTTCAGCAAGATGTGCCACTTTGTGCCCCTTAAGAAACTACCTAACGCCAAGACGTTAGCTTCTTTGTTTGTGAAACACATTTTGCGTCTCCATGGGGCCCCAGTCAATATCGTTTCGGACAGAGGGGTACAATTTGTTTCCTTATTTTGGAGAGCTTTTTGTAAAAAATTGGAGATTGATCTGTCCTTCTCCTCCGCCTTCCATCCCGAAACTAATGGCCAAACGGAAAGGACTAACCAATCCCTGGAACAATATTTAAGGTGTTTCATTTCTGACTGTCAATTTGATTGGGTCTCATTCCTTCCCCTCGCCGAATTTTCCCTGAATAACCGGGTCAGTAACTCGTCAGGGGTCTCCCCGTTTTTCTGTAATTTCGGGTTTAATCCTAGGTTCTCCTCCGTTTCCCCTGGTGGTTCCAATAATCCCGAGGTAGAGGACGTTCATCGGGAACTGTGCACAGTCTGGGCCCAGGTTCAGAAGAACCTAGAGGCGTCCCAGAGCGTACAAAAGATTCAGGCTGATTGTAGACGTTCTGCTAACCCCCGGTTTGTCGTCGGGGATCTTGTGTGGTTGTCGTCGAGGAACTTGCGCCTTAAGGTCCCGTCCAGGAAGTTTGCTCCCCGATTTATTGGACCTTATAAGGTCATTGAAGTCCTCAACCCTGTATCCTTCCGTCTGGAGCTGCCCCCATCCTTTCGTATACACGACGTCTTCCATGCCTCCCTCCTGAAACGCTGCTCCCCGTCCTGGTCCCCCTCGAGGAAACCTCCTGTTCCCGTTCTCACCCCTGAGGGGGTGGAATTCGAGGTGGCCAAGATTGTGGACAGTAGGATGATCCAGGGCTCCCTCCAGTACCTGGTCCATTGGAGAGGATACGGGCCGGAGGAGAGGACTTGGGTTCCTGCTCGAGATGTTCACGCTGGGGTATTGATCAGGAGGTTCCACCTTCTCTTCCCCACTAAACCGGGTCCTCTTAGTAAGGGTCCGGTGGCCCCTCATAAAGGGGGGAGTACTGTAAAGGATCTGCCAGGCACTATGTCTGGGTATACTCCCAGGATTAATCAGTCGACACCTGAGGCCAGACCTCTGAGACTGACACCTGCTCCCACCAATCAGGGTGGCAGGCTCAGGAGTGGGAGAGCCTATCGCGGCCTGGTCAGTCAGAGTTAGCTCCGCCCCCTGTCCATTTATACCTGCCGTTTTCTCTTCCTCCTTGCTTGTTATTCTCTTGGATTCCTGGCCCCACTGCTGCCTTGCTCCAGCCTGCTTCTGCCGTGCTTCTGCCTTGCTTCAGTTCCGTTTATCCTGCGTTGCTCTGCCCCTGGCTTGCTTCTGCTCCGTGCTCCCGTTTGTATACTCCACTACTTCCTGATCCTGACTGGCTCTTTCCCGCTCCGTTTCCTCGCGGCGTTCCGTGGGCTACTGTATTCCCTTGCGTGTTCCCTGTTTGTACCCCCTTGCACTTAGACAGCGTAGGGACCGCCGCCCAGTTGTACCCCGTCGCCTAGGGCGGGTCGTTGCAAGTAGGCAGGGACAGGGCGGTGGGTAGATTAGGGCTCACTTGTTCCCTTCACCTCCTTCCGCCATTACAGAATGCAGGTCAAATTGAATGAATGAACAATTGAATAAAGAGCAAAAAGTTATAACAGCTCATATCAGGTTAGACACTTGAAAAAATGTATCAAGTGTCAAAATGAAGATCAAATGGATCTTAAATGGGCCAGAACAATTACAAAAGAAGAAATATAAAGTGAATAAATAAATGAATTGATGTATATAAGAATTTTTGAATTTTATTGTGAGAATAACCCACCCAGTATGTACCACAAAAGTATGTATTATGATATCTAAATTATTAAATTTAAACCTAAATTAAAAATTGTTATATGATTATTATATTTCAAAAACTTCTTTTTACAAAATTTTTTCAGAAATCTTTCAAAAACCCTTCAAAAATTATTTTATACATTTTATACATTTTAATTTATCAGAGGGTCCCACGCACATATGGAACATGGTCAATTATCAGAGAAAACAACCGAACCCGAAGTTCTCATTCAGTCCAAATGGATTAACTGTATTAAAATTAAAGATCCATTCGCTTTCTTTTTTGAGCAGTGCCAGATCTAAATCTCCCCTTCTAATGCCCAACCGTATTTGGCATATAGCCCAGCCTTTGAGAGTGGTCCAATTCAAATTATGTTTAATTTTAAAGTGTCTGGCTATTGGGGTAGGGCAGAATGGTTTATTTCTCGACTGACAATCAGTAAGATTCTTATCATAATTGATGATAGAGTTGATGTGTTCCCTGATACGGATGCGTAATTCTCTCACTGTTTTGCCAATGTATTTGAGGCCACAAGGGCATTCAAGACAATAGATCACACCTGGTGTATCACACCTGATGTGGTCCCTGATGCTATGCCGGGTTCCATGTGCATCTATAAAGTGTCTTTTATGTACCAAGACTCTACAAGCCCTGCACATGTTGCAAGGGTAAAATCCAGGGTTCGGGATGGTCTTGGTACTGTTAGATCTTGAGAAATGGCTCCGTACTAACATGTTCGAAATTGTCTTGCCCTTTCTATATCCCAGAGACACTCTATTTCCCAAAAGGTTCTTCAATGTGGGGTCACTGAGCAAAATATTCCAATGGCGGTTAAGGGCGTTATTCATTTCATCCCAATTCTGATGGAAATCTGTGATGAAACGTGGTTGTTCATGTCCCACATCTACCTTTACCTTTGGGACCAACAGCGTTTGACGCTCAGTTCTCAATGCCCAATTGTATGCCCTTTTGATACTTTTTTTAGAATAATTTCTCACTGACAGTCTATTTTTCAATTCAGCAGCCCTTGTTTTAAAAAGCTGAAAGGTTGAACAGTTCCGTCTAAGACGCAAAAATTCCCCTTTAGGGATCCCTTTGATAGTACTATTAGAATGAGCACTTGTGGCGTCCAGAAGGCTGTTAGTGGCCGTCTCCTTACGAAAGAGGTCTGTCTCAATGATTCCATCTTCGTTCACAAAGATCCTCACATCCAGAAAAGGGATTGAGTGTTGGTCGTAATTAGTAGTCAATTTTAAATTGAAATTGTTGGTGTTAAGAATTTTTACGAAGTTTTCCAGATCACTGGCGGGACCGTTCCAGATGAACATGATATCATCAATGTAACGCCGCCACACATTGATGTTAGCTGTAAATTGATCCATTGAGGGACAGAAGACAAATGTTTCTTCCCACCAGCCAAGGTAGAGATTTGCAAAAGTTGGTGCTACTGCTGCTCCCATCGCCGTTCCGCGCACTTGTAAATAGAACCGTCCATCAAAAACAAAATAATTGTGTTTGAGGATGAACCTCAGTGCACGTAAGACGAAAGTCCTGCGTATCGGACTGTAGTCATCCTTCCTTAATAAGAAGAATTCCACTGCGCTGCAACCTGTGTCATGGTCAATACTGGTGTACAAAGATTCCACGTCACAGGTAGCCAGCCAGTCAGTCACCTCCAAGGTGCTACCATCCAGATCCTTGAGGATCTGCATAGTGTCCCTGGCAAAATGTGCAGGGCTTGTAGAGTCTTGGTACATAAAAGACACTTTATAGATGCACATGGAACCCGGCATAGCATCAGGGACCACATCAGGTGTGATACACCAGGTGTGATCTATTGTCTTGAATGCCCTTGTGGCCTCAAATACATTGGCAAAACAGTGAGAGAATTACGCATCCGTATCAGGGAACACATCAACTCTATCATCAATTATGATAAGAATCTTACTGATTGTCAGTCGAGAAATAAACCATTCTGCCCTACCCCAATAGCCAGACACTTTAAAATTAAACATAATTTGAATTGGACCACTCTCAAAGGCTGGGCTATATGCCAAATACGGTTGGGCATTAGAAGGGGAGATTTAGATCTGGCACTGCTCAAAAAAGAAAGCGAATGGATCTTTAATTTTAATACAGTTAATCCATTTGGACTGAATGAGAACTTCGGGTTCGGTTGTTTTCTCTGATAATTGACCATGTTCCATATGTGCGTGGGACCCTCTGATAAATTAAAATGTATAAAATGTATAAAATAATTTTTGAAGGGTTTTTGAAAGATTTCTGAAAAATTTTTGTAAAAAGAAGTTTTTGAAATATAATAATCATATAACAATTTTTAATTTAGGTTTAAATTTAATAATTTAGATATCATAATACATACTTTTGTGGTACATACTGGGTGGGTTATTCTCACAATAAAATTCAAAAATTCTTATATACATCAATTCATTTATTTATTCACTTTATATTTCTTCTTTTGTAATTGTTCTGGCCCATTTAAGATCCATTTGATCTTCATTTTGACACTTGATACATTTTTTCAAGTGTCTAACCTGATATGAGCTGTTATAACTTTTTGCTCTTTATTCAATTGTTCATTCATTCAATTTGACCTGCATTCTCTTCCTGACTTTTGATTGGCTGGCTTGGATGTCAATCATTTTCTGCCCTATTTATAGGGCAGTTCAATGGCGGTCCCCACCCCTAGAAGAAGCCAGAATGCTGGCGAAACGCGCGTCGGGTGCTCTTATATTTTAATGTCCACTGGTGCACTTAAGGCCAAGTTGCCATATCCAGGCTCATTTGCTATCAATTGCTTCCACTGCATTTCTGACAGCAGTCGGCTGTTCAACTTACAGCACGAGCGTGCTATCAGCGCAGCACGCCCTGCTGTTATTCCCGAGCAGCTGGGTGTCAGCTCCTACCAGCCGCTACGCTCCTTTTGACCGCCGGTGAATCCACCGTGCGGTCTTATCGTTGGGCTCACAGCACCAACGTGCTGTCAGCGCAGCACACCCCGCTGTCATTCTTGAGGGGCTGGGTGTGAACTCCCACCAGCCGCTACGCTCCTTTTGACCGCCGGTGAATTCACCGAGCGGTCCTGTCATTGGTGCACTCACTGGACCGGGGCTGCTGCCTTGCAGGATAGCTCATCCTGCGGGGCTCTTTGATCTCCCAGCACTGGAGACATCGCTCCGCTCTGAGAATCATCACACTTGCCAAATCTGACTCCACTGACAGTTGAGTCACACTTCGGCAGAGTGTTGCGATACCGCCTCTCAGCTGATGCTGAGCGCGGCCACAGTTAGGCAACCCCGGCTGTTCCTACAGATGTGATACACAACACGACCCACTTACTGTCTTACATCTGTACATACTGCTTTTGATTCACAATAAAATTTATTCTACCTTCTCTAAGCCCTATGTCATTCAGCATGGCGATCACCATGCTATACAATTGACAGCTCTGCAGCTATCACTGCGCCACACGCTCAGGTTTTGGTTCACCCAGATCTTTACCTGTGGACGTATATAGTAAGGTCTCGTTTACACTGTGCTACAGCACAGCCGCATGGTAGTGCTATCGGCTACCATTGCCCTTACATTTGCATAGCTGCAGTCTTAGACCTCAAGCATGGTAGCACAATAGTGTTTTCCTCACCGAAGCACTGTTGATAGCAACACAATCTACGATTTATCCATACACCATATTATACTACACATGGCCCACAGGTATGTGAGTTTGGGGGTCACTCACACATACCTTGGTGCACCATTGGACTTTTAGCTTAATTGTTCATTTAATGTATACCAATAAAAGTTAACTCTTAATTACAGATCACACACTTTCTTTCCCCCTTCCCCTTCCTCAATCATACGACTTTATTGGGTGGTGCACACCAATGTGATCTGTTGACAATCTTGTATGATAGGTGGTCTTCCACACATCTCCTTACATAAATTGTGTCCTGCTTGGACACACTCTGACCATCAAGTCTACAAACATAATTTTCTATATAAATTTTTTATATCCTTTTGATCATGGCCAAAATTACGGACCAGTTAAAATATAGAATGCAGCGTCAGAAGGAAGACGTTACAAGTGTCTTTTCAGGTAATCAAGATTACAGCCAGGGGACATTACCGGCTGTAATGCATATAGATGATCTTCTCAAAAAGTTCAAAAACCTACAAATTAGGCAGGTCCAATCAACATGGACTAAATCAACGCTCGAACAATATCTGGAGCAAGGTCTAATATCCAGGGGTCTCCGCATCCCACTCTTTCCCTCATACGAATTGTCTAAACCAGGGTTAAAGGAGAGATGGGAATCAGCACTGTCAGAGTGCTCTAGAACACTCATGGGCATTCTGATTGAGGATGAAACACATATATTGAACACTGTAGAGAAGGACCTCGATGCCCTTACTCCCAATCTGGAGAGCCATGAAAGCTCTGTACAATTCACTGAAGCATTTAAAAGAACAATGGATCATATTGATCAGATAGAGACTAAGGTCAAGAATAGAAAGAGGAAGAAATACTCACGTGATAAGGCGGATTACTCCAGAGGTGAGATTTATGACTGGGGCAAAACAAAATCTCTAAGGCTTAACAAAACTCAATACAATAGGGTAAACAATATTGAACCCAGTGACCCGCATGACTTCTCGGACACCGGGACTGATGGCACGGATATCTCGGATTCTGATCTAGATCCACCACAGTCCCAGGGTAGATACCCCACAAGACACAAAAACCCGTCTAAGAAACCTGATGATCATACCGAGGTCCCTTTTTTACGGGACAGAGGGAGATGGGGTTTCAGGGGCTCCCAAGCAGGGAGAGGAGGTCATCGGAGAACCTACAAGAAATGAATATCAGCCCTGTTGATGCACGTGAGAATTGTCTCAGAGTCATCAACCTTTCCAAACATGTACTGACTAACTCACAAATCTCAGTCCTCAAAAAAGGCTTCAATTACTGTGTAACCACAAAATTAAATAAATTTACAGTCATTAAGGATCTCCATCTGTTTGGACGAAAACTTTATTATCAAAAACTCTACAATAAATCAATCACTCATATACATAATGATCCAACCAACACAGGGAATGTGGAATCGCTATCGTATGTAGAACAGAATACCCTTAGGGATTTGGAGGAATTACTTGCTGAAAATTCAGCAATAGTTGAAGGTAACGAAATGGGTTCTTCAACTCCTCATAAATTCAAGAAGAAACTCCAATCCAAAAATCGCGTCATGCCCCAACTTGACAGCTGCCCGGCGATTAAAGTTTTCATAGATTTAGTAACACATGATCTATTGTCATTGCCCACCACATGCCCATCTAACAATATCAGTCCAAACGAAGAAAGGGCCTTACAAGAAATGCAAAAATGGGAGGATGTGGTTTTTAAAAACTCAGATAAAGGGGGCAATGTGGTCATATGGTCTAAGGATCAGTATCTACATGAGGCGAAGAGACAACTGATGGACAAGGCATGCTATCGCCCATTATGGGGTGACCCCACCTCACAGTTTGTCAATGACTATAACGACATGATTTCAGAGGGTTTTGAAGGAGGTGCAATTACGGCCACTGAGAGGGATTTTCTCAAAGTACAAAACCCTAGGATTTCCACATTTTACCTCCTTCCTAAGATTCACAAGAATTCCACTAACCCCCCGGGGAGGCCCATTGTCTCTGGTGTGGGAAATTTGACCGAAAATTGTAATCACTGGTTGGACCATGAATTGCGTGAACTTGTCTACCAGTTGCCTTCCCACACCAGGGACACTATGCAGATCCTCAAGGATCTGGATGGTAGCACCTTGGAGGTGACTGACTGGCTGGCTACCTGTGACGTGGAATCTTTGTACACCAGTATTGACCATGACACAGGTTGCAGCGCAGTGGAATTCTTCTTATTAAGGAAGGATGACTACAGTCCGATACGCAGGACTTTCGTCTTACGTGCACTGAGGTTCATCCTCAAACACAATTATTTTGTTTTTGATGGACGGTTCTATTTACAAGTGCGCGGAACGGCGATGGGAGCAGCAGTAGCACCAACTTTTGCAAATCTCTACCTTGGCTGGTGGGAAGAAACATTTGTCTTCTGTCCCTCAATGGATCAATTTACAGCTAACATCAATGTGTGGCGGCGTTACATTGATGATATCATGTTCATCTGGAACGGTCCCGCCAGTGATCTGGAAAACTTCGTAAAAATTCTTAACACCAACAATTTCAATTTAAAATTGACTACTAATTACGACCAACACTCAATCCCTTTTCTGGACGTGAGGATCTTTGTGAACGAAGATGGAATCATTGAGACAGACCTCTTTCGTAAGGAGACGGCCACTAACAGCCTTCTGGACGCCACAAGTGCTCATTCTAATAGTACTATCAAAGGGATCCCTAAAGGGGAATTTTTGCGTCTTAGACGGAACTGTTCAACCTTTCAGCTTTTTAAAACAAGGGCTGCTGAATTGAAAAATAGACTGTCAGTGAGAAATTATTCTAAAAAAAGTATCAAAAGGGCATACAATTGGGCATTGAGAACTGAGCGTCAAACGCTGTTGGTCCCAAAGGTAAAGGTAGATGTGGGACATGAACAACCACGTTTCATCACAGATTTCCATCAGAATTGGGATGAAATGAATAACGCCCTTAACCGCCATTGGAATATTTTGCTCAGTGACCCCACATTGAAGAACCTTTTGGGAAATAGAGTGTCTCTGGGATATAGAAAGGGCAAGACAATTTCGAACATGTTAGTACGGAGCCATTTCTCAAGATCTAACAGTACCAAGACCATCCCGAACCCTGGATTTTACCCTTGCAAAATGTGCAGGGCTTGTAGAGTCTTGGTACATAAAAGACACTTTATAGATGCACATGGAACCCGGCATAGCATCAGGGACCACATCAGGTGTGATACACCAGGTGTGATCTATTGTCTTGAATGCCCTTGTGGCCTCAAATACATTGGCAAAACAGTGAGAGAATTACGCATCCGTATCAGGGAACACATCAACTCTATCATCAATTATGATAAGAATCTTACTGATTGTCAGTCGAGAAATAAACCATTCTGCCCTACCCCAATAGCCAGACACTTTAAAATTAAACATAATTTGAATTGGACCACTCTCAAAGGCTGGGCTATATGCCAAATACGGTTGGGCATTAGAAGGGGAGATTTAGATCTGGCACTGCTCAAAAAAGAAAGCGAATGGATCTTTAATTTTAATACAGTTAATCCATTTGGACTGAATGAGAACTTCGGGTTCGGTTGTTTTCTCTGATAATTGACCATGTTCCATATGTGCGTGGGACCCTCTGATAAATTAAAATGTATAAAATGTATAAAATAATTTTTGAAGGGTTTTTGAAAGATTTCTGAAAAAATTTTGTAAAAAGAAGTTTTTGAAATATAATAATCATATAACAATTTTTAATTTAGGTTTAAATTTAATAATTTAGATATCATAATACATACTTTTGTGGTACATACTGGGTGGGTTATTCTCACAATAAAATTCAAAAATTCTTATATACATCAATTCATTTATTTATTCACTTTATATTTCTTCTTTTGTAATTGTTCTGGCCCATTTAAGATCCATTTGATCTTCATTTTGACACTTGATACATTTTTTCAAGTGTCTAACCTGATATGAGCTGTTATAACTTTTTGCTCTTTATTCAATTGTTCATTCATTCAATTTGACCTGCATTCTCTTCCTGACTTTTGATTGGCTGGCTTGGATGTCAATCATTTTCTGCCCTATTTATAGGGCAGTTCAATGGCGGTCCCCCACCCCTAGAAGAAGCCAGAATGCTGGCGAAACGCGCGTCGGGTGCTCTTATATTTTAATGTCCACTGGTGCACTTAAGGCCAAGTTGCCATATCCAGGCTCATTTGCTATCAATTGCTTCCACTGCATTTCTGACAGCAGTCGGCTGTTCAACTTACAGCACGAGCGTGCTATCAGCGCAGCACGCCCTGCTGTTATTCCCGAGCAGCTGGGTGTCAGCTCCTACCAGCCGCTACGCTCCTTTTGACCGCCGGTGAATCCACCGTGCGGTCTTATCGTTGGGCTCACAGCACCAACGTGCTGTCAGCGCAGCACACCCCGCTGTCATTCTTGAGGGGCTGGGTGTGAACTCCCACCAGCCGCTACGCTCCTTTTGACCGCCGGTGAATTCACCGAGCGGTCCTGTCATTGGTGCACTCACTGGACCGGGGCTGCTGCCTTGCAGGATAGCTCATCCTGCGGGGCTCTTTGATCTCCCAGCACTGGAGACATCGCTCCGCTCTGAGAATCATCACACTTGCCAAATCTGACTCCACTGACAGTTGAGTCACACTTCGGCAGAGTGTTGCGATACCGCCTCTCAGCTGATGCTGAGCGCGGCCACAGTTAGGCAACCCCGGCTGTTCCTACAGATGTGATACACAACACGACCCACTTACTGTCTTACATCTGTACATACTGCTTTTGATTCACAATAAAATTTATTCTACCTTCTCTAAGCCCTATGTCATTCAGCATGGCGATCACCATGCTATACAATTGACAGCTCTGCAGCTATCACTGCGCCACACGCTCAGGTTTTGGTTCACCCAGATCTTTACCTGTGGACGTATATAGTAAGGTCTCGTTTACACTGTGCTACAGCACAGCCGCATGGTAGTGCTATCGGCTACCATTGCCCTTACATTTGCATAGCTGCAGTCTTAGACCTCAAGCATGGTAGCACAATAGTGTTTTCCTCACCGAAGCACTGTTGATAGCAACACAATCTACGATTTATCCATACACCATATTATACTACACATGGCCCACAGGTGTGTGAGTTTGGGGGTCACTCACACATACCTTGGTGCACCATTGGACTTTTAGCTTAATTGTTCATTTAATGTATACCAATAAAAGTTAACTCTTAATTACAGATCACACACTTTCTTTCCCCCTTCCCCTTCCTCAATCATACCACCCTAAAGAAAATACTGCAGGTAAGCAAACTTGGGTAAGCTCACAACTAAACATCAGCATCACATTGAACAGGTTTTTAGGTTTGTTGGGCAATATATACTATTATGAATAATTTTCCACAGTCTGACAAGTAACTTGGATCTTCTGGGCACAATGCATAATCAATTACAGTACACCCCCAACTATCATGTGCCATCTATAGTAGCCCTTAAACACAAAAATACAACTGCAACTGCACGGTGCACCCCTGACCACAGTGATTCTCATAACACACACAATGTTTTGTATGAGTATATTCAGCTAGAAATAAAGTAACACAACATACTGTATGTTTGCTTTAGGAAACAAATCTTAATAAAAGAACAGGAATATAGGTACATTGTTTCAAATAAATTTTTGTGCAAAAGATATATTCTGACTTCAGTTTCAGGGAAGCAATAGGTACTGAACTACAAAACTTGTTTACTTGCCTAGGAAATTCGTTAAATGCATGTGGGTTTGGATGTGGGGTTTCTCTGACAATTATATTAATTGAGAAGTTATTTAAATATATTATGAATCTTAAAGGCTATGTAAATCTTTGAACACTTTTTCTAAAAAAAAAATAAAACAATGTGTCATGGTATTTTAAAGAGCTTTGTAATTGTTTTTTATTTAAAAAAAAAAATGCTTTACTTTTTGAGATATAACTTCTAGGTATCCTGGATATCTAGAAGTTGTATTTTGCTCTCAAACCCAATTCCGTCAGGACAGTGGGACTGACGACTTCGGTGACAGTGGGTCCCGCATGTCTCTGACACGCAACATCCACCTGTTATCGATTACATTTGAGTTCATGAACTCAGATGTAATCGATAATTGCTGAATCTTGCGTGTCAGAGACATGCGGGACCCACTGTCACCGAAGTCGTCAGTCCCGCTGACCTGACGCAATTGGGTTTGAGCACAAGATACAGCTTCTATTTATCCAGGATACATAGAAGCTGTATCTCAAAAAGTAAAGCATTTTTTTAAATAAAAAACAATGACAATGCTGGTTAAAATACCAAGATACATTGTTTTATTTTTTTTTTTTAAAAGAAGGTTTACATAGCCTTTTACGAATCTATCTAAATAGTAATTTTCATGAAACGATCTAGGACTCTGGCTGGAATGTTTTGTAAGCATTTAGAAAATCTTAGTTAATAGAAGGGGTACCCCATTCAGGACCATCTTCTATTAGTGAGAGTGGCTACAAAGAGTCTTTTGTTTTGGAGAACCCATTGATTTGATACTGAAAGCCCTTTGATACAGCAGTGCCCTCACGACTATTATATAGTAACAACTCACTACTATTATATAGTGAACCCCCGAAAAAAAGCAGGGAGGGCAAAACCCAGGGTCAGGCTAGTGCACGGTGTGCCACGTTCTTATTGTTCAAAGCTGTTTTTTTATCAATTTGTAATGTAATGAGTATGGTAATAAAAGTTTTCTTTTATTGAAGAAATCTCACAGTGTCACACAATGTCGGGCTCTGTTCACTATATGCAGCTCTGGAATAGCACAAGTACAATCGGTGTGCATGAGAGGTACAAAACAGGCTGTAGATTTGAGCGTTGTGCAATAAACTAAGTTCCATGAGTGTTTTTACATCCATGTGTGCAAGACTGTGATTATTTTTGTGATATTGGAACATTGTCTGCAGTATCAATACATAAAAACTCAGGTGGAAGAAAGGAGGCTACCTCTGCATTGGATGTGATTTTGTGAAAACATTGAGCGGTGAAACTGTATATTGCTTTTATTTCTGACTTTTAATAGGACATTTGCAGACTTGCACTCTTTTCAAGTTCACCTACACCATTTATTGTATACATTAATCCTTGTGCGCTTATTTGTTAATCTATTACTGACAGGTCACTGTCTCTCTCACAGTAAGTATACTCATCCTCTGCTGCAGATATCATCCTGAAGATCTGATTGGTTTACTCAGAATACACCTGAATATAAAAGACATATTTAAAGATTAAAGTGAATCTCTAGCCGCGATATCCTGCCCAATCTGACATCGGACGTAGAGAGACACTACTGCACGCTGAGCGGTACAGTTCCTATGGCAACCATACATTGCGTTGAGAGTATTATGCTGGGGTTCTATTTTAACTAATTAATAAAGGCAACTGTACCGCCCAGCTTGTAGTATCATCTCTCCACTATGTCGGATTGGGTGGGAGATCGGAACTGGAGGTACACTTAGAAAAATACAATTGAAGGTTATAAAAGTTACATAAGTAGTGGTATAAAGAGGAATAAAGTGGGGTTGTCCATTCCTCAGAGGATGCCATGCTTGTGGGTATGAGCATGGGGACTTTATGGACACTTCCCCAGCCTCAACACATGGGTGATACTTTTGGCTTTATGATTTGCATTTCTGGCATAATTTTTTAGCAGACATGTCATTTTCTGTATTGGTATATATTACACACACCTTTGGTTGTGCTATATATGAAAAAATAAATAAATATATATATATATATATATATATATATATATATATATAGATAGATAGATAGATAGATAGATAGATAGATAGATAGATAGATATATTCCGAATTGTATATTTCTGAACTTTGTTGTGTACCTTCTGTGCCCTAGATTTATATGGGAGGTTATACCCCACGTAAGGGCCGGCGTCAGCACCCGGCAAACCCGGGGCAAGTGCCGGGGACCACTCCACTTGGGGGGCCCACTCGGCCGCTGGGTGCTGACGCTGCTATCGTTAAGGCATCACTGTCCATATATGGACAGTGATGTAAGAAGGAGAGGAGTGCCAGGCAGAGCGCTAGCGGCTCTGCTGCTCTGCTCTGGGACTCAGTCTCTGGGAAAGCCCCTGACATCGCTATCCATATATGGACTGTGAATATGGACAGCGATGCCAGGACCAGAACAGTGTCCTAGCCTGACCACACTGGTCCCGCCTCCAACTGAGCCTGCGTCTGCAGGAAGCAGATTCAGTTGCTTTGAATGCTGGAGCCTCACTCCAGCATTCACTGTGCCGTGAGCAGCTCGGCACAGGCAGGTGCGATGTAGTGACGTCACTACATCGCGCCTGTCTGTGATGAGTCACTCACAGGACAATGCAGAGGAGGAGAAGGATCCTCCACACGTCGTGGGAACGGTTGTAGGTATGTTGTTATTTTTGCATTAGGTACATATGGGGGCATTATACTGGGTATGGGAGGGAGTCCTATTGTAGCTGCTCAGGGGGCATTATACTGTATGGGACAGCTGTGGGGGGCATTATATTGTATGTGGCAGCTATGGAGGGCATTATACTGTATTGGGGCATTATGCTGTATGGAGTAGCTATGGGGGACATTATACTGTATGGTGCAGCTCTCGGGGCATTATACTGTATGGGGGACATTATACTGTATGGTGCAGCTATGGGGGCATTATACTGTATGGTGCAGCTATGGGCAGCACTATACGGTATGAGGCAGCTATGGGGGCATTATACGGTATGGTGCAGCTATGGGGGCATTATACTGTATGGTGCAGCTATGGGGGACATTATACTGTAGGGTGCAGCTATGCGGGGCATTATACTGTATGGTGCAGCTATGGCGGGCATTATACTGTACTTTGCAGCTATGGGGAATTGTACTATATGGTGCAGATATGGGGGGCATTATACGGTATGGGGCTGCTATGGGGGGCATTATACTGTATGGTGCAGCTATGGCGGGCATTATACTGTGTGGGGCAGCTACGGGGAGCATTATACTGTGGTGGTCAGCTATGGGGGCATTATACTGTGTGGGGCAGCTACGGGGAGCATTATACTATGGTGGTCAGCTACGGGGAGCATTATACTGTGTGGGGGGCAGCTATGGGGGCATTATACCGTGTGGGGGCAGCTATGGGGGTCATTATACTGTGTAATGGATTTATACTGTGGGAGTAGCTATGGGGCATTATACTGTGGTGGTCTGCTACTGGGGCATTATACTGTGTGGGGGCAGCTAGGGGGAGGATTATACTGTGGGGGGCAGCTATGGGAAGCATTATACTGTGGTGGTCATCCATGGGGGACATTATACTGTGTGTGGGGTGCAGCTATGGGGGGGTCATTACACTGTGGGGGCATTAATGGGGTCTGTCGGGCAAGGCAGCTGGGCATAGGCGTGTGCAGGGGTCTTGTGGTGTTGGGTAGCGGGGCCTAAGCTGAATTCTTGCACCAGGGCCCATGAGCCTTTAGCTAAGCCATTCCCAGGCAGAGTGCTAGTAGTGCTCTGCCCGGGGCTATTTCTCTGGGGTTGCCCCTGACAACACTGTCCATATATAGACAGTGGCGTCAGGAGCTGTGTGGCACTATCTTGGAGGAGGGGGCTGTGTGGCACTACCTGGGATGGGGGGCTGTGTGGCACTATACAGAGGGCACTAAATTTATTGGGGTACAAACTGGAGGCCTAACTTTTATATGGCAGCATAAACAGGGCCTAACGTCTATATGGGGGCACAAAGTGAAGATTTTGGGCATTTTACTGCCACCGTGATTTTCTTCGCAAAGGGGCCCACTAAGTCTGTGTTGCCCAAGGGCCCACATAAACCTGGAGCCGGCCCTGCCCCATGTACTAACTATGTACAATTTGGGTGTTTTTTTTTAATGTTTTGAACCTTTTTTGTCTTTTGTTTCTGCATATTGTTTCAATAAAATTGTATCTTTTTTGTATAATAGAATTGGAGTGCATATAATGTTTTTTTACTCACACCACTTTTTTCTCTTTATAACACGGCTTGCCATAGGTTATAAACAAGTGAAAATAAATTAGTGGCAGCCATTCTAAATAAGCGAAGCCTTGATTGGTCACTTCGTTTTGATACATGAAGCCATTTGGTTTTGATAACATGGATCTCACTACCTCACTTACAATAGTGAAGCAGCTGACTCAAGTTTAGCTTCATGACTTATCTTTGCTGAACCTCTGCAATACTCTGATGACTTTTGGCGCCCTTCACATTCAGTTGTTGCCAAATTAGTTAATCAGAAGCTGATTCATCCAAAGTGTATGAGTAATGTTAAATTAGCATGGATTTTTGGATGAGGTTCTATTACAGACACTACAGATTTAATGAGCAAAATAAGCAAATATTAAACCATCCATATCAACTAACTTGAGTCTATTTTCATTTCTCATCTGTCAGTGGTGAAATTTTCTAATTAAAATATGGGAAGATCATTCCTACAATAAAATTAAAAACACACTGTACACGATCCGAGAAGAGCAGCAATATTAAATTGTACATGCTTGCTTATGTGTAGGGATACATTTACAGTAAAGAGAAAACAGAAAAACAGCCCTCGGTGCCAACAAGCCGCTCTGCATTGGCCACGGTATTTAGATACAAGGCTAGGGCAGTCAACTAATATTTTTGTCAGTGATGAAGGAAATCAGAATTACAGCTCTGATCCGTTGTCTCCAATAAGACCAACTCCATTCTTTTGACTTGCATTCTTTCTAATGACAATCAGATCTGTCCTAATTTCTATCAAATTAAGTACTTCTTCTGGATCATGTGTTAACAAGTAAGGAAGGAGCTATTCATTTATGCAGAGGATGTAGCAGATAAAGACGCAATTCAATACAGAAGTTTTGGATGTCATGTTCTAGGTTGGGAACTACTTTTCGATACAACAGATGGTGTTGAGCCACACTGATTATTTTTAATTGGAAGAAGCCTATTATATGAAATGACCTAGTAATATGGCTCTTATCCTAGCGTTATTTGCCAGTTATATGATTTTGACCCTAGTACTAAGCTTCAGTATTGCTGTGACACCATTAGCACCAATGGTGCACAATACCATCTACAGCTGCCAACAGCTGGGAGCCACATGCAGGGGGCCCGAGTGCTACTGGTTGGGGAACATTGTTCTAGAAAATCCCTGAGATCTCTTCATTGCGGGACCTAAAATGAGTGAGATTGAAGTTAAGGGCTTGTGGTAAGTTAAAGCTTTTTGGTTATGTATTTTCTGCAGTATTTGTAACCGTAGATACAAAATAATTAAATATAGTAATAATATAAAAAAAAATCATGATCAATAAAAATAGTTGAAACCAAAATTCCCTTCAAAATCCCGTGTGATCGCACTGAACTCAAATATCCCAAATCTAAGTAATTTCACAGGTTCCAGGAAGCTGGAGATGATAACTGGGGTCCTCACATTAGTTACCTGCTTTAATTGCCCATGTGTCTACATGTGATATGAACGAAGAACTATGGTAACTGCAGGGATGCTAAATTGCTAGTCAGTAAAATATCAGATCTCCAGTGGGAGGACACTGCCAACTCCCCATTGCTCAGGTCCCCAGTGACATAACAAGGGGTGCATGAGATATTGGGGTTAACTGCAGTCACAGGTGTTTTGCCCGATGACGTGGGTGTTCCATGCCAGCGATCACCACTTTATCGTCAGGAAGCAGATACAGCTAAACAGTTGCAGGGAAGCAGCCATGACATAGGTTACAGCTGCCTCCATGTCTCTCCATGGTAACTATGTCTTAAAAGTAGATAGAAACATTTTCAGATATACATATTTAGTATGACTTAGTGGTTGGCCACTTTGTATGGTAACTTGCTAAAACCACCTAAAATATGAATGAATGCAGCTTACAAATTCATTTATATCTCACTGTGTCTGACGCATGCAAAGATACAGGACCTTATAATGCTCCTGTTGTGTCCTATGACTACATTGTATGGTCAAGGAGATCTAAGTTCTCCATTGTGTAGCAGCACATCATGAGTCAGATGGAAAAAAAAGATTAAGTTAAAAGTTGTATTAGCTCATATTTTAGGGACTTTTAGCGAGTTAACATGCAAAGTGGTCCACCCCTTCAAGTGGTGACGCTGATGATTTAGGACAATCTCGAGCATTCTTGCTCTTCTTAATATATCAAGTAGTAACTAAAGATTTTTGAAACAGTTACACGTCACAGAAATGTCAAAACAGAATAACCACATAGTGAATGAATATATCATTAATAAGCGATTTAGCACTGACTTATGCTGTCATGGTAGCTTCGTTCATTAGTTACCCGGTTATTATACTAGGCATCATATAAGTCTGCGCAGTTGTTCTAGAAACGCTATGAGCATGTCTGTGGATGCACAATTACAGTTTATATTCTAAAATGTTCAATATGTAAAAGTAATATCCTACAACATTTTGCTATACAAAAGCTCAGGCTCCCTGATATTGCTGTCCATGGTCCTGATTTCTAAAAAAAAACCTTTTTAATCATTCTATAAGCTATAGAACTTGTAGTTGTTCGGTATTACAGTGCAGCTATTAGTATCAATTGTAATGTTTTGTAATGCTGATCTGTATTTTCCTTGTTGTGTTAATAAATCTACAGTATGTATGCAGCTGCAATTGATCACTCTCAAATCAGACTTTTCCCTGTGTAACATATTATGGGAATATGCAAAAGTTACAGTATGCTTAGTAGGAAATGCAAATCTAACATATGAGATAACAGCCATGTTACAATTCATAGTGTAAGTTCACTGCATTTATTAAGATATTACATAAGAAACAATTCCCCTATGGGCTTCTATTATCAGGACTACTCCCTTTACATTAGTGTTTTTTCCACTATAAAAGGGGTTATCTTCCCACAACAACTTATCACCTATTTACAGGATATGTGATAAGTGTTTGATCGCTGGAGGTTCCACCACTGGGAACCCACTGATCAAAAGAATGGGGGTCCCAAATCCCCTGTATAAACGGAGCGGCAGGACACACATGCGTGCTGCTGCTCCATTCATTCTTTATGGGACTGCTGGAGATAGCTGAGCACTGTACTTGGCTATCTCTGGCAGTTCCATAGAGAATGAGTACAGCGTGACCTGCCGCTTCGTTCATACAGGGGATTTGGGACCCCAGTTCTCTTGATCAGTGTTTTCCCAGTGGTGGGACTCCAGCAATCAAACACTTATTACCTATCCTGTGGATAGGTGAAAAGTTGTTGTGGGGGGATGACCCCTTTGAACTTGCAGGGCTTAAAAAAATTACATTTCACCACTGCCCTACAAATGCTATTTTATCAAACTGAAACCAGTTGTGAATTTTTCTGATAATATGTCGGTATGAGGGAATGCTATCCATGCAATTATTGATATATATTCATTAATAAAATCGAACAAATTATATTTGGCCCACTATTCTATTATTTGTCTCTATAATGTCTCCAGGAGGAATCTACAGCAAACAAATGTCCTGAATTTCTATGGAAGTTACTTTTACAATAAGTAAAGAGTATCCGGCACACCAATTTGGAAAAAAGGTAATTGTGACGTTTTGGTCAAGGCAACCTTCTTCAGGCACTGAGCCGTGCTGGTTAGACTGCATATACGAGCGCTTGTCAGAATGATAGCGGCCTCTTTCCCACCGTTTCTGGTGCTATCTGAATTTATATACAAATTTTCTTTTACAATAGTTATGACATAAGATGATCCAAGAATAACATCTAAACATATACACAAAAATAATATATTGTAGTTTAATTCAGAACATATACTATATTTTTTTATTCATTAACCTATCCATGTGACACATTTTCAGGAATATTTTGGACATCTTCCACAATCATAATAAAAAGTTTAAAGGGGTTATCTGATTAAAAACAAAAATTAAAAAAATTGCCAGATCGGAGAGCAGCTTCAAAGAGTGTATTTTATTCTGGAAGACTTGGAATGTTCATGTATTACATAGACAACCCATTGATTTCAATAAACATTTCATTTTCCCTGTGGGAAAACAGTAACATTAAAAACTTGCTGCCAGGTTTGCCCAGAGATAACAATTGATCACTAGAGGGCGCAACAGCCGGACACCCTGCGATGAGTTTATCATCGAGAGCTTTCGGATAACAAGTGTTTAGTAAATGTAGACAATCCCTTTAAGGGTATGTTCACACGGCCTATTTACGGACGTAATTCGGGCGTTTTTGCCCCGAATTACGTCTGAAAATAGCGCCTCAATAGCGCTGACAAACATCTGCCCATTGAAAGCAATGGGCAGACGTTTGTCTGTTCACACGAGGCGTAAATTTACGCGCCGCTGTCAAATGACGGCGCGTAAATAGACGCCCGCGTCAAAGAAGTGATCTGTCACTTCTTTGGCCGTAATTGGAGCCGTTATTCATTGACTCCAATGAATAGCAGCGCTAATTACGCCCGTAATTGACGCGGCGTTCAAGCGCCTGCACATGCCGGTACGGCTGAAATTACGGGGATGTTTTCAGGCTGAAACATCCCCGTAATTTCAGCCGTAACGGACGCCCTCGTGTGAACATACCCTAAGGGTATGTGCAGGCGCTTGAACGCCGCGTCCATTATGGCCGTAATTAGCGCTGCTATTCATTGGAGTCAATGAATAACGGCTCCAATTACGGCCAAAGAAGTGACAGGTCACTTCTTTGACGCGGGCGTCTATTTACGCGCCGTCATTTGACAGCAGCGCGTAAATATACGCCTCGTGTGAACAGACAAACGTCTGCCCATTGCTTTCAATGGGCAGATGTTTGTCGGCGCTATTGAGGCGCTATTTTCAGACGTAATTCGGGGCAAAAACGCCCGAATTACGTCCGTAAATAGGCTGTGTGAACATACCCTAACAATTCTGTAGTTAGATCATAGCTAAACGCAATATTTTCAACAACAAAAACGGGAGGAAATTTGGTCATGGACAGATATGAATAATGAATTAATCAAAAATGAATCTTAAATACACTTCATATAAAAAATTTTTTTACATTTTCTACTTTACCTACATTTGTACTAGTTTCCCAATTCTCATATTAAGTGATCCATCTATTGAGCTGGTTTTATCTATGTTTAGAGCGAAGAACGTGACTATTGTGGGGCAAATCACTTTTTCTAGGGTCACTTCAGATGTTACAAATTGCAAAGTCATGCACTTATACTCCAAAATCCCTGATGGCAGAATTCTGGATTAATGGCTCTATAACTGCAGCCATTGCAGTGGAAAGGGACTTGGGAAATATTATTTCAGCTTCAATACATAAATGTTAGAAAGAAATGTAACAGAACAATGGAGAATATTGGGTTGTGTTAAATAAAACACATTGTATAAAAATAAAACAAATATGGATCAGGCTGAAAATAGAAACTCAAGTGATGACATTGACGTGGAACTGTCACCCATCATATTCAGAAGCAAAACACTTGTATGTATATAATCTTTTTATTTCATTCTGCCATGTGATTATTAATAAAATGCAGAACTTTACAGTTTCTATTTTGTTCACAACACTATGTTCTTATATGACACCTTGCAACGTGAATCAACCCCAATAGACTGTAATGTAATACTAGACTTCATCTACTTGTTTAATAAAATATTGCTGGATCTTAGATCAACATTGGTTATGAAGTCATTGCTTATTGTTGGACAGATAAACATTGACTGTAAGCACAGGTCAGGATTTTAGTTATATGCTACAGGTCTAAAAGTGGCTTTACCCAAAAGTATTATATTAGTACATCATGTATATATTTTATCATCATATAACATTGAAGATCAAATCAGAAGCCTTTTTGAACTAGTCATCCAGACATTCACAATTATTTATTTACACATAGTTGGGTACAAATGCACCTTGTTGACCCCGAAATAAAAATTGTGTTACCTCATCTGTATTCTGTACAAAATTGTATAAAATATCAACTTACAATGTGTGAGTAGGAGCAAGTCATCACTTTGAAAGATGTTAGGGTGAGTAGTACCTAAAGGGCTTTTCCCATGAGAGACATTTATGACAGATCCACAGGACCCGCACCTATCTCTAGAATGGGGGCCCCCTAAACCCTGATCTAGCTTTGTCTGATCTCACTGACTCCCAGCCACTTCCTCGTTTTATGGTCGGGAGTTACAAACACAGCGTAGCCCTCTGAGCTACGCTGTTTCCGTAACTCCTATAGTAGTGAACGGCAGTTACGGAAGCAGCGTAGCATGCGAGCTATGCTGCATCAAGGGCAGTGGGGGCAGGGAGCAAGATCACAATCCGATTGTAATCCTGTCCTGATATTTACTTCTAGTGACTCCAGGGGAGTGATACATGAACTTTTGACTGTTCGAAGCAATATACTTATTATCACACAGTGCAGATTTGCTGCAGATTTTGCATTCATTTTTTAAGCCCAAACCAGAATTAGATCCAGGCGAGAAGACACTTTTAGCCTTTTCTTTCTATATTTCTTCTGTTGAGGGTCCATTTCTGGTTTTGGCTTAAAAAATATATGCAAAATCTGCTGCAAATCTGCACTGTGTGAACAAGGCCTTATAATGCAAGGATCTCATGCTGAGAACTCTTGCTGATATACTGTATGTAATGCTGAAATCTATTTAACCCCTTAAGGTCAGGATCACACACACAGTTTTAATGCAGTTTTTGCGGCAGTTTTTGGTTCAGATTTTTGGAACCAAAGCCAGAAGTGCATCCAAAAGGGGAGAAAGGTATAAAGAAAAGACTCATGCATCTTCTTTCTTTCGTGTCCACTTCTGTGTTTGGCTCAAAAATGTAGCCAAGAACTGCATCAAAACTGTGTGTGTGATCCTGGCCAAAGGACAAAGACATTTTTGGCCTTTAGAACCACACACAATTTTTTTATCTCTGCATTTTTAGAACTTTGCAGGACATGTGGTAGTTGTTACAAATACCATAGTGCCATTTGGGGGTATGTATGTATTAGTGTTTTTTTTTAAATTAAAACCCCCATTCTGCCATGTTTTATTTTTATTTTATGTTGTTTATTGCATGTACTAGTCCTTCTCAATGAATTAGAATATCATCAAAAAGTTTATTTATTTTAGTAATTCAATTCAAAAAGTGAAACTCCTATACTATATAGATTCATTACACACAGAGTGATCTATTTCCAGCATTTTTTTCTTTTAATGTTGGTGATTATGGCTAACAGTTAATGAAAACCCAAAATGTAGTCTCAGAAAATTAGAATATTATATAAGCCCAATTTCAAAAATTATTTTTAATACCGAAATGTTGGCCTACTGAAAAGTATGTACAGTACACTACCGTTCAAAAGTTTAGGATCACTTAGAAATTTCCTTATTTTTGAAAGAAAAGCACAGTTTTTTTCAATGAAGATAACATTAATCAGAAATAGACTCTATATATTGTTAATGTGCTAAATGACTATTCTAGCTGCAAACGTCTGGTTTTTAATGCAATATCTACTTAGGTGTATAGAGGCCCATTTCCAGCAACCATCACTCCAGTGTTCTAATGGTACATTGTGTTTGCTAACTGTGTTAGAAGGCTAATGGATGATTAGAAAACACTTGAAAACCCTTGTGCAATTATGTTAACACCGCTGTAAACAGTTTTGCTGTTTAGAGGAGCTATAAAACTGACCTTCCTTTGAGCTAGTTGAGAATCTGGAGCATTACATTTGTGGGTTCGATTAAACTCTCCAAATGGCTAGAAAAAGAGAGCTTTCATGTGAAACTCGACAGTCTATTCTTGTTCTTAGAAATGAAGGCTATTCCATGCGAGAAATTGCCAAGAAACTGAAGATTTCCTACAACGGTGTGTACTACTCCCTTCAGAGGACAGCACAAACCAGAGTAGAAAGAGAAGTGGGAGGCCCCGCTGCACAACTGAGCAACAAGGCAAGTACATTATTGTCTCTAGTTTGAGAAATAGACGCCTCACAGGTCCTCAACTGGCAGCTTCATTAAATAGTACCCGCAAAACGCCAGTGTCAACGTCTACAGTGAAGAGGCGACTTCGGGATGCTGGCCTTCAGGGCAGAGTGGCAAAGAAAAAGCCATATCTGAGACTGGCTAATAAAAGGAAAAGATTAATATGGGCAAAAGCATACAGACATTGGACAGAGGAAGATTGGAAAATTTCCTGGTAGACGCTGCGCTGACTCTGGATTTTATATAACACAGTGGACCAACACAGTTGCTCAGTGGTCCAAAGTCCTGTTTTCAGATGAAAGTAAATTTTTCATTTCATTTGGAAATCTAGGTCCCAGAGTCTGGAGGAAGAGTGGAGAGGCATCAATCCAAGTTCCTTGCGGTCCAGTATGAAGTTTCCACAATCAGTGATGGTTTGGGGAGCCATGTCATCTGCTGGTGTTGGCCCAAAGGTTTTGACCTCCCGCCGCAAAAAACGTAACTCAGGAAAAAAAAAGAAGCCTGATGCTTACCCAGAAGTCTGTGTTCCTCCCTCCAGCGCGGCCTCTTGGGTGACGATTAATTCCATGAGACCGCTGCAGCCAATCACAAGTTGTAGCGGTGGTCACATGGGATGAAACGTCATCCCAGGAGGCCGGCCTGGGTAACGGCAGGAGGCCGGCCTCCTGGGATGACGGTTTATCCCAGGTGACCGCCGCTGCAGCCAATCACAGGCTGCAGCGGTCTCCTGGGATGAAATGTCATCCCAGGAGGCCGGCCTGTTGGGGCTGCAGTTTTCCACAGCGGACATTCCGGGCGAAAAACTGCACCACAGTTTGGTGCAGTTTTTCTCACAGAATTCTCTGCGGCACACAGGATTGCGGAAAACTCCGCTGTGGACCATAGGCTGCGGTGCGGAATTTGGTGTCCGCAGCATACACTGGCTGTTGCGGACTTGTTGCGGACTCATTGCGGAATTTCTCCATTGACTTCAATGGAGATTCAAAATTCCGCAATGAAATACGCAGATGTTATGTGTGTTGCGTTGCGTATTGGTTTTACGAACAGGATATTTCTTCATTCTGGCTGGACCTATGTATTTCTAGGTCTATAGCCAGACTGAGGCCCCATGCACACTAACGTAAAAACGCCCGGCACGGGCAGGCCCATAGAAGTCAAAGGGGCTCCCGTAATTACGGGTGACTACGTGTGTGCACTCGTAATTACAGGAGCTTTACTAGGCGACGTCAGGAGATAGTCACTGTCCAGGGTGCTGAAAGAGTTAAGCGATTGGCAGTAACTGTTTCAGCACCCTGCACAGTGACTTCCGATCACAATATAGTTCAACGTGTAAAAAAAAATAGAAGTTCATGCTTACCGAGAATTCCCTGCTTCTTCCTCCAGTTCGGTCTCCCGGGGTGACGTTTCAGTCCATGTGACGGCTGCAGCCACTCACAGGCCAATCACAGGCTGCAGCGGTCACATGGACTGCCGCGTCATCCAGGGAGGTCGGGCTGGATGTCGAAAGACGGACGCGTCACCAAGACAACGGCTGGGTAAGTATGAATTTCTTTTACTTTTACTAGGGAAAGTGCTGCCCCGTCTCTTTATCCTGCACTGATAGAGAGAAGGGAAGTACTCTTCACCTGAATACGCAACGGCTAGTCCGCATCAATTTAATGCACATTTTTGGCAAAGCCGCAACAGAATCTGTAAACACTGCAGATTTTCCGCAACGGATTAATTGTGGAAAATCTGCAGCGTATTACAGTAGCAGCAGTGTGGGTGAGATTTTTAACAAATCTCAACCCGAAACTGTGGTAAATATCCCCCCCAAAAAAATGCACAAATTGACCTGCGGTGCGGTTACCTCAACCGCAGCATGTCAATTAATGCTGCGGATACGCAACTCTTCTGTTGCGGGTTTACCCATTGAAACCAATGGGGTGCTTAAACCCACAACAAAGCAGTGTGTGTTGCGATATTTGCGGCAGAATCACAGCGATGCGCCGCAAAAATCGGAAGTAAGAAAAAAAAAAGTATACTTACCCAAAGTTCTCTGCTTCTTTTCCAGTCCGGCCTCCCTGGATGATGTTGCAGGCCATGTGACCGCTGCAGCCAATCAGGGCGGATACGCTGATGTGCTGTATTCAGGGAGGATACGCCGCTCAGCTTAACGCAGTGTATGTGCACTGAATACGTTGTGTGTGTTCCTACCCAAACATTAGTTATAGCAAAATATATGGGCACCTGCGGATTTCCAGCAGTTTTAACTGCTTTTCCGCTGCGTAAACGCTCTAAAAACTGCAGCAACATAAATCTGTTGCGGAATTTCTGCTCTCCATTTAGTCTATGGGCCAAACACGCAGCATCTCCGCACAGAACACGCAGCATAAATTAACATGCTGCGGAAATGAAAAACGCACCGCAGAACACATTCCGCATGACTTTTGTGCGTTTTTTTTCTGCAGCATGGGCATGAGATTTTCTAAATCGTATTTACTTTGCTGCTACTGTAAATTCTGCGGAATTTCCGCACAGAATTACGTTGTGGAAATTCCGCAGCGTTTATGCTACGTGGGAACCCAGGCTTAGGGTGTAACCACAGGGTGCGGTTTTTCCGTGTTTGGGCTTGTACAAATGTATTGGAATTTCTATGTTTTTTCCGTCCTTAATTGCGGGCGGAAAAAACGCAGCAGAATACAGTAGCAGCATAGAGGATGAAATTTAACAATTCTCATCCACACGCTGCGTAAATATTCTGAGCAGAAATTGCCCTGCGGTGCGTATTCTTCGGACTGCAGCATGTCCATCCCTGCTGCGGAAAGTGGACCGAATTGCTGCATTTCTCATAGGAGATATCACCAAACGCAGCAAGATACGCACAATTTTTTGCAGTTCCAAATGTCTGCTACTTTCAACGGAATTGCTGTAGACATTTTCTGCAGAAATTCCGTTACGTGTGGACAAGCCCTTAATGCAGTGCGGACGAAAACCGTACCGACAAAAACGTATGCGTTTTTTACTTCCATTTGAAAAATCGCATGAAATCAAGGTAAAAACGCATGCATTTTTCATGTGATTTTCCGCTGCGCAGAAAAAAAAGTGATAAAACTGCACCGTGTGAATATACCCTTAGGGCATTCTGTACCACGGATATGCCTTAACAGGAGGCTGTCTCCATTGTGATCCCCCCCCCCCTTGTACAGTGCTATAATAAGGTTGGAGCAAATACATTTCTTCGTTTGGAGTTTTCTCTGATGCTGGCAGCGCTGGAGGGAGTGCAACTGTGTATTACCTGAGACCCTTGACTTAACATCAAGGGGTTAACTGTACTGTATATCATACTTAGGCCTTGTTCACAAAGTGCAGATTTGCTGCAGATTTTGAATGTAATTTTTAAACCAAAACTAGGAACAGAACCTAAAAAGAAGACATATATAAAGAAAGTCCTTTTAGGTCTAATCTCTGCAGCAAATCTGCACTGTGTGAACAAAGCCTTAAAAATGAATGTGACAACTAATGTATATCAGTGGAAGTGTCTTCTTTCTATTAGTACCAGATCAGTATATATAAGATGTTTGTGGGCATATATATGCTCACTGAAAATCTTTGGTATGCGGTAATTTATCATTCATAGTCTTTTAAAGAATAGAGACATTATTCTTCACTACTGCTTTGTAATTAATACAATAGCCCTGGAGGATATTTAACTTTTGGACTAATTTTCCAAGCTATATGCCAAAAGAACATGCAAACATATTGAAAATCTTACATACTTTTCTTTAATTTGGTTATATAGATAAATATACAAACAAAGAAAAACATGCTCTAAATGAAGAAGCATTAATTTGCCTGGCGGGCAATGTCAGCTATGTGTTTAGTAGCACGCCTTTACCAGGGATTGCATTGATGTCAGGTGTGTGTAATTTATTCAAAGCATGAAAGTAATGAGACAAGAATAATGAATACCTTAATCATGTGAAGATTTACAGTCTGAACGCTTCCTGGTGAACAGACAGTGAGGACAAACATAGTGTACTGACTGTGCAGAAGGTCCATCTTAAGGCCGTGTTCACACAGGGTAGATAGGCTGCGTAAAAGCACACAGCGTATCCGCCCTGGCAGCCGCTGAGAATTCCAGCCGAAAAACCACACCAAATTGTGGTGCAGTTTTTGTCCGGAATGTCCGCTGCAGAAAACTTCACATAGCAAAAATACATACTTAAGGCTCATTTACACGAACGTGTTATACGTCCGTGCGACCCACATGATTTTCATGCGCGTCGCAGGGACCTATATTAGTCTATGGGGCCGTGCAGACAGGTGCTTGATTTTCACGCAGCGTATGTCCACTGCGTGAAACGCATGACATGTCCTATATTTGTGCGCTGTTCGCGTATCACACACCCCTTGAAGTCAATGGGTGCGTGAAAACCACGCATGTCACACGGAAGCACTTCCGTGGGACGCGCGTGATTCGTGCAACTTAAGTGAAAAGGATGAATGAAAACAGAAAAGAACCACGTGCTTTTCTGTTTACAAACATCCAAACGGAGTGTCATAATGATGGCGGCTGCGCGAAAAGCACGCAGCCGCGCATGATATAGTGATGCCACACGGAGCTGCTAAGTGCCTTTTGCGCACACGCAAAACGCTTCGGTTTTTGCGTGCGCAAAACGCACACGCTCGTGTAAACCCGGCCTTACCCTCTGACATTCTGCTGCCCGGCCTCCTGGAATGACGTTTAATCCCATGTGACTGCTGTAGCCTGTGATTGGAGGCAGCAGTCATATGGGATGAAACACAGAAATCTGGTTAAGTATAGGGGTATGTTCACACGGCTTATTTACGGACGTAATTCGAGCGTTTTCCGCCTCGATTTACTTCCGAAAATGCGGTTCGATAGCGTCGGCAAACATCTGCCCATTGAAAGCAATGGGTTTGACGTTGGTCTGTTCCCACGAAGCTTAAATTTACGCGTCGCTGTCAAAAGACGGCGCGTAAATAGATGCCCGCGTCAAAGAAGTGCCTGTCACTTCTTCAGACGTAAATGGAGCCGTTTTCCATGGACTCCATGGAAAAACAGCTCCAATTACGTCCGTAATGGACGCAGCAAAAAAGCGCCTCAACATGCCATGACGGCTGAAATTACGGAGCTGTTTTCTCCTGAAAACAGCCCCGTAATTTCAGCCGTTACGGACGCTGCCATGTGAACATACCCTAGGATTCTATTTTTTGAGTTGCGTTTTTTTGCTCTTCCACCGCAAAAACGCAACACATTTTTTGCGGGTTTTACCTCCCCATTGAATCCGCAACATGATACAGTAGCAGCAGAGCGAATGAGAGTGGATGAACGCCTGTTTTTCACGTCCGAGATGCGCAACGCCCGCCTGAATCTAGCCTTAGGCCTAATTCACTCGAATGTGTCCGTTTTGCGTGCATAAAAAACACAGCGCTTTCCTGCGTTGCAATTCCGTGTGACATCCGTGTACAGTGCGCGTCCGTGTTTTTATATGTATGTCATCCGTATCTCACTCGTTTTTTACGTCAGCAAAAAAACTGAAAGTGTTTTTCTTTATCTAATAATTTCTTTAGCAACTGTTGCGTGATTTTCACGCACCCATTGACTTAAAAAAACGCACAAGTATAGGCCATGCAGTGAGTTTTATGCAGCGGACACACGCTGCGTGAAGACCACTGAATGTCTGAATGGCCCCATTGAATTGCATAGGTCCGTGTCACGTCCGTTGTTTTAACGAGCATAGCACAGACGTGAAATACGCTCGTGTGAATAAGGACTTAAGATCATGTTCCCACAGGTAGGAAACGCCGCAAATTTTCTGCAACGTAAAATCAGCGGCGGAATCTAAAATAAATGCAGGCAATTAAGTTACAGAAATACAAAGTAAATAGTGTATTTTTTTTGCTGCGCATATTGCTACGGAAACACTGCAGGTTGTCCGCAGCAGTTTTACCTGCAAATTTAGGCCCAGTTCACACAGAGCCTTATGGTGTTGATTTTGATGCGGAAACCGCACCAAAAAATTGCCAAAATCGCCCTCCATTGATTTCAATCGGCAGCAGTGGCAATTTTTTTCCCGGGCGGCTTTTAAAAAAAAGTCCTTTCTTGCCACGGTTTCCGGCTCTAACCTCCAATTGAAATCAATGGGAGGCAGAAAAAACCTGCGGCGCTCATTTTCATGCGTTTTTCACAGCGTTTTTTGCCCGTGGTCATAATTCCTTCAGATTTTTTCTGCCTTCAAAAAACTCTGTGTGAACTAGGCCTTAGTGTCAAGCATTGATTATAGCAAACATTATGTGCTCCTGTGGATTTCCACGGTTTTTACTGTGTTTCGACAGGGTAAATGCTTTATAAACTGCAGAAAAAATCTGTTGCAGAATTTCTGCTCCCCATTCAAGTCTATCGGCCAAACACGCTGCATCTCTGCACAGAACCCGCAGCATAAATGCTGCGGAATTGAAAACCGCACCACAGAACACTTTCCACACAACTTTTCATTTATTTTTTTCGGCAGCGTGTGGCTGAGATTTGCTCAATATCATTCACTTTGCTGCTTCCGTAAATGCTGCGGACCTTCCGCACACAATTCAGTTGTGTAAATTCTGCAGCGTTTACGCTCTGGGGGAGCCCGGCCTTATACCGGCTGTTATTTGGTTGTTTCTCATGTTCAGTGCAAGCTAAATAACGCAAAGTATTTACACAAGTACTCAACCTTTCATGTAAATTATAACTATATAGAAACTGTAAAATGGTTTAAAAGGTAAACGCGCCCTTTAAGTACAGGTATATGCCAGGTACATTTTTCAGAATTCAGTATTGTAAATATGTTATGATTTGTAAACAGATTAACAGGAAGAATATAAAAAAAATTATGGCATATAATCAATATTTGTATAGATCAAAGCATTGGCAAGATGCCTAGATGCTCTGTGGAAGCATTGTGTAATTCTATGTTGTTTTTAAGTCTATAAAATACATATATATTCCACCACTCCAGCTGTATCTGACTTGAATTAAAAACATGGTATAGAAAATACCAAAAAAATATGTAGAAAATCCCACTCATTTCTCCAATCTCATCTCATATTGCAATGAAATCTGAGAGAAATAAAAAATTCTTCTATCTGTGTTCCAGGAGATCAACCACTCCCTCCCCCTCCGTCGTACACAGCAAAATGAGCCTTCCCCCACTGGTTTGTCGGCAATAGGAAACCAGGGACACTAAGCTCCACCTCTTATTCAAGCCCCACCTCTTTAGCCACCTGCCAGCTAAAAACGGAAGGGATGAGGAGGAAATCAATGTTTCCGCTACATGCAAAAAATTCTGCTGAATGAAAAAGAGTTTGGGCAAGTTAATCTCCTGTTTACTTTTAACCTTCATATCTAGATTTACTGATTAACTTTGCAAATAATAAAATGTAAATATTGTATATGTGATGAATCGCAACAGAAATCTGTTTTCTTTTGTAATAAACACATTCTTAGGCCTCGTTTACACGAGAGTGTGCGTTTTGCGCACGCAAAAACGCGGCATTTTGCGTGCGCAAAAGGCACTTAACAGCTCCGTGTGTCATCACCATATGATGCGCGGCTGCGTCATTTTTGCGCAGCCGCCATCATTATGACACTCCGTTTGGATGTTTGTAAACAGAAAAGCACGTGGCGCTTTTCTGTTTTCATTCATCCTTTTCACTGCTGTTGCGCGAATCACACTGTTCACACGGAAGTGCTTCCGTGTGACATGCGTGGTTTTCACACTCCCATTGACCTCAATGGGTGCGTGATGCGCAAACAACGCACAAATATAGAACATGTCGTGAGTTTTTTTGCAGCGGACTCACGTTGCACAAAATTCACGGACTGTCTGCACGGCCCCATAGATTATTATAGGTCCGTACGACACGCGTCGCATGGACGAATAACACGCTCGTGTAAACAAGCCCTTAGTGTATGTTCACACGCTGAGTCAAAAACGTCTGAAAATATATATATAAATATATAATTTCAAGGGAAACCCCTCCTGATTTTCAGAAGTTTTTTAAGCCACTCGCAATTTTCGCTGCATTTTTGGAGCTTTTTTCAATAGAGTCAATGAAAAACGGCTCCAAAAACATCCCAAGAAGTGACCTGCACACGCGTATAAAAACAATGAAATCAATGGGCAGATGTTTGGAGGCGTTTTGATTCCGATTTTTCAGGCGTTTACGGACGAAAATAGGCCGTGTGAACATACCCTTACCCGTCTTCCTTGGGACGAATTTTTTTTATCTTAATTGTTATACATTTTAACTAATTTCAGAAAAACAAAGAGGTCAGGCCCTTTGCTAAACTACTTTCCTTAGGCCTCCTTCGCACACAGAAAAAGGCATTAAAAATGCTATGAAAAAGCAACAAAACGCTGTGTGTGAATCCATCCTTACAATATGTCCACGTGTAGCGTAAATACTGTGGATTTTCCGTAACGTATGTCTTTGCAGTAAATCCGCATCATAATACAGTAGTAGCAGAGTGGATAAGATTTGAACAAATCTCATCCACACGCTACGTAAAAAAAGCAGCGGAAAAAACGTTCAGAAATTGACCGGATATTAAATCCGCAGTATGTCAATTTATGCTGCAGAATCGCCATTTTCCTGTTGCAAGTGGTGCTACTTTAGCGGTGGAAAAGCTGCAATTCCGCAGCAAAAATCGAGAAAACTTTTTTTTTTATTTAAAGCAATAGTTTTTTAATCCACAGTGTGTCAATTTATGCTGCGGAATTGTTGGTTTTCTGTTTCGGATTTTCCCCATTAAATTCTATGGGGAAGTAAAACCTGCAACAAATAGCAGATGTTGCGATTTTTGTAGCGGAAGGAGCTGAGATTCCGCCACAAAAATTGCAACTCAGAAAAAAAAAAGACTATAATTATCCTTAGTCGTGGTGACACATCCCTCTGAATCTACGCTGCAGCAGTCACATGGGGTGAAACGTTATCCCAGGAGGCTAGGCTACAGGACGTCAGAGGGATGCTTCACCATGAGTTACGGGTAAGTATAGGCTTTCTTTTTTTTTTTTTCCGCTGTTTTCCACCTCGGGCCTTCCATATGCAAAACTGCACCATAATTTGTTGTGATTTTTCAGCTGGAATTCCCTGCGGGGTCCAGGGCTGATATGCTGTGTGCTATTACACAGCGTATCAGCCCTGTGTGAACATAGCCATACTCATTTGGGAGTTGCCCAGGAAGTTCATTGTGGGACTACTCAGTAGGGAGTACACTTCCACATGAATTAACCAAAGCAGCAAAAATATTCAAAAGATCGCATGTGTGATGACAGCTCTATAGACATTTATCATTAGCTGGGGAACATTTTTATCAAGTTTGATAACCCCTATCAATTTAAAAAGTTCCCTGTTCAACTGTTCTCACTTGGGAAATTTGTTGGCTAGTCTGAGAAATCAATAGGCCATCAGTGTAAGGGTATGTTCACACGAGGGCGTCCGTAACGGCTGAAATTACGGGGATGTTTCAGCCTGAAAACATCCCCGTAATTTCAGCCGTAACGGCATGTGCAGGCGCTTGAACGCTGCGTCCATTACGGGCGTAATTGGCGCTGCTATTCATTGGAGTCAATGAATAACGGCTCCAATTACGGCCAAAGAAGTGACAGGTCACTTCTTTGACGCGGGCGTCTATTTACGCGCCGTCTTTTGACAGCGGCGCGTAATTTACGCATCGTGTGAACAGACAAACGTCTGCCCATTGCTTTCAATGGGCAGATGTTTGTCAACGCTATTGAGGCGCTATTTTCAGACGTAATTCGGGGCAAAAACGCCCGAATTACGTCCGTAAATAGGCCGTGTGAACGTGCCCTTACGCATGCACAAGTCTAGTCCTCCAAAGTGAGAGCCACTCTGTGCAGTGTTTCTAATTTCTGGTTAATACAGCGGCAGCCTGGGGACCCCACTGTATTATATTAATATGCTATAAGGGCACGTTCAGACGTGGCAGAGTTTTTCCGCTGCAAATGTTGGTGCAGATTTGGGGCAATTACGCAACGAATCTGCACCAACATTTGCATATGTGACAGGTAATTCAGACGTAGCAGAAAACACAGCGGACTTGCCACAGATTTCCGTTTTTGCATTGCAAAGGCTGAAATACGCAGTGAAATTCCGCTTCTTCTCCGCAACAGACAGTGCATGCTGCGGAGGGAAAATTCCGCAGTCTATGGTCCGCAGCGGAGTTTTCCGCAACGTCTGAACTAACTTGCCTAAAAATGTATTGAAACAAATGTAAAAAACGGCCGCGGGAGAATTCCATTTCGGACTGTCTGCAGCGGAATTCCACAGCAATTCCGCCACATCTGAACCTGCCCTTATAGGTCATATGAAAAGGGGTTCTCTAAAGCAGACTGCCCCTGTAATTCCATATAAAATTTACAAAGCCTACGACCCATAGACGAAACTTGAAGCTCCTGGGCCCCAAGGCAAAGTCTGTAACAAGGCCCCCCATCTACCATGGGCCATTTATAATACTTATGTCTTGTTATTTGACAGAGGGGCACCAGGGTCCGGTGGGAATTCTACCCCCTATAGTTACGCCCCACTAACACCCTGCAAATTGGTCTGGTGACAGAAGTTGCTGTTTACAACATGGATTTATTGTAATAAAACACATATTCTTATCCCTATGCATTGAGATGTAATCATTTTTCATTTATATCTCTTACTAGAAATTTTTTTTGCTTTTATTACCTGCCGGAAAAGATGATATAAGCAATCAATGTTTATAGAAGACTGATGTGAATTACAGTTTATCAGGGCATCATTATTAGACTGGAAACAACTGGAGTCAATGTCCCACAACTGAATGAGGTCATTGTGCTTTCAGAATTTAGCTTTTTATAGAACGATGTGGTACTGCTTATATTTCAGTATGATGCAGGAATCCTAATTCCTATATCAAAAGTTCTTCCAGTAAGTAATACAGCTATTATTTTATACACTGACTAGCTGAAGGCTACAGAAACCTATCTCTTTGGATTAATGAAGCCAACTTTTATGTTTTTACATAGGTTTCAATACAGCAAAAGGACCTCATTTAATAAAACATGTCCAGGCAGAAAGTATAAGGCCTAGTCATTCAGGAATTTGTAGGCAAATTTCGAACTGCTTGTTTGCATCGTTTTTCGCTGCGTTCTTCTCCTGAGGCCATTGAGGACTGCGGGAAAAAAACGCAGTGAAAAATGCTCGGAAACGAGCGCCACTGATTTTTCTCCGCCTACCCTTGATTTCAATGGGAGGTCAGAGGCGTAACCACCGCTTTTTTTTCCAGCGAGCTGCAATGCCTCTGCCTCCCATTGAAATAAATTTCATTTCGACGACCAGGTTTCCGCGTCAAAATCAGCACCAAAGAACTGTGTGAACTGGGTCGTAGTGTTGCAGATAACATATAACACATAACAATATAAATAAAATAAAAGTTGGTCTTTTAACTCTGTATTTAACGGTTACCATACATAACCAAAGATTTAAAGCCTGAACAAAACACAACACAAACAGAATTGTTCAGTGAGAGAATACTTGATGGGAATCTGTCATCAGAATTAAGCCGACCAAAGGCCTCCCAGCACTTGGTAGAGTACTTAGAAACATGTGGACACAAACTGTTGTGTCCCTTCAAAGCATCTTCCATGTGGAGAAAATGAACTTTAATCCAGTATGCAATTTAGTTGCAAGTGCCACTCGTGTGGTCCAAATCCCGGCAAGTACTCCGGGTCTCGCTCTGTAACTCTTGCCCAACTCCACCCCCCCCCCTCCAGTGTTGATTGACATCTCCAGTGTTGTGCTACATCATCATGTGCTAAATTCTGATGACAGATTCCCCTTAATATGAGCAGATGTAAGTGTACCGCACTTGGCATAGGGCATATGGACATGGGTTGTTTCATAAGACAAAATGTAGATACACATATTGTGCTTATCCTTTGCTTTACAGCTGACCTAAAAAGCCATTTAAAAAATTTATTACGGATCACAAGCCATAATCTGAAATTTTTTACCCATAAAGCCATCATGGCGTCGCAACATTATTTACTTACTGTCCTTCTAAATCACACTAGTCTTCTAGTTTTCTTCAACTACATTAATAATAGTTATAATGGGCAGTGCCCGCCTTAAAATGGCCATCAGCGACTGCCAAAAAGTAAGGGCAGCACTATAGTTTAATAACAATGTTTAGTTAATCAATTGTTTATTTTTCTCAGGTCACAACTGTACATTTATTTCTCATCCCTCGAGATGAAGATTCACAAATCATAGTGAATAATGCAGCCAAGAAGTACCTGTGGCCAGCAAATAAGAGATTATATGACAGGTCCTAATCCATCTATTAAACCTACCACCCAATGCTAGTTCATATATCCTTATGGATCATTTTGCAGGTAGTATTTGCATGAGAATAATAAATAGTGCAAGGTTTAAAGCTACAGTATTACAATCTCCCAGGTTTTTCCATAGAAAGGTAAAATTAACACAACAGCTATTGAAGATCCACAATTGTTAGGGAAAACAATCCCTGACATCAGAGGTGTAACTTAAAGCTCCTTGGCCCAATGCAAAATCTATAACAGGGCCCCTACCTACGATATATTATTTATAATACTGGTGTCTTCTGTTGCGGTGAAAGGGCTTTTGGGCCCCCTCAGCCTCCAGGGCCCGGGTGCGACTGCTACCTCTGCACCCCCTATAGCAACGCCCCTGCCTGACATCGTAGGTGAATCAGGTAAAACAATATCCAAATAGATCAGCTTTATTAGTGAAATGTAATATAGACCCAAGCACACTGCCGTACTACAGCTCCATTTTCGATGGAGCTGTAATAGAGCTCCCAGAGAGGTCCATGGGATCTCTATTGTACCTCTGTATACATGCGATGTTTATATGGACGCATATGTCCGACAGAAATAAGACTTGTGGCATGCTCCTTTAGATGCCATTTGTATGGAAGTATTCTCCCTTCGAAGTATTACTTCTAGGGACGGATATCTCCATACTTCTGGCACACTGTATAGCTCTGTACTGGGGAGCCGTATGGCCTTGGCGTATACGGCTCGGCAGTTTACATGAGCCTTAACTTGAAGCTCTATTTCTACAAAGGGTAAATTCAAACCCCTTTAAATTTATATGGTAAGCAGTGTTTTGTTATGCTGTACTTGTTGCCATCCCTTAAGCATTGTTTCACAGTTCTCCAAATATAATTAGTGAAATACATGGTAGATACTTGCTGTTCATTTTTAGCAAGTGTTACATTACTGTAACAAAGTGCAAGCTAATACCACAATGCTGCTAATAGCACACGCCATCTAAACAAATGCTGCTTGCTGTGTGTTTTCTACTGCTGGTAGGCAATTACTAGCCACAATCTATTATAGTGTCTACTTGGCTGAGTATAAATCTGTATTTCCTCTAGCTGTAGAAGTTCGGCTAAGATGACTTCTACTGCCCTCTTACTATTGCTTTTTTTTTTTTTGCCTTTTTGCCTTTTTTACTTATTTGAAATATTTCTTTATATCATAGAAGTTCCTTTCTCACAGTTAATAGGGTTGCCACCACTGTGTGTATATAAAACTTTGTAGAGTATGTTATTCGGGGGAAACTTCCTCCACTTCCATCAGTCTGTAGTCCCCCCTTTCCCTCCCTGCAGACTGTCAGTAAATGTTCAGAGACCTCACCTGTCTCTAGTAATATAGTAAATACAAGACAGGGATCAGTGGCGTAACTACCGCTGTAGCAGCCATAGTGGCTGCTACAGGGCCCGTGACATGAGGGGGCCCGTGCCCCCCCCCGCACAGCCCCCCATGCCCGCTGGCGCCGCTAGCAACCGCTATGGCTGCTACAGCAGTAGCGACGCCACATTTAATAGTATCTGCTTCCTTAGGATTCAGATGGTATTGAACACTATGACAAAGCGTTCGGCCTGCAGCCTATCAGACAC
The DNA here is from genome assembly GCF_050947455.1 of Rhinoderma darwinii. Taxonomy (NCBI): domain Eukaryota; kingdom Metazoa; phylum Chordata; class Amphibia; order Anura; family Rhinodermatidae; genus Rhinoderma; species Rhinoderma darwinii. Next base: position 305,091,456 of record NC_134691.1, on the reverse strand, counting down.
AGGGACAGGATTCCTGCGCAGGTCGGTGTGATGAAGTCACGGGATCACGCCGGTCTTTGCAAGGATCCCATTGGCGTTTTAGACGTTTATGGTATATCCATAGATCTCCAGGGCTGGGACCAGCACCAATCTTGAGAGGGGTAATTCCTCAACCCTGTCAATGCTGGATGAGGCCGCTGCTTCCATGGGGATACTCAGAGAAAAAGTGCAAGGAATTACAGAAATAACGGAGCACACTTTTTCCGTGACTCCCATAAAAGTAATTTGGAGTTACTGAAATAGCGTAGCACATCGAGCTCGGCTGTTTCCGTAATCCCGACCACCTCTCCACTGACTCTCTGTCTGTATAAGGTGAACAGCAGCCACCTCACTAGGTGGGGTCGTGGGTCCCCCATTCATGATAGGTGTGGGACTTACATTATTAGACATTTATGGCATATCCTGTGGATATGCTATAAATGTCTGAGATGGGAATACCCCTTTAAGAATGACCAAACTTATTCATATAAATGTATGCAACACATCAAGAGGGGCACTCTTGGCACTCTTGACAATAACAATTGGCATAAAGCACCATAGGTAATGGACTGTACCTATACATGGAGCTTATTTTTGTCAAAAGCGAGTGCTTACCCTCCACTATTCTATTATTTGTTCAACAAAGAAATGTCTTGATACCGTGTGTCACGGCTTTCCATGTATTTATTAGTAGTATTATTATTCTAATTATTATTATCTATTTTATTACTTTTTCTCATTAATCGTCTGGAGGTCGGACCCCCACTGATCAGAATTATTGCATATCCTAGCAATATCATGCTGTGATGGGAAAACACCTTTAAGTCCAAATAAGAAAGGTAACACTGCTGGCCTACAATACCTAATATTGTATACTCCTGACCAATATGACTACATCTATTTAGGGCAAGTCAATTTCTAAAATAGCTTGAAAGGATAAATTTATCCAGTTCTTAAAATGCAACCGTGTAGAACATGCCTTATTTTGTATCATTTTCATCCATTTTTTTTTAAGCTTTTTTTTCAGGGCTATGGAGATATACATGGTGGACAAGGATGATGTGTGTTCACCTTAAATAATGATTTTACCCAGACACTGACGTAATACATTCTTCTTATTCTCTATTAACCCAAGACCAATCCTTTCTCCTCTTGTTTTTTTAAGCTTCAACATAACAATCCACATTGTGCACCTGAAATAAGTAAAAGCAAATCTTTTATGAGCTTCCCAGATATTTGCTTTGTGAGATTCAAGGAAAAAGATGGTGAATACGCTGCAACACTGTCTACAAGTGAAAGGCATCAGACATGAAAGAAATGGAAAGAAGAATTGATGTTGTTTTATGTAGTGATGAAAAAAGATTGGATTCTAGCCTCTTTTTCAATGGAGGAGCAGGTGATCGTCATTCGCTCAGTAAAAAATAAAAAAGTTCTGCAACATGCCCCGAACAATGCAGCTGTGATTGCAAAGATTGGCCTTGACTGAAAGCTACACAGGTTATTTATCAAAAGATATTTCAAGTTCCATTCACCATTCAATGTCACTGTATTTCCATATCTAGTAATTGTTCCAAGAAGAGATCTAAAGTACAGCACCCTGTGCAGAGACCAATTTAGTTAAATTAGATTTTTTTAATCCAAATATTTTATTTCATATATGACCAAAACGTACAATATTGGCCAACAAAGATGTACATTTTTATGGTCAAAATAAATAAACCGGGAATAAACATCATGACGGGCAAGAGAAAAATATCTAAAGAATGGGGAAATAAAAAAATAAAATAAGAATTGCAGAATTTTAATTCTTGGCATCAGGTTAAGGCCTGCTTCACACGGCTGTGTTTGGTCCGTGAGATACAGACCAAATGTTGGCAGTATTTCACTGACCGAACACAGATCAAGGAACTGTCACTGCCCCCCCCCCCCCCCGCGGGAATACTGTCCCGTACTGAAAACATGATTACAGTACGGGACACTACCTGTCTACCTGTGATGCTATGAGCCCGGCTCGTTGAACTGTGTTCGGTCTGGGAAATATGGCTGACATGCGGTCCATATTTGACGGACCGAACACAGCCATGTGAAGCAGGCATAAGGCTGGGTTCACACAAGGCTGATATGCTTTGTAAAAGTACACGACGTATCCATCCTGGAACCGAATTGTGGTGCAGATTTTGGGGCGGAATCTCTATTTTTTTCAGTTATATTTACTCTTTATTTTATAGTCTTCCACTACTATTCAACAGACCTGTAAGCAGGGGTAGGGTGGAGAATGGCAAAAGCCACAATAGTAAAAGATAGAGGAGATAGGGGAGGTCAAGTAAATGGCTGGATCATTGTACTGAACAAGCACTTTTTAAATTTTGGGTCACCCCCATTTCTTGGATTAATGCATTGTAAGCTCTTGCGAGCAGGGTCCTCACTCCTCTTGTTTGAATTGTTATTAGTTTTGTCACTATGTAATGTCTGATATTGTCTGCACATGTTCTCCCTGAATTGTAAAGTGCTGCGGAATATGTTGGCGCTATATAAGTAAATATTATTATTATTACTATTGCTAGGGTTAATGATCACAGACTACGATAAAAAGTAATTAAATCACACAGCCATTACCTAGAGGTTCATACTGTTTTTTTTTTTCTTTTTGAATTGCACCACACCAAAATTTTTGTCTCATCCTCTGCTAAATAATGAATATATATCTAGAAGGAATAATAAATATATTCACTTCCTTAGGGAAATCTCAGGTCAGTATATAGGTATTACTTTTCTAATATGTACAACAAGGGCATGGTCACACATCTGTTCTAATTCTATGATGGGTGGATAAGGTGTGCTTTTGATAAGGGCATAATGTGTAATGTTGCTTGCACTGGAAAAACAATGACAAAATGGGCTGATACTGTACTTGGCATTTCCTTGCCACTTGATGTTTTATGTGACCCAATGTTACCCCTTGCAGCCATTCTTCACTAATCCTATAATGCAGTTGGAGATAGAAGAGGTTATTTAACAGTAGATTAATGGATTGCTTATGATATGTTTTAATGTTTAACAAGCAGACATGATACATGAAAAGGTTGAGGCAGGTTTTCTTTGATTTATTGGGCTCAAGATCACAGATGAGAAACACCTGGACCCTCTGTATAATGACTGCTACAAACAGAATGTACATTAGTTAAAGTATTCATAATTACATTTACAAAACTCTATCATCCATGTCTTTCAATAAATAGCTGTGCTGAGCCTTAAACAACTAGGATAATTTGAAGATGTGGTCCATCTTCTCAAGAGGTTAGAAGATTTTTACCATGACACTTTGGAGTGGCATTTATGGAGCTTGCTAGGGCTGGAACGACATGGATTACGTGCAAGTAACAGTATCAGATTAAGGCCTTATTCACACGAATGTGTGCATTTTGCCCGCGCAAAAAACGCAGCATTTTGCACGCGTTGCACTTCTGTGTGTCATCAGTGAATGGTGCGTGGCTGCATGATTTTCACGCATATGCCATCCTTATGATTCCTTCATTTCTTTATCTACTGTAGCGCGAATCACGCGCGACACACGGTAGTGCTTCTGTGTGCTGCGCGTGATTTTCACGCACCCATTGACTTAAATGGGTGCGTGATGCGCGAAAAACGGCCAAGTATATTACATGTCGTGAGTTTTACGCAGCGGACATATGCTGCGTGAAAATCACGGACAGTCTGAACGGCCCCATTGACTAACATAGGTCTGTGCGACGCGCGTGATTTTCAGGCACGTATCACGGACGTGAAACACGTTCGTGTGAATAAGGCCTTATGCTGTTACCAGATATATTGCCTGCACCAGTTGCTACAATGAAGGGGCCGTGGCACTCTATGGGGTACTGCGGCACCTTCTGATGTTTTTATTGCACATCACTGCCACACGCTGAGCAGGTACTACAACTCAGCCTCAATCACTTGAATGGAGTTGTAGTTCTATGCACAGTGCCTGGCAGAGAAAATGCCAACGAATGCTTGACCCCTTTGTTCTCATAGTTGGTGGCCATAGCTGTGGTCGGATCCCCGCCATTCGCAAGTCATGGTATATCCTATCTATATGCTATTACTTGCCCAAACAGTAATACCCATGAAAGGCCACATGGCAGTAAGAGCAAAACTTAGGATGGGGTCCCAAATCTGCTATGAGCACCATCATTAGCAAACGAGTTTGGGTAGTAGGAACATTATTATAACTATGGTCTTCACTGACCTATGTGTCCTTTTCTCCCTTCCTTGGCCTCAAAGTTTACAATTCTGGAAGGGTTATTGGGTAATTGATTCTAAACGTTAGATAATTGATCATAAAATTTTGATAATACATTTAGGGTCTATTTCAGTGTTTTATATGTACTACAGGATAATAAGATTTGTAATTATTAAATTACTTATCCCTTAGATTTTATCATAAGCAGTAAGGATAACAGACGAGGCTCATTTCGACAAAAAATACAAATATTTTTTGTAAAGGGGGTATAAATGCATGCCGCGAGGGCCCTGCAGCATGTATTTATCAAATATATCCCATGAACTTGAACTGTTTTCCAGCATTTACATCGTATAAAGGATATATTGTGATATCTTGGACACAGGTGTTTTTTTTATGTGTAACAATTGATAGGTTTTATATTTTCTAGACACTTTGTATTTTATCAGTATTATTGTTATATTTAATTTTATTTCCCTTCGGGTGGGCTTTATCCATTAGTGCTTTTGTTGAGCACCATTGTTATTTGTGTTTTTATTATATTATTGTATTACATGTATTGTGATTTCACATATGATGCAGTATATGTTATGAATAAGAAGTCTTGAAAGACGGTTTTCTATTACTTACATTCAGTTTAATTTTTGTGGATACCGAAAATTGTCACGAGTGCACTCAACGACTTATCCACTGTTTTGATTTTTTGGGAGAGTTGACCATATGTATATTTTTTTTCAGAAAAAAATACACTTATTTGGTATCCTCCTGACCATCCTAACCCTGTAAAATAAATCTAGAACATTAATTATGAGTATTCGTGTATGGCGTGGAAAATAAATAATAAAAACTGCAGTGGAATTTCTTTTTTTCTGCATTTTTGCTAAGGCAAAACAAAAAAATTACTCATGTCCTCAAGACCATAGGGATTAAATGTGAACATCAAAATCAATGGCCATTTTCTTGTTCTTATGCCCTACCAAAAATATCGGGCCTTCTGAAAGATTTGTGTACACATTTTTTTTGAGTCTTTTTCACCTTACAAATGTCTAAAATGTGTTCCACTCTTAGAAAACATTGAGTGGATTTTATGGACCATAGACCATAAAAAATGAGGCCAATATTTACCATATTCATCTGTAGCATTTCAGGCCAATGGTTGGAAGTTCTTGAACAGTGACAGCTACTTTTTGGAGCCAGAAATATGCTCTGAGCCCTTGTCTCTTCCCTTCTTGACTGGTTTTACAATGAGGAGTTGACAATGAGTATAGGAGAAAGCATTTTTCAGCCTACATTGCATATGAACTCTGCTGTCATCTAAGGGGCATGTTGAAAGTGGAATTCAGAATAAGTAAAAGTATTTAGCAAAGTAGCTAAGTGTACAGGTGATTATTTGTAACACAAGTATATTGAGATAGTAGCATGAAGCTAGGGGAGAGTGACAAGCTTGATTAATAGTGTATGCCACGATGGAATGAAGGAGTTTTAGAAGAAAGCTAAGAAAGCGTTGAAACATTGTAGTAATCGCTGAAATAATGAAAGATGGCAAAGATTATTCCTTTTATGGTTTGACAAAGTCTCTGATAACAAATGGAACTTTTTCCTGGATAAAAGAAAACCTCTTATGAAAGAATTATCTTAGTGAAATAGATTTAAGTTTAGATATAAGTTTGTAACGATACAGTAAAAAAAATGGGAAACAAAATATTATATATGTGGCTAGGCTTTCCGTAACCCAGGGAAATATTTGTTTACTGCCCTAGCTCCGTATGTAAATACTCTGTCCAGTTACTTGTTGGCACCCCCCTATGACATTAAGCACCGGCTCAAATACCCCGCCAGCCAGCCCCTAGCTATACTCCTGTTATAGATAGATAGAATGTACAATATAAATTGAACAATATGAATAATTGCAATGGTTCTCCTGGTTCAAACTGGGCCAAACTGCCAAGCTGGGTCCACTGACCGATCCAGTCAAAACAATCTTGGAACTTAATACAGAATATAATGGTAATGTCAACAACTAGATTAAAGCTGGGTTTACACAGGCAAATTTTTTCCCATAATGAGCGCCGATCGATAACAATTAGCTCTCGTTTTAAATCCTCTTTTACATGGGCGCAAACTGTATAGGAATGAACGATCATTAATACAATCATTTAGTCCTCATACAGTTTGCATAGTGTCTGCAGCACACGGGGTGATGCGCTGACGACAACAATGATTTTTTAGGCTGCACAAAAGATTTGATCAGCGATTGCTCGTTTGACAGCTGATTGATAACATGTTTACACAGGGCAATCATCGGGAATGAGCAAGTAAAGTTAAAGGAAACCTGTCAGGACCAATGAAGCCACTAAACTACGAGCAAGCCGTTATGCAGCTGGGGTTTAGTTTTTCAAACATGCCCCCCTCTAAAACGGATGTTTAGGGAATAATTAGTAAAGTAAGTTAAAAAGAAGTCTGGGTGAGGAGTCCGGCGGCTTCGGGCGCATGTATATTGTGCACAGGACAACATACTTTACTAAAGGTTCCCTTTTAGAGGTAGGCATGTTTAGAACAATAAACCCTTCCTACAAACGGCATGCCGGTGGTTTAGTGGCTCCAAACGTACAGACAGGGTCCCTTTAATCGAGTAAATCTTGAAAAACTGATACTATGGCATCCACTCGTAGCCACAATTGGCAAATCAACCAACTTTGTATTAAGGGTTTACCCTAGACCTCCCGATGTTGGCCCCCAAAAACCTAATGACAGTGCTCACCTATGACAGAGGTCTAAGTGGTCAACTTGACTGACACAATTGTATGGATAATATCGTCAGTGGATCTCTAAATTCCACACAACAGCGTTTGTGATACAGGCATCTCCGATGTCAGAATTATCTCATCAGTGCTTAAACAATTCAGGAGGATGACAAAGACTCTCCGTCACTCAGTAGACCTTTGAAAAGTGACAGATTCTTGTCATAGGAACCCTAGTTTCTTCCCTGAGCTTTATTTTTTTTTTAAAAAGAGTACGTTCAGTTCTTAGAACAGTTTTGAATGTCTACAGGTATAATGAAAGAAAATATTATGGCAATCCTGGAGCTACTCGTTGATTGAAGACTTCATCAGGTTGTACCTTGACATGTCTTGATTGTGTTTCTTGAAACATAAATAAATTGTTGCACATTTTCTAAACTAAACTCAATTTCTTGACTTATTTTAAGCTTTCTAAGAGCAATGAAGGGTTCACTGAAAGGTCACTTCTAAAAGTGTGACTCTGGGAGAAATGCCATCTGGTCTTAAGCCGACAGGTCAGCTGTGTTTTTATTTTTATTTTTTTATGGGAACTCACAGAAAAACTTTTTCATTTTCATATGAAAGTAGAAAATATAGTAGAAACATAAGCTACTGAAACACCTTGCTGAAAGTAGATATGGGTTTATATGTAACATGTCTTATTCTAACTCACTTTGCGCCCAAGTCTTTTGAGGTGAAGAGACTAAAAACAAACAAAAACAACTTACACATAGTGTTATAAACTAATCTGGAATTGTGCGTTTAGTAGACAACTCAACATCCTATTGGAACGTATCCTATATGGTATAAAGAGAAGTTGAACTTTCCTACTTGCTTGATGTTATTACTTCATACAACACACAGTGCAAATTAATTTGAAAAAAACTTCTAATAAAACAAATTCATCGGACAATTTTTACTTTTATCTGTTCAAGAGAATTTCAAAGTTTGATCACTTTCTATGTGTTTAAATTTGTGTAATTCCATATGAATCTGCCTCTCTGAAACAGTTACATAGTTATTTAGTTGATAAGGTTAAAAAGCAACACTGGTCCGTCAAGTCCAACCTATATTCCTACCGCGTTCATCCAGAGAAGGGCAAAAACTCCTATGAGACAGGTGCCAATGGCCCCATATTGGGGGAAACATTCCTTTTCGATTCCAAGTATGATAATCAGAATAAACCCTTGGATCAATGTAATCTCCCGAAATCTAGTACACATAACTTGTAATATTATATTTTTCAAGAAAGACATCCAGGCCCTTCTTGAACCTGTTCAATGAATTCACTATTACAATATCGTGAGATAGAGCGTTCCATAGTCTCACTGCTCTTACAGTAAAGATGTTACGTCTGTGATGGTGGTAAACCCTTCTTTTCCCTAGATGTAGAGGATGACCCCTTGTCATGGTTACAAGCCAAGCTGTAAAAAGATCATTAGCAAGGTCTTTGTACTGTCCATTTATATATTTGTACATTGTACATCAGGTGGGTTCCCAAGAAATGAGAAGTCTGTTCATCACAAGATGCTGGTATTGCTGTCTAGGGATGTGCTGCTTTTGAATAAAAATGCCCATGTGCTGCTTGGACACTATGAATCTCTTGAAAAGTGTTGCATTTTAAACCATCCAGTGTTGATCTCAGATTTGGCATCATTTAATTTTCATCTTTTTCCATAACTGAAGGTATAACTTCAAGACTTTTGCTGCCATTTGGATGACAATGTAAAAAAAGAAGTCGAATGATGACTACATGAGCAAGATAAATAATGTAACCAGAAGGAATTGGATGCCTTGTGAAAACATGTTTACACTGGCAAATTATCATTAGTATTTGTGGATTTCCAAGCAAACGTAAAGGGTAACTAAACTTTGAAAAAACCTCTGAGATGTCAGTGACATGTCAGAAGTTTTGATCGGTGGGGGTCCAATCACTGAGACCCCCAACAATTGCTAAAACAAAGTGGAAGAAGCGCTCGGGCGAGCGCTGAGCCGCTTAGTTTCTGATCTGATTTTCTCTTAAAGCCGAGCAGTTGGTATGCAGACTCATAGGCTTTCTATTTTACCCGTACACTAATTGCTCAGGTTTCCTTGGAAAGCTGATCAATAACAAACCGGCTCAGCGCTCACCCGAGCGTTTCTACCGCTTCTATTTATCAATCGGTGGGTGTCTCAGTGCTCAGACGCCCACCGATCAAAACTTCTCACATGTCACTATGACATGTCAGAAGTTTTTTTAACATTTAGTTACCCTTTAAGTAGAATTGTCCACAGTATATTAAAGAATAGATCAACGATAAACTACAAGACTATAATTTAACATTAATCTTCCTTTGATCATGCCACTGTAAAAAAAAATGCTTTTGGCAACACAATCATGAGGGTCATCACTAGGTTACAATGAAGAGCTTCTCTCAGGTGGAGGAGTTTTCTGGCTATATCCTCAGTCCCGAAATTTTTAAACCACCGACTGTCCGTTGTCAGTTTGAAAAATTGGGGTGTATAAACAGACAATTGGACAAGGGCCTCAACACAGAAGGGGGTAGAAGATTATGTTGAGATATAGATTAGGCATGTTTATGACAGTTGAATATATTCATTGTTATTTTATTTTAATAAATAGAAGCCAACATTACTTTTTTGCTTACCCTTGTACAAACTCTGCGTGGATGTTACTCTGGCTGGATTTGTGTCCTTAGTCCTAGTGCTGCATGGCAGTAACACAAACCACAGTGCCACCTATATCTGCTGAATAAAGTTTTTTTATATCTATTTCACGCTAAAATAACACAACAACATGACTCCAACACTATAAAGGGCACAGGAACAAATACAGCACGGGGAACAGGATACGAATGCAGGATCTCAAAAGGTCAGAGGAACCTGGGAGCAAATTTGTATGAAGGCACCTTCAGATGGATATTCCTTGAGGACAGCCAGACTTGGGTACCTGGAAGATACTAAGGCGGCTCTATTCTCCTTGTATCCGCCTTTTGCTTCATGCGATCGACTGCCAGCAGAATAGAGGATCAGGTCTGTTGCCAGATTTGCGGAAAGTCCTCAAATGCAGAGTCCGCTTCGGGTACCTGAGATGTAGCCAACACAGGCAGAGGGATTCTAGGATGTTGACCGTACACAATGTAGAATGTTGTGGAAGTGGTGGGCTCACTTGTGTCGTTGTTGTACGAGCATTCGGCCCATGGAAGAAGTTGTACCCAGTCATCATGCTGCATGGAGATGAAGTGGCAGAGATAATTCTCCATCATCTGGTTAATCCTCTCGATTTGACCATTGGACTGGGGCTGATAGGCTGAGGAAAAGTCCAATCTCACATCCAGGAGTTTACAGAGGGCTCTCCAGAATTTTGAGGTGAATTGAACCCCATGATCGGACATGATGTGAAGGGGCAAGCTGTGTAAGCGGAAAATGTCCTTAATAAAGAGGTTTGCCAGTCGAGGAGCAGAAGGTAGGCCGGTCAGCGGGATAAAATGTGCCATCTTCGAAAACCGGTCCACCACAACCCAGACAGTATTGCATCCTGCTGAGGGGGGAAGGTCTGTGACAAAGTCCATCGCAATGTGCTGCCAAGGGTCATTGGGTACATGCGGAGGTTGGAGCAGACCAGCAGGTTTGGAGTGAGCAACCTTGTTGGAAGCACACACAGTAAATGAAGAGACAAAGTCCGCAATATCTTTGGGCAGCGTGGGTCACCAGAAGTGACGAGTTATCGGGTCTCGGGTCTTGCGAACACCAGCATGCCCAGCCAGTTTGGAGCTGTGTCCCCAGCAGAGAATTCTCCTGTCTGCCACCCGAACAAAAGTCCTTCCCGGAGGGATTTCTCTAACTTGCAAAGGATTGGCAGTGACAATGCAGGACGGGTCTATGATACTTTGAGGGGACTCAACCCTGTCCTCCGTTTCAAACGACCTGGACAGGGCATCAGCCCTCACAGTTTTGTCAGCGGGACGGTAGTGGAGCAAAAATTGGAAACGGGTGAAGAACAGTGACCACCTGGCTTGACTGGGGTTTAGATGTTGAGCCGACTGGAGATAGGTGATGTTCTTGTGGTCGGTATATATCAGGATGGGGTGGGCTGCGCCCTCAAGCAGATGTCTCCACTCCTCCAGAGCCAATTTGATGGCCAGTAGCTCCCGGTCCCCAATAGAGTAGTTGCGCTCTGCAGGGGAAAAAAGTCTCGTGTAATAGCCACATACTACTACCTTTCCTTTGGAGATCCTCTGGAACAGAAGTGCACCTGCATCAACAGAAGAAGCATCCACCTCCAACGAGAACTGCCAAGACACGTCAGGGTGATGGGGGATCGAGGCTGAAGTGAAGGCATTCTTGAGGCTATTTAATGCAGATTCTGCCTCTGGAATCCACACCTTGGCGTTCATACCTTTTTTGGTAAGGGTAATGATGGGAGCCATCAGAGAAGAGAAGTTTGGGATAAATTGCCAGTAGAAGTTAGCAAATCCCAAAAAACGCTGTATGGCCAGCAGGCCCTGAGGACGTGCCCACTCCAGGAATGGACTTTACCTTCTCAGGATCCATTTTGAGACCCTGATCCGAGATGTTATAGCCCAGGAAGGGCAAAAAACAATTTTTTTTCAAAAGTATACTTCTCCAACTTGGCACATAGGCAATTCTACCTTAATCGCAGCAGGACTTGACGGACATGTCTCTGATGTGTCGTCGTATCTGGGGAGAAAATAAAAGTGTCATCAAGATAAACTGCAACGCAGACAAAGATGAGGTCTCGGAAGATATCATTGTCAAATTCTTGGAAAATCGCGGTAGCGTTACACAGGCCGATGGGCTTCGCCAGGTATTCATTTTGCCGGTCTCGAGTGTTAAATGCCGTCTTCTACTTGTCACCTTTACGGATTCGGATTAGGTTGTAGGCCCCACGCAAGTCTAGTTTCGAGAAGATCTTGGCTCCTCATATGCGATCAAATAACTCAGAGATCAGTGGCAACGTATATTTATTTTTGAGCGTGATCTGATTGAGACCATGGTAGTCAATGCAGGGTCGAAGAGATCCGTCTTTTTTTCTTTACAAAGAAGAACCCGGTACTGGCCGGAGAGGAGGATTTTCGTATGAAACCCCTCTCCAGATTCTCTTTGATATAGGCTGACATGGCCTGAGTCTCTGGCAAGGAGAGGGGGTACACACGACCACGGGGAGGTGAGGCATCAGGAACCAGTTCAATCGGGCAGTCGTACGCCCGGTGTGGCAGAAGCATCTCAGCCTCCTTCTTGCCAAAAAATGTCTGCAAACTGCTCAGAATGAGTAGGTAGTCCTTTCAATAACTGATACATAGGAGGCAGAACAGGACAAACCTATAGCAGGCAGCGGTGGAGACATTTGAAACCCCATTGGAGAACCTCTCGGGAATTCCAGTCCAGGGCCGGAGCATGAAGCCGGACCCAGGGCAGGCCCAGCAACACCGGATTGAAGGCTTTGGGCAAAATAAGAAATGTAATCTGCTCGGTACGGAGCGTTCCCACTTGGAGCTTCAGTGGCTTGGTCTCGGACACGATGGGGTCGGGCAGAGGATTTCCATTCACCGAGGCAACAAACAGGGGTGTCTCCAAGGGAGCCGTCGGCAACTGGAACTGATCCACTAAGTCTTGTTGGATGAAGTTTGCCGTGGACCCGGAGTCCAGGTAGGCAGAGACCCAGTGCGTCTTCTCACCGGACACTATGGTCACGGAAATGGACAATTTGGGAGAGAGTTTATTATTTAGTCCTTTCCCTTCTAGGGTTGCCTCTCCAACCAATGCTAGGCTCTGGGGCTTTTTAGGCTTTTGGGGACACAGACGCACAAAATGGCCTCCAAGGCGGCAATACAGTCCCGAAGTGCGTCTACGCTGTTTCTCCTGCACAGACAACTTGAGATGGTCTATTTGTGTAGGCTCCTCTGGTTGAACAGCTGATGATGGCAGCAGGGGTTGCTGGAATGTAGGAGCCCGCCTGGGCAATCTCCTGACCTGGTCAATATCTTGAGACCGCTCCTGGATCCTCATGTCAATCCGGGTGCCTAGCAGGATGAGGTCAGCTAGGGTAGAGGATAGACCTCGAGCGGCAAGCTCGTCTTTGATATCGGAGGAAAGACCTTGCCAGAATGTAGCCACTAAAGCTTCGTTGTTCCAGATCAGTGGTATGAAACTGAATGGTGTACTCGCCCACGGTGGTGTCTCTTTGGCGAAGGGTCAGCAGGGATTCAGCCACTGAAGAGACTCGCCCAAGTTCCTCAAATACGGCGCGGAAAGTCCGTAGGAAACCCCGCAGGTCACAAGTCTCCGGTCCCTGTCGTTCCCAGATGGGGTTTGCCCATGCCAGGGCATTGTCGGTAAGGAGAGAAACTATAAATGCGACCCTTGCGCCATCAGAAGGAAATGCACTGGCATGTAAAGTGAAGTGAATCTGACACTGATTCAGAAATCCACTGCAGGTTCTCGCATCTCTGTCGTAACGGGGAGGCAGTGGCAGAGAGAATTGCCAATCTGTACTGCCAGGAGGTGTAGTAGGAGGAGCAGCAGGAGCAATAGGAGCAGATGCCGGGAAGGTTGCAGCATGCGTATCCATCCGATGCGCAATAATGTTCACCGCCTAGTGGAGTTTGTCCCGTCGTGACCGAAGGCCAAGCATCTCCGTCAGCATGGCTTGTGATGTCGTCGCGGCCTTGGGTTGAGCAGCGAGGTCCATGACCTGAGCTTTCTGTCACAATCTGTGGGGATGTGGACCCACTGTGTCGCATTGCCGTAGTGGGATAGCAGCTGGCCAAACAAGTGTACCAAAAAATATACAAAGTCCAGCACAAGGGTACCTGTAATACTCCAGACAGTGGCAGCGGCTTAGGCACAGATGGGATCTTGATGGCAGATGATGCAAAGTATGGCAGATGACACCAGACGTGGTGTAACACAGCAGACGTGGTAGAGGCACAACACGACTCCAACACTATATAGGGCACTGGAACAAATACAGCACGGGACACGGGATACAGGTAGCAGGGCACGGGAACACTGGGAACAGGATACGACTAAGGGACCATTTGCAAGACTAACAGAGGAATACAAACAACACTCATGCAATGAGTAAAAGGGCAGGGCGATCATGGCTAATTACTGATGTTTTACATGTGCGTGCACTGGCCATTTAAGGCCGGGTGCGAGCATGCACGCGCACCCTACGGGACACAGCAGAGTGGGGCGGAAGCGAGCGCTGGCGTCTCCTGGGGAGGAGATGCAGGCCAGTTCTCACCAGACCATGGCTGCGGCCATCGAGGGGTGAGTAATCCCGATGGTCCGCGGCCATGGATGTTACACTTCTCTAAAGATAGCCACCTCAGTAATGAGGTGATGGCCACAGCACCTGGAAGTTTCACTCGGATATTTCCCCTACTGCAGCTGCAATGTGTAGTATTACATGCCAGCTATTCAGATACATGGATGACCATGTAATATATAGACAGGCTGTGTCCACCAGAGCGGAAGTCACTCTTACTTAGCAGCTCTCTGTTCTGACTCATAGAGGAACTTCCATGATGTTGGGGGTTTACTCTTTCACATCCATATCCATATTCCCTAATAGGGCATATTAACAGGGAATGTCTTGATGAAACAACCTCTTTAAGTAAAGACTCCTAGCTCATTCTTTGTCCTCAGCTCAGTGCCAGTTCAACCTTGAACACTGAAGAATTTCGTAATCTAAGGCTTCGTTCACATCTGCGTCATGGCTCCGTTTCGACATTCCATCGGAGCTTTCCGTCGGAACGGAGCCCTGACTGACACAAACGGAAACCATAGGTTTCCGTTTCCATCACCATTGGTTTAAATGGTGACGCATCCGGTGCCAATTGTTTTCGTTTTTCTCCATTTGTGCAAGGGTTCCATCATTTTGACGGAATCAATAACGTAGTCGACTTTGCTATTGATTCTGTCAAAATGACGGGAACCCTTGCACAACGGAGACCTATGGTTTTCGTTTGTGTCAGTCAGAGTTCCTTCCCGACGGAAAGCTCTGACGGAATGTTGGAACGGAGACCTGACACAGATGTGAACGAAGCCTAAGACAGACTGGTTGCTGTGGAGTCTTTATTCTATAAAACACTATAGCCATTAAACCAATTATTTATGAAAACCAGTTATTCTGCTTTTCAGCTCAAAGCTGGCTTGGCAGAAGTAATCCCCGCTATTCCTCGTATAGAGATTGTGATTTGTGCAAGTTTATGAAGCCCATAATAAAGGGGAACAAAGCCAGCCTGAGCTGTCCTTTTTAACATTTCTACAGCCAGTGGTTTACATAGCAAAGAGGGGTCCCCATAGCAAAGATTAAAATGCTCCCGCCATTTAGCTGCCAATTTTTGCCATCTAGGACAGAAGGGCCTCTAAGTCCTTTTTATGACACTTGGGCCAATTTCTTACCCCCTCTGGAAAGAGGACTCCTGCACAGTTTCTAATCCACCCAGTAACACATGGTAGAGGACCAACCATAACTGGGTCTCTCTCTCCAAGGCCCCTATAGCAGTCGCATTGTCTGTCTATTTGGTATATACGCCCCGCTTACAGCAACTACATGGGCTAGCTCTATGCAATGTACAATTTTGACAGGTGGCGTGTATTACTGTTCGCTGCCACCACATCTCAATGGCTGTGGCAATCTTCTTTTCTTGCATATTGGGTTCGAGATGTGTTTGTGGCACATATCTGTACTTGCCAGTAAGTGTATTCCACTTTTTCTTTTAAAAAAAACCTTAACTAGACTGTTTAAAAAAAGATTTGGAGAAAGTTTTGACCATCAGGGGACTTAAAAGAACTTTCTAGGATTTAGACATTTTTCAAAAACCTCTTACTCATGTAAAATAGAGAAAAACTATCCTCTGCTGCTAGTCTCCACCCAGTGTGATGACTCCGCACCAGTGATGTTCCGTCTATGGTGATGTAACGTCCCTATGCTGTTGGACAACACAATCATGTAATGTTACCATGGACGCAATTTCCCTGCAGTCTAGTCAACACATGAAATGGAGGGAGATAAATGGTGGAGGACAAAGTTTTTTTTCATTTTTCACAAGATACATGACGTTTTTGAAAATTGCCCAGATTCTGGACAATCTCTGCCTCCCCATCAGAGTTAATATGCAATACTAATAGCATAAGAAATTATGCAGGGCTTCTACCATGAATTGGTGAGGGAAAATATGATTGGTATTGTTCTTTACCCCTTTATGCTGCATTTTATGTAGTCTGCCCTTAAAAAGTTTATTTTTCTTGTGGTTTCTTAATGTTAATTAGCACAAACCTTTAAGTAACTAGAAACAACCTTATACATGAATCCGAGACGCATCAAAATAACTCTTGCTACTTGTTTTGACATGTTCACTTGTGTTACCTTTAGCTAAACATCAGGTTTTTTTCAGACAGAATAAACCATTTCAGCAGAAAAAGCAAACAGAACTAAAATTCTGCGTTGTGTTTGTCGATTTTCAAATAAAAGCAGATAGTGAAAGGAGTGGTCATCACAGCTGAAAGTGCATTTTTCTGATTCATATATTTGCAGTAACTATTTACACAGGATTTAAATGTTTAAAGGGAAACTTGATTTGCTTTGCATTATGTGTTGTGGCGTGTTCTTTTAATACACCTTGGCCGTGCTTTTTATGCACAAAAATGAGACAAGGAAGTAGGATGGTATTTAAAATAGTATTACAATTTGCTATCTAATTCAAATATTTCTTATTGAAAATAGTGTGATATTCTGAAATTATTGTATTAAAAGTTCTTCATTTCCGCTGTATTCAAACCGAAATTACACAGATGTTGAATGACTTGAAAACTTGGACTGTATCTGATTTCTAATTGGTTATTTAGGATGAGAATGTCAATTATTATTATTATTATTTTTATTATTATTATTATTAATAATGCTGTTATTTGTTTTATACTTTGTAAATATGATGAAATATTGTATAAAGATACTTTTGGTTCTCTCTACTTTTATGTTTTTTGAGAGCTTGCAATCTATTTTCCTTCTCATAGGCACAAGCCCAAACATGCTTCCAGTTTCAGAAGAAACCAATTAACCTAATGCTCTTGGTGGATGCAATGAAACTAGGAGAAAATACAAACTTCATGTCTTTCATTTGTTTAGTTCATAATAAGGCAAATAATGTTAATTAATTATTAACTGTCATTAATCTTAGGTGTTATGTAAATGGTAGTACCACATGTCCCTGTGGTTATGTATCATGAAGCCGGAGGCACTCTTTGCGCCGCCATATGGTGCCTCTATATGGTGCTTCTAGGAGGGAACACCGCTATAATTTGGCATCCAATGGAACATGCCACCATTCTGTTCTAAATCAGAGACATAAGGAGGTGTTGTAGGGCCCCATTCACCTCAGAGGTTGTACGGAGCCGTAATAGAGTACAAACGAGGAGGAGAACCATGTAAACAATGAAGATGTGGTGGCACTTGTACAATGGTCACAGCCCCTTCAAACAGCAGATCGGCGGGGGTGCCGACAGTCGGATTCCCACTGATATTGATGGCCTATCAAATTTTGGTACTTTTTTTTAATATATATATCTTTGGATGTGCATATCCTTTTTTTCCCTACTCTCTAGTAGTTACAGTCGCTTACTTAGGGCATGGACTGTGCACTCCTTATATAGTTAGTATGCCTGCCCATTCCTGTTTTTTTTTTAAAATAATTTAGGGGTCTGGTCTACAGTCTGGAATAACTTAGGGGTCTGGTCTGGGTTAGGACCTCTGCAGTGGTTCGCAGATGTCGCCGTAACCATCTGTGTCAGATGTAGAAGATAAAAGAGTATGACTCCAATCAGAGAAGACATCACCTGTGAGTTACTGAAATTATAGAGAAGCTGTCACCTCTCCTCACATGTCTGTAATAGGAAATCCTTGTATTCCACAAAAAGTCATTGCCCAGGACTAATAAATAAATGGGTGTTACCATTCCCCTTGTCAGGAAGATGTGTCGCTACACAGTGATCCTGTCAGCGATAGTTGGAGACTGTCAGTATGTAGGGACACATCCCTTTGACAAGGTAAATCATAACACCCATTTGTGAATACTCGCACAGAAAATTGGTGTTGACTACAGACATGGCGTGGCAGTGGAGAAGGGGATCCAAAGTTTGGGGAACAGCCCAAGGCTTATGGTCTCCTTAATCTGCCACTGTATGGTATGCAGCTGTATGCCATACACATTCTTTTGTCATAAGTCAGGCCCATTATACCCTATGGGCATGTTTGGGATATACATCAGGAGCATTTCACAATGAATACCAAAATGTGCGAAAGTATGAAGTGTTAACAGAGCACAAGGCACAATACATTCCCTAGTATGGAAAAGTCATGGAATCAGTTACATATTTCTATGTAGAAAATATGCAGTGCTAGCAAATAATAGGGAGCACCAAACCTTTATAATGTAGACATAGGGAACATATATAAATACTATTTGACAGCCAAGTTTAAAAAAAATGTAACTAAAGTTAAATTGTCACCGAAGATTGTGTTGAAAGAAACCAAAATGTATGAGTGACGTGTTATTTTGATGATCTACTTGGTCCTTCTTCATAATTACAAAAATAGAGAAAACAGCCTCCGTGAGAAAACGGATGAGTTATGCTGATTATTGAAAAGTGAAATTAGATCTTGCACATGATAGGAGTATATTTTTCTTTTCTAACTGAAGATGTTATTTCATTATATGGTTTGCACACCTGATTAACCTTGTTAACTGCTTTTTCTTCTGTTCGTTTACAATTTTGCTGCCCTGTCGCAGTTATGTTGACCTTTCTGTCTAGGTTCTTTGCTCATTACAAAGCTTTGTTGCTTTTGCTATTGCATATTTTAGCTATCCATGCAACCATGTCCTTCCATCAAACTATCCCCACCCAGCCCAAGAATCCTTCAAATATTTCTTGTTCCATGTAAAGGCAGTAGTCCTAAACACTAAATCCTATTTATACAACAGAACTCTTGTTCTCTTCAACCAAGGGCTACATCTATCACCAAGCAAAACATGTCTCATACCTGAAGCCATAGGGTATTTAACAAAGTAGATACCTACAATATACTATAGACGATGGAACTATCAAGCTAAACTCAGACCAATATCACTTCTATTTAATCTTTCTAGACCTTGTATTACCACGTTTCATTAGAGATTAGCCAATCTTTAAAAATTCTATTCTTCATAGATTCTCCCAAATGCGAATTACTAGAAATCGTATGAATTTAGTCCTTAACCACCATCCAACAAATATTTAATACGTTAGTACAATATTTTATGTAATAGTCATCAAGTTAAATAACTATAGGTGACACAATTACAGTAAATCTTATAGTTCAAAAATTTACTGAGATAGCGATGAAGAGCATCTGATAAACAGAGGATTTTGAGCAGTAGTTAATCAGTTGGGAGACTATATAGTATATGGTAAAGGGCCTGTGCACCAGGGAGATGATGGAGGATCTATTCAGTTGTAGGAGTCTGGAGCTGTGCATCTGGATTTGTTAAAGGGTAACTAAACTTTCAACAAATTTTCATAGTGACATGTCAGAAGTTTTGATTGGTGTTGGTCCGAGCACTGAGACCCCCACCAATCGCTAAAACAGAGCGGCAGAAGCGCTCGTGTGAGTGCTGAGCTGCTTAGTTTCTGTTCGGCTTTTTCCAGAAATCAATGTAGTGGTGTACGGACTCAATAGAAAGTCTATGGGCCCGTACACCGCTACATTGGCTTTCCGGAAAAAGCCGAACAGAAACGAGGCGGCTCAGCGCTCACATGAAATCGCTTCTGACGCTTCCTTTTAGCGATTGTAGGGGTCTCAGTGCTCCTACCCCCACCAATCAGAACTTCTGACATGTCACTATGACATGTCAGAAGTTTGTTGAGCGTTTAGTTACCCTTTAAGCCGCAGACCAGTTGTTTGTGGACTGTACAGAAATCTAGAATTTTCCTGACATTTTACAAAATATTTTATACAGTTATTTACTCTTACTATTATCTTCCTTTTTAATATTTTTTGAAAAATATCCAATTGTCTACAAACACTGAGAAGTTTACTGAATTACAATCTCAGGATGTTTTGTCTCATAATTGCCTATTTGGGGGATTTTCCTGAGCTTATGTTTTGTATATTCAGTAACAGTGCCACAATGGCCACCGTTCATGCTGATAACTGCACTAATTAAGTTTACTGACAATGATGACTATCAATGTTGGTCATTGGGAGCCCACAACTTCAATAATGTGAGGACAGTATGGCCTATAATTACAAAATGTCCATATAAATAAATACCTTATGTTTTGCCATAATCCTTACTGGCAGAAAGATGCATCACTTGCTACATATACACCGATCAGCCATAACATTAAAACCACTGACAGGTGAAGTGAATAACATTAGCACCTGTCAAGGGGTAAAATATATAAGGCAGCCAGTGAAGAGTCAGTTTTTGAAGTTGATATGTTGAAAGCAGGAAACTTGGGCAAGCATAAGGATCTGAGTGGCTTTGACATGAGCAAATTGTCATGACTAGACGGCTAAGTCAGAGCATCTCCAAAACGGCAGGTCTTGTGGAGTGTTCCTGGCATGCAGTGGTCAGTACCTACCAAAGTGGTCTATGGAAGAACAACCGGTGAACCAACGACAGGGTAACGGGAACCCAAGGGTTATTTATGTGCGTGGAGATTGAAGGCTTGCCCATTTGGCCCAAACCCACAGAAGAGCTATTGTAGCACAAATCGCTGAAAAACGTACTGCTGGCTATTACTGAAAGGTATCAGACACAACAGAGCTTGGGACTGGGGAAATACCGCACAAGATGTATGGTCTATTGTAAGTTACAATTATTTCAATAGAAAATAACCTTTATTATAACAATTCAAAGGAAAACAATTAATATTAAAAATCTCCTGGAAATATTTAGATCTCAATGGATGGTGCAAATGTCCCCCTGTTTCACACCATGTAGCTTGAATGAATGCTCATCGGAAAATAACATCTGCGTTCATTAAATGTAGTTTTAAAAAGTAGACCTACTTGTATTGTCGGTATTTCCTACTACGTATGCCTAAAGAAATATATTATGTAGGCAGAGTATAGGTAATTTATTTACATTATGGTGGTAAAACACTGCCAAGTTTATATCAATGTAAACTAGTAGATTGACATGTAATTCACTTCCAGGTTTATATTCTATGTTTAATCACATTTATTTCTGTTGCCAACATCTCTAATGATAAAAGCAATATAATGTGAAATACTTAAATATATAGTACTGCTAGGGTATGCCCTGAGTCTTCAGCGGAAATACCTGCAAAACCCTACCTGGTGTAACAATATACAGACCTCCAGACAATCATGTGTGTAGAAGTGAGGCACTAAAATAATTGGACCATAGTCCTTGAGCTGAACTTGACCACACTTAGACTGCACTTAGCATAAATCTCAGCATCTCAGGCCAAGCGTGGAGACATTACTATGCTGAGACTGATGCTGTAGGGTGTATTTTATACGGTCGCGTGGTGGTTACTATGCTGTGCTGAGATCGGCGTCTAAGCATTGGCAGACGCTGAAAGATGAATTCAGGGCAACAGCGTAATGGTCATTGATGTGTATTGAACCTGGATCCTTGGGTGTATTGCGCAAGGAAAAAAATTATCTCTGCCTACATATACTGACCCTAATGCAGGAGACAAAGCTAAACACCCAAAGTGTTTCGTCGTTATTCCCAACTTGGCTGCACCTCACAACTTACAGGGCTTAAAGGATCTGCTGCCAATATCTTGGTTCCAGATACCACAGGTCACCTTCAGAGGTCTTGTTGAGTCCAATGCTCGTTGGGTCAGAGATGTGTTTGGCATCATGAAGACGATCTACACAATATGAGGCAACTGGTTTTATTGTTATGGCTGATCGGTGTAGTTATTTACATATATTATATTTCAGACAAATGCCTACTTTTGCCAAGTTGTAAAAAGTTAGTTTTCATATCACTAATATAGCTTTACTAAATTTCCATTGTATAGATACACTATTTAGTATAAATCCAAACCATAAAAATAACAATGGCAAAATAAATGGGGCATTAAAACTCAACAAGATCTTAATTACATTTGCTTCATTGTAAAATAAAGTTTCCTGTAAGCTGCCACTAACAGCTGGGGAGGAGCGGACTGTTGTTTTCCTCAATGGGACTGCTGACAAGTGGTCCAGAAAATGTCTACCCATTGATCACTAGTTTATCTCACATATCTCCAGTTCTGATGCCCTCTAGAACATTTACATACACATGTATGAATGACATTAGCTGTTCTTTCTACTTGTATAAGTTAAAGACTTTAGGTTTAAGGGTATGTGCACACACACTAATTACGTCCGTAATTGACGGACGTATTTCGGCCGCAAGTCCCGGACCGAACACACTGCAGGGAGCCGGGCTCCTAGTATCATACTTATGTACGATGCTAGGAGTCCCTGCCTCGCTGCAGGACCACTGTCACGTACTGAAAACATGATTACAGTACGGGACAGTTGTCCTGCAGCGAGGCAGAGACTCCTAGCATCGTACATAAGTATGATGCTAGGAGCCCGGCTCCCTGCACTGTGTTCGGTCCGGGACTTGCGGCCGAAATACGTCCGTCAAATACGGACGTAATTAGTGTGTGTGCACATACCCTAAGGCTCCTTTAAGTCATAAATGTTGAAATCACTGACTGACTTGGGTAGCACACTCTTGAATATAGAAGGGTTTTCTTAAGTCTTCTTTGCATAAGATAATTGTTTCAGACATATTTGTTTGTAGGTTGAACTGGATGTCTGAAGAAACTGCAGGTGCAAAGTACTCAGTGACTCAGACGTATCGGAATGATGACAATATAACGTTATAACACATAGTTTGCAACACATGTGCCACTTTGATCATGGTTGCTATTCTTTTAAAACAAATTAAGCAATGTGAGCCAATGCTAGGAAGTCATACCAAGCTAATAATTAATATACCTAGTTAATCATTTATTTTTGGACCCTAATGCTTGCAAACAAGGTAAGAAGTTCAAAAAGTGATATATTGGTGAGCAGTTTCTATAGAGGCACACACCTTACCAGATTGACCAAGAGTCGTGAAAGCAAATACAGATTCCAGTAAAGAGATTGCACAAAGTAAGTTAGGAAAGAGTAACTTCCTCACAAGTTTGACCTCATCATTCTTGAGACCGGTTTAAAATCTATCTACACAAATGGATGATCTACCCATTTGTGAAATTTTCTATTAATACATATAAATGATCATACTCGTTTGTGTGATGTTGAATTGCATTATCTAAATGGACGTTCTCAGTGTGGTTTGGTAATATATGACGGAAACCCTTTGTAGTACATATAAGAGTACTTAAGATGAAGCGTTAATCATTTGGTTTTAATGCTCATAAGAATAAACTGCTACGTGTAGACAGGCCTTTTGAAAAGAGATTTCATATGTCACGCCAAAAAATCCCATCAGGACTGGGGCAACTGTGGGCACACAAGGGCTAAGTGTCCATTAAAGGGTTGGGAGAGCTGTCTACCCCTGTATGGAGCCCTAGAGTAAACCCTAGCATTCAACCCTAATTAAAAAGCAGGGATAACTGCCCTGACAATGAGGCCCCCACGCTGGAACCTTTCTGTAGCTTCTTCTAGTCTCTCCTGTGTACCCTCAATTTGATTTACTGAAAATATTTATTATATAGTATAATAATAATAATAATAATGATAATGATAATAATAATAATACTAATAATAATGATCATGATAATAATGAAAATAATAATAATAAAAATTATAAAATTTAATTAATAATTCTGGAGGCAGGCCTAGTATCCCCTTCTGGTATATCTCATCATTAGGGCCATTTTAGGGTAAATTGGTTGGGTTTTGTGGGTTTGGGTAGCTGCTATTTTGTGTGTACAGTATGTATGTAAAGAATATCACGAATGACCACTAGCTCTCCATTATGAAAACCCATTCCAAACAACATCTGATAGAACATCTCATCCCCTCCAAAACATCTAAAGATCAGAGAAGCAGTTTCATACAATGTAATCATACAGTAGTGAACGGACTGGAAGGAAGGGCGCTCACCCTGGATTCCCACAGTCTGCCACTGTGGTGAATAGAAGATTCTGATGGCGGGCTGCGTCAGGACGTTTTACGTGACGCAGCACAGAAGATCCAGCATCAGGACGTTGCATGCTGCATCGCATACAATGTCTGACAATGCCCGGTGTCAGTTCCTTCTTTGCGTCCTCGAAGAAAAGCCAGGGGCAGTATATAAAGGCTTTTTTTAATTATTTTATGTTTGATCTGGGGTTTGATTTAGAGGTCTGATGTAGGGTGAAGTCCATGCTGAGGTGAGGTTCATGTTGGGGGGTCCCTGATTGGGGGACCCATTCAGAAGTCTGCCATGGGGCCATGCATGCTCTAGTTAAACCCATATCATATAAATCTACTATTCTGCACAAAATATATTGTCGGATGCACTGAATATACCGTATTGTAATGGGGAACAAAAGCCTACACAGACACATGTGGATAATTCATCCCAATAAACCACACAGAAAAAGTCTCTAAACATTCTAGTTCCAAAAGTTTTCCCGTGATTGTTAAATCATAATTTGTTAAGGGATACAATTAACAACATCTCAAAGGAGTCAGCAGCTCAGCCATTTAGTGCCAGAGCACCAACTTAAAGAGGCTTTGTCACCAGATTATCAAATCCCTATCTCCTATTGTATGTGATCGGCGCTGCAATGTAGATAACAGTAACGTGTTTTTTGGTTTTAAAACGATCATTTTTGGCCAAGTTATGAGCAATTTTATATTTATGCAAATGAGCCTTTCTAATGGACAACTGGGCGTGTTTTCTCTTATTTCCAACTGGGCGTATATTGTGTTTGTAACATCTGGGCGTGTTTACTTGTTTTACTAGCTGGGCGTTGTGAATAGAAGTGTATGATGCTGACGAATCAGCATCATTCACTTCTCATCGTTACCACCCAGCTTCTGGCAGTGCACAGACACACAGCGTGTCCTCGCTCGTCCGATGCGATGAAGTTCCTGTGGGAGGAAGTGACGTCACAGCGTGATCTCGCGAGATCACGCTGTGTGTCTGTGCACTGCCAGAAGCTGGGTGGTAACGATGAGAAGTGAATGATGCTGATTCGTTATGATTCAGACAAGCATCATGTGCTGGATAAACAAAGTAGCCCCCCATGTTCACTAGATGGGCAGATACTATAAGTGCAACCTGCACACAGTGCCCCAAGGAGGCCCATTGTCACCTTAAAAGCAGCTTTCTACTGTCTATTGGTTCCATGTCAGTGTCTAAACTGATGAAATTCATGGCTCACAAATACTGGTGAATTGTTAGAGACTAAAGATGGGTTCTCTATACTGAACTATTCAAGAGCAGAGGGCCCATATTTTGTTCTTGCACTGGGGCCCTCTGCTCTCTGTGGCCACCCTTGCTCCTTAAAGTCTAACTCCAGGCAAAAACTGAAATTTCATCTCCCTACTGGACCAATAGAACTCAAAGTTAAATTTACTTGAACGTCCCAGCTGTCTTCTGCTAGGCTGGAGCTGTAGCCTAATCTGACCATGACAATTGAACAGCGGTTTCATGAGCCACTTCCATACCTCTCAATTTATTGAATGGTCAAAGAGTAATTTTTTATTATTTGTTTATTTATTTATTACCAATTTTTAATTTTTTTAATTTACACAAATAGGGAGTGACTTATCAGCCATAGTGAGCAGGTGAAGCTGGGGACAAGCCATTCAGTGGACACTTCCACTGCCACCTTAAAAGCAGCTTCCTATTGTCTATTAGATTAAATGTAAAAGCCCTTTTAAACGGGCCAATTATCGGGCAAACGAGCGCTAACGGAACGCTCGTTCCCAATCATACCCTGATCAGCTGATGAACGACCAAGCGCTTGTTCACCGGCTGATTGTATAGTTTATGCTGCAGAAAATATTATCGTTGTCGGTAGCACATCTCCCTGTGTAAACAGGGAGACGAGCTGCTGACATAATAGAAATGTATGAGGACGAGCGATCATTGTAACAAACGCTTATCCCCATGCATAGCTCTATGTGAATGGAGCAAGCTAGTGCCTATCAATGAGCTGTCTCGTTGATCGGCGCTCGTTTACACGGCCCACGTGTAAGAGGACCCTTAGGGACTGAGCTATTGAATTTCATAGCTCACAATTACTGGTGAATTGTTTGTTGAAAGGCTTAAAAACTATGGAAACCTTTGGGGATTTTTACAACAGCGTTCTGCAGCTTTTATGTACAGTTATACATAGAAATGGCAGAAATGAAACAGAGAATTTTTTTTTTAAATAAGTATATTACAAAAATTCTTTTTATGCTAAAACACATACAAATAACGAAAGACTACCAAAGTTTTCCATAGCATAAGCTTCATTCACACTTGTGTATTTTGGTCATTATTTTGCATCAGTGTTTGTAAGCCAAAACCAGAAGTGGGTCTGAATCACGCAAGAGGTCTAAATTTTTCCATTAGGCTGAATTAAAAGAAGATGGAAGTGCTGCGGATTTCCCGCAGCGTATGTGCAGTGTTTTTACAGCAAAATCCACGTGTTACATGCGGAATCTGCTGCAGATTTCCTCCCTTTAAAGAGGCTCTGTCACCAGATTTTGCAGCCCCTATCTGCTATTGCAGCAGATAGGCGCTGCAATGTAGATTACAGTAACGTTTTTATTTTTAAAAAACGAGCATTTTTGGCCAAGTTATGACCATTTTTGTAATTATGCAAATGAGGCTTGCAAAAGTCCAAGTGGGTGTGTTTAAAAGTAAAAGTCCAAGTGGGCGTGTATTATGTGCGTACATCGGGGCGTTTTTAATACTTTTACTAGCTGGGCGTTCTGACGAGAAGTATCATCCACTTCTCTTCAGAACGCCCAGCTTCTGGCAGTGTAGACACAGCCGTGTTCTCGAGAGATCACGCTGTGTCGTCACTCACAGGTCCTGCATCGTGTCAGACGAGCGAGGACACCGGCACCAGAGGCTACAGTTGATTCTGCAGCAGCATCAGCGTTTGCAGGTGAGTAGCTACATTGACTTACCTGCTAACGCCGATGCTGCTGCAGAATCAACTGAAGCCTCTGGTGCCGATGTGTCCGACACGATGCAGGACCTGTGAGTGACGTCACAGATCTGCACTGCTAGAAGCTGGGCGTTTTGAAGAGAAGTGGATGATACTTCTCATCAGAGCGCCCAGCTAGTAAAAGTATTAAAAACGCCCCGATGTACGCACATAATACACGCCCACTTGGACTTTTACTTTTAAACACACCCACTTGGACTTTTGCAAGCCTCATTTGCATAACTACAAAAATGGTCATAACTTGGCCAAAAATGCTCGTTTTTTAAAAATAAAAACGTTACTGTAATCTACATTGCAGCGCCGATCTGCTGCAATAGCAGATAGGGGCTGCAAAATCTGGTGACAGAGCCTCTTTAACTTTGAAAATCCCAGCATACTCTAATTTCCATGCGGAAAATGTTTAGCAGCATGTGGGTGAGACTTTTCAAAGTTCATCCACTGGCCTGCAATAGTTTTCCGCTGCAGGCTTTCCGCCTGCAAATCCGGACGTAAAATCTACAACAAATCCGCTACGTGTGCATGGGGCCTTAAACTTTTCTATTTTTATATTCCATTCCTGGTTTTGTCTTATAAATACTGATGCAAAATTCTGACCAAAATACACAAGTGTGAATAAGGCCTCATGCTGGGCTTTTTAAGAGCAAGGGGCCAATATAATCTTTTTGCACATGGGCCTCCGCTGTCTGTTTGGGAACTTGGGAAAAGGAAGCAACATAAAATGCATAAAGGGGTATCTGAATGCTAAATGCACAGCAGGCGGTTACTAAATATTTTATTGATATATTATTAAATTGATATTATTATATTATAAAGATTTCAGATACAATCTTACAATGTCTATTTATATATCCTATAAAGGGCAAAAGCACAAAAAAAAAAAGTTAGATAATATAAAGCCACAATTAAATTGGTCACATCACATTGGTGTAATTTGACTAAAATAGCTTAATGATCTTCATCTTCATTGATGCAGTTTGTTTTGAGCCGAACTTTAGTTGCCTTTTCAAAATTTGCATTTACTGCAGCGAGTATGTGACCTTTCAAGACAATCTGAAGAATATCAAAGGGAGTAGGTAGCTCAGATTGACATTATTACATGAGCAGCAACATTTTGATATTTAAGCTCGCACATTCCAGCTCTCAATCAAAATACTTGGCAACGTCATCCCAAAGCAGCACACTTGTTGAAAGCCTGGATCAGTCAACACTAGAACGAGCTTTTCTGAACATCTGTACAAAACCCTCACCTGTATAGTTCAAGGAGCTGGATTTTCTCGTCTCTTTCCTTGAGCCTTCGAAAGATTGTCAACAAGAAAGCAGACATAAAAAAGAGAAGCCTAGGCCCGGTGTCATGTTTGACAGAGGAAGCCGTTACTTGTATCTGTTATACGTATACATATATATCTATGTATCGAGTGACATTCTGGCACAAGTACAAATATGATCACTATAACTGATGTGTACAGTAAAGAAAATAGCATTACTTCTTAGACGTGTCATCACAGACTGTCATAGATCATACACATGATTCCAAGGAATACAGACACCGGTTAAAGTGTTATTCATGATTTTAAGGGTACATGACGCCACCCCAGTACCTATACTTATCCTGATTTTGCTGGTGAAGCATTATATCTCCAGTAACACCTTTGATATGTTCAGATGTAGTATAACTGAGTTTGTCATTAAGTAACATGATACCTTATGATGTATTGTTTGTTGTTTTACCTAAGAAGTCGCATTTAGGCCCTAGAGTCTGAGGGAACCTAAAAGGGCCCTCAGCCCCATACTGGTCTAAGGAGACGAGTAACATAACTGATGTGTAAATGTTGGGTGGGCCGGTTAAAGATTTTACGTTGGGGCGCATCTGTATGATCAAACTTCAAATAAAGAAAACTGTACGCTGTATACAAGTGGTTGGGGAAAAAGATAAAAACATAAAAAAAATCTAAAGTTGCATTGTGTCTTACGCTTACTTATTAACCAGAAAATCATTCAGAAGTTATCCTCAAATGACCTTCTAGTCTCCCTTACATTTACAGTCCTCCTGCTATGGGTTAAAGATTCAATGTAATACAGTATATGGAGACACACAGTAAATAACAATGGGGCAGTTTTATTAAGACTGGTGCTTCATACACCAGTCTTAATAACCAGTTTACTAGAGTAAGATGTGACACAATTATTAAGAGACAAAGCCCTCTTATTAAAGGTGTCGCATCTTTCCACTAATCGTGTGCTACAATTGTGGTGTAACAACCGTGTCTCGTGCACTTCCATCACATAAAAAAAAAAATACTAACCTCACATGTCCTCTCCCTCTTCATACCA
Organism: Rhinoderma darwinii; assembly: GCF_050947455.1. Taxonomy (NCBI): domain Eukaryota; kingdom Metazoa; phylum Chordata; class Amphibia; order Anura; family Rhinodermatidae; genus Rhinoderma; species Rhinoderma darwinii. The sequence goes on along the minus strand of NC_134691.1, from coordinate 305,061,873 downwards.
TGGCTCATTCAAGGTACTGCTGCCAGGCAGTGCCAGTGGCAGCACTTATGACGTTGAGTGCTGCCCAGCGTCAGTACCTTGAATAAGCTATGGCATGAAGAGGGAGCCTGTAGGGAAAAGAGAAGATGATTATAAACATACTAAATTACAAAGCTTTAAAAGGTTGTCTTGTTTAGAAACCTAATCTTCATATACCCTATTAAGGAAATCTGAGTTAATAGAGCAGGAGTGGGAATCAGGGGATCTTCTCTTTAGGATCCTGATCTCTTGGCCAGAGTGGAGAGTGGTTAAAAAAGTGTCTCACTCTCTCTCTCTGGAGGACTTGTCCAGTCCTGCATTACACAGACAGTCCATTGATTTGAAGGAGCACAGTGTAATGCTTAATTTCCCCTGTGGTGGCACTGCAGGGAAATTGAACACTTACTGGCAGTAGTTCCTATGGATTACAACTGATCGCTAGGATGTCAAAGCAGGGAGAAACTTTTTGATTAGTTTATTGTTAAGGAACACTTCTACTCTTTCAGTATGTTGTATGCTCAGTTAAACTTTATTTGCCTGGTCCTGGAGAACCCCTTTCCCTGTCCCACGAGAGACATTTATGAAATATCCACAGGATATGTCATAAATGTCAGATAGATGCCAGCTCTGGGACCCGCACCTGTCTCCAGAATGGGGCCCCCTAAACCCCGTTCAGCCGCTCTGTGTTGCAGCTGAATGAGGTGAATTCTGACCATGAAAAAGGTTATATGGTCGTGAGTTATGTGAACAGCGTAGCTCTAAGTCCCATAGAACTGAATGGTAGTTACGGAAACAGAGTAACTCGCATGCTACGCTGCTTCCGTAACTGCCATTCACTACTATGGGAGTTACGGAAACAGCGCAGCTTAGCGGGCTACACTGTTTACCTAACTCGCGACCATACAAACTTTTTCTTGGTCGGAATTCACCTCATTCAGGCGCAACACGGAGAGGCTGAATGGGGTTTAGGGGGCCCCGTTTTGGAGATGGGTGCAGGTCCCAGAGCTGGGACCTGCATCTATCTGACATTTTTGACATATCCTGTGGACATGTCATAAATGTCTCTCGTGGGAAAACCCCTTTAAGTTGACTTTATTTCGAAGGATTACAGAGAAATGTATCTATAATTTATAAAAGGAAAGAGTTGCATGGCAATAATTGTGAAAGTCTCCGGTCCCTGCTATTCTATATAACTACTTGAATGCCCAGAGCATCTGAGGGATCATTCTTAACTAGTAATATAATTTGACTTGATTCTGAGGTCATGACATAAAAACTTGGCCTCAGTTTCCAATGAAATGTTTTCTAGATATCAGTATTCTGCATTGTATCTTTTCCTTTATTTACAAGCCAACTCCTTAACTGTAAACATTACAACGTAACATAATAAACTATGATACTGCAGCACCGAATGAGCTCTGTCTATATCTACTGCAGGGATTTATGATACTATTTATACTGTACTACATCACCTTGTGCAGCAGGCAATTCTTCCATTACTTGTATGTATTCAGTCTACGTTCTACGGTATTCTGCAGGTCTACAATAGTTTCTAACAAATTACTTAGGCATGTATTTTAAAGGGGTTCTACTGTCCCTAAAGATTGATGACCTATCTGAGGGATAGGCCATTAATATCTGATCGGTCGGCGTCCAGCTCGTACCAGCACTGCTTTCCCTTTATTTCCATTACTGCTCACACCTTGAATCGCTGACACACTTGTAGCGGAGGTTCACAGTTCTACAGCTTTCTCCCATTCACTTCAATGGGAGACGGCGGTAAAACTTTGAACCACTGCTACAAGTGTGTTGGCGATTCACAATATGAGCAGATAATGAATTAAGGGGAAGCAGCGCTCGTGCTGTGTTCTGCGGTCCCTTCAAAAAAAGATGATTGGCAGGGGTTGACCCCCAACCGATCAGATACCGATGGATTAAGACAACCCTTTTAAGTTAGTATCTAATATTAGACTAATATTTTATCTATCTATCTATCTATCTATCTATCTATCTATCTATCTATCTATCTATCTATCTATCTATCTATCTATCTATCTATCTATCTATCTATCTATCTATCTATCTATCTATGTCATAGCTATCTATCTATCTATCTATCTATCTATCTATCTATCTATCTATCTATCTATCTATCTATCTATCTATCTATCTATCTATCTATCTATCTATCTATCTCATAAACATACATAAAATCCCCTGCTGGTCTTCCCTGATGCTCTTCTAAACTCCTTTAGTGTACATCATATCACCAGCCTTTCACTAGTATAGAGAATGACCCACCCAGATTTCTACAGGAGCCCAGCTGAATACCTTATTGGGGCCACTGCACAGATCAGAAATAGCATAAAATAAAATTAATACTTACAATGTTTTTACTGGAGCTTCTCTTTGGATTTATATTTTTGTTCTTTACATGATGTAAAAACAAGTCCAGTGTTTTGTACTGATATTTCCTTCATTACACTTTATGCAATGCATTGAAATCCTAACAGGACTCGCACAATATATTTAACATATGGTCATTTAATCATAGGTATCTGCGCTATTCTAAAAAAAAAAAATCCCTATAGACCCCAATGATTTATTAAATCACCAGGCCATCCCTGTCATTTATTAGCCATGGCACTGTCAGAGCCACTTAACTGATTCAATTAAGAATCCCACTTCTCCTATTATGATAGTAATGGATTGACTGATATGCATTTTTTTTCTGTTGAAGAGACAGAAATAGATTTTAGCCATGGCTAAAGCCATTTATTTGACTCATAAAACTCCTGCTAGTTAAGCTTTGAAATGGGCTGATTGATACTGACAAATAAAGTAATAGTACAATATCTGTTAAAGCACTTTGTTTTAATAAAGAGGAATAAGCAGTGGGGTCAGGAGAAGTAGACACTTTTATCTTTATATTTTTGGACCACGTATTTTTAAATAAAATTCTACCATATTTGAATATGAATGTATGCTATGAAAAGGCATAAAAGTAAAAAAACAAAATACATACATACATAAATACATTCTAGCAGCATAACTAAAGGGCTAAGCCTGGCAATCAACAATATACAGTTAACATTTCTATTTTAAAATAGGGCTGAAATAAAAGGAAGCCTTACCGTGCCACTAGGGTCAATTTTTAATTCAGTAAAGTCCCTATTGACACATAGCAGATCTGTCGATTCCACACCTTGACATTTACAGTACAAGGCAAGTGATTGGGTTTTTATAAAACCCCATTCACAATAAGTGAAAAAAAATCAGTGAGGGCAACCTGCAATATAGTCTGCTCTGGATTCCCCGTAGAAATTCCTTGTATTTTAACCGTTGAATTGAATGGCTGGACTCAATGTCAAAATCCAAAGGAGTAACCTGAAGCTCCCCTGGGTCACAAAGCAAAATCTGTAACAGGGCCCCCTCCTACCATGTGCCATTTATAATAATAGTGTCTTATGTGGCACACTTTGACCATGGAAGCATGAATGGGAGGCTTGGTTGCCTAAATTTAAAATACTTTTGACATTATCCATTCCTAGTTCTGTAGTCTAATTAGCAGCAAACCTAAGATACATCAGGAAATTTTCCCTAACGGCATATAAAACACAGCACCAACTGGAAATATTAAATTTGGATCCAAGCAAGTTTCCCCAGACATCACTGCACTTAACAGGAATCATAACAGAAAATAATGTCAGAATTTCTTAGTAGTGCAGCCTCAGTATTTGGCCTGTAACTTCAAGCAATTATATAGAAGCATTTAAGCAAAAAAATAATAGTATATAAATATATATGTATATGTATATAAAACAGCAAACTCTGGGCATTGTAAGGAACCTTTCAACATGGATTCGTAATACAGATGTGTGCATCAGCCCTAATAGATCTTTTTCTAATTAGCTGCTTCTTAATTATCCTCATATCCTTTAAAGGGAACCTGTGACATTGAAAATTAAGTCTGATCTGTAGGCATTATGTTACAGAGCAGGAGGAACTGAGCAGATTGATATATAGTTGTATGGGAAAATATTCAGCATAACTTGTAATCTATTGATGTAAATCCCTGCTTATTCTGGGCTTAGGAGACCAATGGGCGGTCTTCATCAATGATTGACTGTTATTTCTGGTTGTACTCTCATACAGGGAAGGCTGTCAATCACTGAATAGGACCGCCCACTGGACTCCTGAGCCCAGAATAAGCAGAGGTTTAGATTAATAAATTAAGAGTTATACGAAATCTTTTCCCGCAAACTATATATCAATCTGCTCATCTCCTCCTGCTCTGTAACATGCTGTCCCCCATGAACCATATAAGTGTGCTTGTGCTGGCTGGAAGATGAGAAGAATGAATTTTTGAATTCTACACTATTGTCTCCTTAAACTGTAGTTAATATGAAATTTTCTCAAAAATATTTTAAATATCATGAAAAAAAATGTCAATAAAATCTTAACGTCTATTAAAATAAATACTGAAATATTTTTTATTGCTATTGTGTTTGGTCTTTTTACAGAAAGGAGCTCAGAATGTAGTGAGTCTACTTATTTTTGCTTTCAATACATTACCTCGTTTGGCCTTTATTTGATCCCAGGAAGACAATTTTCTATATAATGACTTAGTGTCCCCTGCTGCTTTATTTAACCCTGTTGTTAATGGGGACATGATACTATTACAGCACATGAAGAAATGTAGATGACTTTTGCCACATATGAAATAGCAAAGCACAAAACCTCTATATTACTCACTTAGTGTCTATTTTATTACATAGTGCCAGGGGATTTCAAAGCCATTATGGATTATGTGGTGACTAAATCAACCACAATAAATTCATTTACTCCATTGTAAAACATTTCATCCATGTAGGGCAATTTTCTTATTTACGGCATTTGATTATGTTGTATTAATTACATGATATGTACTCATCCATGTATTGTAAGAGCCATGATGTACATCTACACACAAAAATGACGTAAAGGGTTATTTAGGAATGGTAGTTTAGAAAAAAAGAATGGATGTGTACTGCAAACTCGAATGTTGCTGAGAACCAACTAACAATTGTAAGGCATGTGGCAAATCTCAGCAAAGTAAAGTTTTTATTAAGAAACATGAACTAAATAAAGTGCCCATGAAGTGTTATATTACTAGAGTTCTATTAAACCAATTCAATCCAGAGTTACCACACAAGGGCAGACACTGCTCTTTTCATGCCAGGACTTGGTCAGTGTTGACATTGGCTCATTCACAGGATTAAAGGGGTCCCAACTTTTGGCCCTCACCAGTCTGACTTTTTTAGTCTTTCATAAAAGTTTTTTTGTAGGACAACCAATTTTAATTACCTAAAACTGACATAAAGCTCTTATTTATTTCTGTTGCAGATAAATAAATAGCGCCAATATATTCTGCAGCGCCATACAGATTTGTCTCTGTCCCCAATGGGGCTCACAATCTTAACTCCCTTTCTTAAATACATATGGGCCAATTTTATAGGAAGCCAATTAACCTACCACTATGTTTCTGGAATGTGTGATAAAACTGAGGAAAACCCATGGAAAAAAAAACACGGAAAAAAGGGTGTGCATACAAACTCCATGTTGTCCTTGGTCAGAATCAAACCTTGGACCCCAGTGCTGCATGGCAACAATGTCACCATTGACCCACTGTGCTGCCCCCTGTTCCTTCGTATACCTTTGGTACCGGAATGAAGTCCACACAATAGCTAACTTTACGGACCTTAGCCCAAAATCCAGAGACATTACTTGAAGCTCCTGGGTCCCAATGCAAATCTATAACAGGGCCCTCAGCTACCATATATCATTTATAATACTAGTGTTTACTTAGAAGAAGTACCTGTGGCCAGCACATAAGTGATTATATGACAGGTCCTAATCCATCTATTAAAACTACCACCCAATGCTAGTTTATATATCCTTATGGATCATTTTGCAGGCAGTACAGTATTACAATCTCCCAGGTTTATCCAGAGAAAGGTAAAATGAACACAACAGCTATTGAAGATCCGCAATTGAAATTATTGTTAGGGAACACAATCCCTGACATCAGATGAAACTTAAAACTCCTGGGCCCAAAGCAAAATCTATAACAGGGCTCCCACCTACCATACAGTATATCATTTATAATATTGGAGTCTTCTTAGGGGCTTTTGGGCACTGACAGGCTCCAGGGCATGTGGTGCAACTGCTACCTCTGCACCCCATATAGCTATGGCCTTGCCAAAATCTATTCACTCCCTCCAAAGCAATCGAGACAAACACCCAGCACTTTCCTTTCACTTATTTGCTTACCTACAAAAAGTTTCATAACCTCGTACATTCTCATGCTGCTCTCAACTGAATAGGATCTCGCCTTCCAATCACTTCTAAACTGACCCACTAAATCCAAGGGCCAAATCTCCTCCCTCTACAAATACTTACGTCCCTCTCTAGACTATAGAAACATAACAACATACCTCTCAAAGTGGCTGCCCACCTTCCCCCGACCTGGACACCTCTGATCTCCTGAACATCATAGAGTACTCAATAAGAACCCTCCTCTCCCAAATCTTCCCTAGATCTTACATCTCGCCAGATAGAGGATTCAAAATGGGGATAATACCACACAGATGTATGTTTTCGATGTCGAGCAGCACCACAGATATCACACAGTTAATGGCCGTGTGTGGTCATCCAATTATTCTCGTTTAGGATTCGTGATTTTACTCAATTTAACACAACTGACCAAGTTTGTACCCTTTAAAAATCTTTGGGGTCTCTTTGGCTAGGTGGATCTAAAAAAAATTGCTTTAATTGGGGAACAAAAATACTATTACACATGGTCTCTGCAGCAGCCTGGAAACATTTCTTAAAAACTCTCCTTCTTATTCAAAATGGACTGGGTGGAAACAACCATCCAAAAAGAACTGAGAGTCCAAAAGTTCTTCCAGATGTGGGAGAGTTTCATAGCTATCCTACCCATCCACATTCAGGCTCAAACCAAAGAACATTTTGAATATGTCACCTTTAATGTGAATTTTAGGGTGACCTGCCTATCTTTCCCGCCTCATAAACAGGAAAGCGCCTACATTCAGAGCGACCACTGACTCACGGGTCTTCCCTTCCCTTTCCCTCCATAAGCTACCCTTCCTTCCTTTTTCAATTTTCATATGCTTAAGGAACTACTGTACTTTTCTATTTCATATTACTTTGACATTTTGGTACTTTTCTCTATTATACGCTGCAATATCACTTAAAGGAAGGGTGTCGTGAAAAATTTTTTTTTTAACAATATGCTTTTAGTGTTTTATTAAAAAAATGTTCATTTATTTGTGTGTTTGTGTTTTACTTTTTTTTTTTTTCAAACTTTTTCTTCTCTATGGGGGCTGGCATTTTTTTTTTCATCTCTGTATTTGTCGATTAACGACACATACAGACATGGAATCTGGCACATACAGCCCCATAGAGAATGCGAACGGGAGCCGTTCCATTCACTATGCTGTACGCCGTCTGTGTGGGAACGGCACATGCGCCGCTCCCACACAGTCCAAATGGAAGGACTTCGGCCAAGCGACATCCGGTGCCATTTTCTTGTGGACCGGAAGCCGCGGCCGGACAGTAAGATGACTACTTCCGGTTGCGGCTTCCGGGCATGTGTTCAGAAGCAAGCGGAGGGAGGAGACAGACCGGAGGGAGAGGCGGCGGCAGGAGCAGGTAAGTCATGTTTATGTATGTTTTGTGTTATAACCACTGTATGTAAGCCTACTACACTGTGTATTCGCTCAAAAAATGGCGGCACACAGTGTAGGAGGCTTGAACATTCAATCCCCCTCCTTTCTCCTGGCACTAGCCAGGATAAGGGAGGGGGGATTCTGTGCGCTCACTAGAGCGTGTGTGTGTGTTTACACCAAATTTGCAGCATAAAGCAATGTGGTTGCTTTACCACATGCCAATGCTGCAATTTTGGGAATTGCTGCCTCTAGTGACCAGCACAGGGAAATGTTATAAATTAGAATCTAATTTATAATATTTCCTGACTTGTGAAACAATTCAAAAATGTATAACAATGTCTAATCATGTATACACTAACTGTTTAAATACAAAAAATAAAAAAAAATTCTAGCGACACATTCCCTTTAAAGACTATGTAAACCTTTGATGTTATTTTTTTAATTTAATGTACGTATTTTGGTATATTAAACATATTTCTAATATATTTTTATTAAAAATGTTGCTTAGTTTTAGAGATGCAGCTTCTATGTATACACTTTACATAGAAGCTGCATATAGTTTCTGTAAGCCGAATCCGTCAGACAGCTGGACTGACCGCTCGGCTGAGAGCTGCTCCTGAGTGCCTCTGACAGCTTATCAAACCCTAATACTGATCAAATCTATGTTTATCAACTTAGATTTGATTGGTATAGAGTAAAATAAGCTGTGAGAGCCATTCAGATGCCGCTCTAACTTAGATTTGATCGGTATTAGGGTTAAATAAGCTGTCAGAGGCACACACGAGTCGTTTTCAGCTGAGCCGTTAGTCCAGCATGCTGACAGATTCGGCTTAAAGCTGCAAAATGCAGTTTCTAAAGTGGATACAAAGAAGCTGCATCTCTACAACTAAGCAACATTTTTACAAAAATATAATAGAAAATATGCCAAAATACATGCATTCATTTTTTAAAAATTACTTCAAATGATGACATAGCCTTTAAAGGGGTCACATAGAGCCAGAACATGTTATTTCCAATCATCTTATCACATAAAATTTGGTAATATAGAGTTTTAACTGTTGTTCGCCGATTCCCCATCTGAGATCATTGTCACGTGTTCTCAGAAGTTCAGTAGTTTTTTCCAGTTTGATGATGTGCCGACACAGGCCCATGTGACCAAGATCACTCTCCTCTGCTCTGGTGTCGGCGTGTAATCAAAGCATGTGACCGCAAAGGGGCTGGCAGTGAAACGATGCAGAAAAAATAAGCCAGCCCTCGTCTTCCATAGCGCTGTCTTGGGATCTCCTCTACCAGCGCATGCGCATTATAACAGTATAGCGGAGATGAAGGGGCTGAGGGGAAAGGGGATGATGGGACTTGTAGTATTTAGGATGCTGAAACTGCAAGTCCCACCTATTATCCCAAAGTTTGTGAATGGCAACAGAGTTACAGGAGTGTGGTGAGTAACGAGAAAATATGTTTTTGTGCAAGCTGATTGCATTTAGCAGTGTAGTAGGGTAATCAAACGTATTTGTGTAGTTGTTTTTTATTGTTTATGGTCCCCAGAGAACCCCTTTAAGGCTCTTGTCTCTAAAATTGTTTCCACAACTTACTGGCTGTGTGATAAACAGATGACACCATATTATACCCTCCCCTAAACCATAACACGCAAATCACCGTATACAGTACAGATGTAGCCATCTTTAGCTTGACTTGTAACACATTAAACAAACAGTGGCTAGATTCCTTATATTGACTTTTTCAATGACTTTTCAATGGCTTTTGTTGTGTGATATCACGCTGCAGCAAGTTATCAGAGTCAAGTTAAAGATGGCTACATCCGTAGCTCTGTAATAAAGAAATTATCCCTTTCCAAACCCAACCCACTTAATGCTCTAACTCTTCCAGTACCAATCTCTTTAAAACTTGCAATACATTTATAATTGGTTCTGTTTTATCACAAAGTTAAAGAAGCAAACTAAACTTGATCTCTGACTTGAGCCTTACGTGAAAAGAATATGACTCACAAAACATTGTATTGATTTGCACCAACTTTATTTTCTATTCCTACATCATACTAATATTATCTTAGAATTTACATAAAGTGTAAAAATATAATATATATATATATATTTTACATTCAAAGAAAAGTGTTAAAAAATGGCACATAGTGTGAACACAGGGCAACTTTCCAACAATTCTCTAAATCTCTTAAGGTCAAGTTCACACTTGCCATGTTTCTTATGCTTAACCACTACAGTATTTTATAAATATTAACCTAGTCATTGAAGTAGCACAGCAGATATTAGTTACTGTATGCATAGTTATGGCAATAAATAACCTTCTTCTATTTGAAAGTTAGCAAGAAGAGAGAGTTGAGCGATTATGACTAAATGATCAGACTGCACAGGCTTTGTTTGTAGTCTGTAACCATGGATACACATAGGTGTGCAAGGGAGCTATATACACATAACAGTAGGGTATTTAATTTGAAAGTTGTGCCAATTTTAATTTTAGGTGCAGTGGCACAATAAAAAAAAGTGTTGGTGGACATTAGCCTTTTATTTTTATTTTATTATACTGTATTTTATCATGATACTATATTTTTTCTACTGTAATTATTGGTTGAATTAGTAGTGTTCATTCAGTAACATGTTTAAATAATTAAAATATATATAGATTTATATATATATATATATATATATATATATATATATATATATATATATATATCTCTACCACGCTCAGATCTTGATGTGTTCAGGGGTAAATTTAATTAATTCCTCTTTTCAGGAAAGCTCATTAAATAAATTGTTTAGCAGACTTTTTAATGTTTTTGCTCTAAGTTTTTTTTCCTTTTGATCCCTTTAAATTTACAAGAAGGATCTGACTATCCAAGGTAAATGTATGAAGTTACAAATGAAACACTTATTTATATTATAGTTCAAAATGTTGGAATCATTCTAGGAAGTGCAGCAGTAGCCTCATAATTACTTATGACATGATTACATTTTATTCAATTCTGTGACAGCTGCCAAAAAAGCTCATTCATCATAGATCCAAGATAATTGATGTCCTCCATCTGCTGTAGGGCCACTCTCAACTGCCGCACTTGTCTGAAGGATTACAGTACCTCTCAACTGCAAAGGAGCTACTAATTGTCACATATCCTAATATACAACACGAATGTACATCCATGCCATTTGCTGGTACATTTTGTACTTTTGCTGCTATGTTCACTTTATATAAAATATCGGTTGCATCCATCTTGGTTTCCCATTTTGGAATTTAGATTATTATTATTATTATTATTATGATTATTATTATTATATTTGTCCTAGATAAGTTACTGTTTTATGTGCAGGATGTCTGGTTGAGATGTGCCCCTGGTGCACTACTCATAACACAATAGGGTATAGTTCTAAAAACATTTTTGTTTATATATATATATATATATATATATATATATATATATATATATATATATATATATATATATATATATACACTACCGTTCAAAAGTTTAGGGTCACTTAGAAATTTCCTTATTTTTGAAAGAAAAGCACAGTTTTTTTCAATGAAGATAACATTAAATTAATCAGAAATACACTCTATACATTGTTAATGTGCTAAATGACTATTCTAGCTGCAAACGTCTGGTTTTTAATGCAATATCTACATAGGTGTATAGAGGCCCATTTCCAGCAGCCATCACTCCAGTGTTCTAATGGTACATTGTGTTTGCTAACTGTGTTAGAAGGCTAATGGATAATTAGAAAACACTTGAAAACCCTTGTGCAATTATGTTAGCACCGCTGTAAACAGTTTTGCTGTTTAGAGGAGCTATAAAACTGCACTTCCTTTGAGCTAGTTGAGAATCTGGAGCATTACATTTGTGGGTTCGATTAAACTCTCCAAATGGCTAGAAAAAGAGAGTTTTCATGTGAAACTCGACAGTCTATTCTTGTTCTTAGAAATGAAGGCTATTCCATGTGAGAAATTGCCAAGAAAATGAAGATTTCCTACAACGGTGTGTACTACTCCCTTCAGAGGACAGCACAAACAGGCTCTAACCAGAGTAGAAAGAGAAGTGGGAGGCCCCGCTGCACAACTGAGCAACAAGACAAGTACATTAGAGTCTCTAGTTTGAGAAATAGACGCCTCACAGGTCCTCAACTGGCAGCTTCATTAAATAGTACCCGCAAAATGCCAGTGTCAATGTCTACACTGAAAAGGCGACTCCGGGTTGCTGGCCTTCAGGGCAGGGTGTCAAAGAAAAAGCCATATCTGAGACTGGCTAATAAAAGGAAAAGATTAATATGGGCAAAAGCACACAGACATTGGACAGAGGAAGATTGAAAAAAGTGTTATGGACAGACGAATCGAAGTTTGAGGTGTTTGGATCACACAGAAGAACATTTGTGAGACACAGAACAACTGAAAAGATGCTGGAAGAGTGCCTGACACCATCTGTCAAGCATGGTGGAGGTAATGTGATGGTCTGGGGTTGCTTTGGTGCTGGTAAAGTGGGAGATTTGTACAAGGAAAAAGGGATTTTGAATAAGGGAGGCTATCACTCCATTTTGCAACGCCATGCCATACCTTGTGGACAGCGCTTGATTGGAGCCAATTTCATCCTACAACAAGACAATGACCCAAAGCACACCTCCAAATTATGCAAGAACTATTTAGGGAAGAAGCAGGCAGCTGGTATTCTATCTGTAATGGAGTGGCCAGCGCAGTCACCAGATCTCAACCCCATAGAGCTGTTGTGGGAGCAGCTTGACCGTATGGTACGCAAGAAGTGCCCATCAAGCCAATCTAACTTGTGGGAGGGCCTTCTGGAAGCATGGGGTGAAATTTCTCCCGATTACCCCAGCAAATTAACACCTAGAATGCCAAAGGTCTGCAATGCTGTAATTGCTGCAAATGGAGCATTCTTTGACGAAAGCAAAGTTTGAAGGAGAAAATTATTATTTCAAATAAAAATCATTATTTCTAACCTTGTCAATGTCTTGACTATATTTTCTAGTCATTTTGCAACTCATTTGATAAATATAAGTGTGAATTTTAATGGAAAACACAAAATTGTCTGGGTGACCCCAAACTTTTGAACGGTAGTGTATATATGGAATTGGAAATAGTGCAAGCACATGCATCGTATTCATACAGCATCTGTGCACTATTAAATTGTATGTTTTCCTCCAGTTTGGGTTTGGTTCAAATGTCATAAATGTATTCAACATTTATGATGCCTAAAAACCAAATATATATTATATGTGCTACATTTAACATTTTTGCAACATTTTGATTTTATTGAGCATGCTACAACATGGAGAACATACACTACATTTTGAAACATCTGTGAACCAATGTTGTACATTCAGTGCACGACCAGTAAATTTTGCACCATTTCATATTTTCACATCCTCTGCATTGAAATTAATAGAAACCCAAGTAGAGGAATTGTCATAGCTGTCATACCAGAGTACAAATATCTTTCTGTGAAATAGTTGAAGTTAATAAAATAAGCACATACACTCGTAAGCAAAAGTTTGGGCAACTCTTGTCATATTACATACTTTGTTGATTTTGCAAAAGAAAAGGAAATAACTTCTGCAGGAAATACATTTAAATGTGACCTATTTTTAATTCACAATTACTGTTTACATGCAGAATTGATCATAATAGAACATAATTTGAACATTTTGTCTATTAGTACTTAGTTTTAACCCCTTTGACGTTTCTTGTAGCTGGCTAATGCAGCTGGCTATTTTTGCTTTAGGGTTTTTTTCCCCTACTCTTCCATGCGTAACATTTCTAGTTCTGCAAATTTTCTTTGGTCATCTTGCATGTACATTCACATCATGTTAAGTTCTGGCCACAGATTTTCAACAGTATGGAGACTATGAAGGCCATTACATCTTTCTTGAAGTAGTTCAAGGTTGATTCTGAAGTTGTCTTGTAGTATCCAACATCTTTTCAGCTTCATCTTTTTCACTGACTTTGGGATATTGACTTCCAAGATCTGTTGATATTTAGAAGAATCCATTCATCGCTCTGACTGCACAATATTTCCAGTGCCTCTGGCTGATACACTAACACATGTCATAGCCGAACGATCTTCACCCATAAGGCTGTGTTCACACACCCTATTTACTGACGTAATTCGGGCATTTTAACCTCAAATTACGTCCAAAAATACGGCTCCAAAGTGCCGGTAAACATCTGCCCATTCATTTGAATGAGTTTTACGATGTACTGTGCCGACGGTCATTTTTTTTATGCGCCGCTGTCAAAAGACGGCACGTAAAAAAAACGCCTGCGTCAAAGAAGTGCAAGTTACTTCTTGGGACGTAATTGGAGCCGTTCTCCATTCACTCCATAGAAAAACAGCCCCAATTACGTCCGTAATGGACGCTGCGAAAAACGCCTGCACATGCCATTACGTCTGAAATTCAGGAGCTGTTTTCTCCTGAAAACAGCTCCGTAATTTCAGGCGTATCGAACATGTACGTGTGAACATACCCTAAGGTTGGATTCACACGAGCACATTACGTCCGTAATGGACGGAACGTATTTCGGCCGCTAATCCTGGACCGAACACACTGCAGAGAGCCGGGCTCCTAGCATCATAGTTATGTACGATGCTAGGAGTCCCTGCCTCGCTGCAGGACAACTGTCCCGTACTGAAAACATGATTACAGTACGGGACAGTTGTCCTGCAGCGAGGCAGGGACTCCTAGCATCGTACATAACTATGATGCTAGGAGCCCGACTCCCTGCACTGTGACGTAATGTGCTCGTGTGAATCCAGCCTCACTTTTGGCAAGGTGTTCTTTTCTTGAAATATGTCTCTATTTTGCTTAGCATTCCTGACCAGTCTATGACAGATTATTCTTGGTCTCCTAAATCTTATCTTGATAGTAACAGGTCCCCTCAATTTATATTTCTTAAGCCTTATTCACACAAACGTGTTATACGTCCGTGCTACGCGCGTGATGTTCACGCACGTCGCACGGACCTATGTTAATGCATGGGGCTATTCAGACTGTCAGTGAATTTCACGCAGCGTATGTGCGTAGTGTAAAACTCACGACATGTCCTATATTTGGCCGTGTTTCGCGCAGCACGCACCTATGAGTGCGTGCAAATCGCGCTCGGCACACGGAAGCACTTCCGGGTGCCGCGCGTGATTCGCGCAACAGTAGTAAAAACAATGAATGAAAACAGAAAAGCACCACGTGCTTTTCTGTTTGTAAACATAAAATCACGCAGCCGCGCACCATATGCTGATGACACACGTACCTTTAGCGCACGCAAAATGGACACGTCTGTGTGAATAAGGCCTTAATTATATTTCGGACGGTGGAAAATGCAAGCAGGAACAATTTAGGTATACAGTGAAACCTCTTGAGAAGATCACCCTTTTACCTAGACCATATTTCCTATGCCAGATTTTCGGTTTCATCCCTCTGAAAGACAATTTTTCAATATAGTTCTGGATTGTCATCTCAAAGGCATTGCACAGTATGTTTATAGATATATTTTTTATCTGGGGGAAGGATAAGACTAGGATAGTTACAGCAAGGGGGGACGTATGGGAGTACCTATGGTCCTACTATAGGGCTATGAAATAATTAAATACTGGCGGAAAAGAGATCAATTGGTCTCTTGGATCTATCGAGAAGAAACTAGACTGGAGAAGGGTTGGTTCTTAAGACAGGTTGTAATATTAAAACTACACATCCAGATGGGTAGATTTCAAATTGTTAGAGATACCATTAGATTATGGTCTCAGACTTTTGCCAAAAACCAAGCTCTACCAATAAAGCCACAAGATTTAAAAATTATTTTTTTTCAAGTCTTATTTCTGCCTTCCTTGGAGAACCCTGGCCTACAGTAGGGATAGTTTTATAAGGGGAGCTTTGTTAGAAAGGTCTATTACTGTATTGGTATGCTTTGAGGGATAAGTAGAACCTGAAGCTCGGTTATGTATTTTGGTTGGCTCCAGCTGAGGAGTGCCATTTATAAACTTAAACTACTGGTTAATATGGACCTAGCACCTACATCATCCAAATACATATAACTACTTAAAAGGTGCTATGATAAAGGGCGGGCTATCCTTGATTCATAATGAAATAGTTGCACTATCCCATCTTGGTAAATTTGAGTACATGTGAAAATGGGAAAGGGATCTTGATAAGACCTTTTCACAGAAAGAGTGGAACACAGTCATGAAGTGGCCATCGAACGCCCAATGTGCCAATTTTAATGAGAAAGCAAAGAAGTTAACAATTTCCCTTTTAAGCTAGGTAGAGTCTACCCTACAAGAGCTAACCTATGCTGGAGGGGGGCCAAATAGTGGTGGATTTACTACATGTCTGGTCATCATGCCCCTTCATAACCCAATTCTGCATTGATGTTTTTAAATTTATTTCTAGACTACTGGAAAAGATAATAAAAAGAGAATTGGAAATGTATTTTTATTGCCTACTTCTGCTAATTATTGTTATTTTATAGATCCTCATTCAGATACTTAGGGTCCTCTTACACGGCCCGACATGCTCGTTTATCGGCGCTCGTTTGCTCCTTTCACAAGGAGCTATGTTTGGGGACGAGAGATCGTTACTTCGATCGCTCGTCCTTATACATTTCTATCATGTTGTTTACACAGGGAGATGTGCTGCCAAAAACGATAATATTTCTTGCACTACAAACTATACAATCAGCCGATGAACAAGCATTTTCTCCTTCATCGGCTGTGATCGGTAATGATCGGGAATGCTCGCTTGTCCAATAATTGTCCCGCGTAAAAGGGCCCTTAGAGACGCTCATGGCTGTTGAGTGTAAGCACAACACCCTGAGAACCATAAAGTTTCACAGAATTTATCATGTTCTGGATTGCAAATTACTTTGATTAATAACCATCAAGTTAATTTATTATTTTTTAAGCCTTAAAAAATAACAAGTTTTTGTATATGCCACATTTTATATTTAATTTTTTCACTAAGATAAATTCAGCAGATAAACACAAATGGCTTATTCAAATTTTCAAATATATATATATATATATATATATATATATATATATGTATTTTTAGGGGTTTTCCCAACATAGACACTTATGGCATATCGACATGATATGCCATAAATGTCTGATAGATGTGGGTCCCAGTTCGACTGATGCAGCGGCCGATTTCTGGAGATTCCAGGTGGGGCCCTCTCTCCACTAGTCTGCACCTGGAATCTGCAGCCCTGTCCTGCGAGTCCATGTCATGGATATAAATACCTAAGATGGGAATACCCCTTTAAGTTTATCCGCACTTGTGCTAACCTCTGTGGTTTTAACAGAACATGTTATAGTTACATAGCTACATAGTTAGTATGGTTGAAAAAAGACACATGTCCATCAGGTTTAACCAAGGGATGGGAGCTAAAGGCTCATGGGCCCTGATGCAAAGGTTCTT
The DNA here is from genome assembly GCF_050947455.1 of Rhinoderma darwinii. Taxonomy (NCBI): domain Eukaryota; kingdom Metazoa; phylum Chordata; class Amphibia; order Anura; family Rhinodermatidae; genus Rhinoderma; species Rhinoderma darwinii. The sequence goes on along the minus strand of NC_134691.1, from coordinate 305,044,676 downwards.
ATTGGTCCCCCCCCAATCTCCTCACGGCCGACGGCCTGCAGCTTTCAGCTGCATTGCTGGGTCTCCTAAGTGACCCAATGATGCAGCACTAGCAGCCAGGGGCGTCACTAAGGTTTTGAAACTTCAGGGGAAATAGCCCCAATACATATATCCCCCCAAAAAAATGTGTGTGCATGTATGTATATGTGTATATAGGAGACAGCATATCTATAGCACTACGACCCTATAGCTATAGATAGGATTAGATACAGTGGCTCAGCAGACAGTATCACACATGATGGGATTAGATATAAGGCCCAGCAGACAGTATCACACATGATGGGATTAGATATAAAGCCCAGCAGACAGTATCACACATGATGGGATTAGATACAATTGCTCAGCAGACAGTATCACACATTATAGGATTAGATACAGTCACTCAACAGACAGTATCACACATGATAGGATTAGATATAGTGCCCAACAGACAGTATCACACATGATAGGATTAGATATAAGGCCCAGTTCTCTGACATTGCGGCTCCAGCGCTGGACCCAGGAAAGGTAAGTCTAATAATTGTTTTGCTTTTTTATGAGTTACTAATTATTTTTGTGTGGTTGTGTTTTTTTACAAGTTCGGTTGTTGGACTACTTCGGATTCGAGGACTACTTCGATAACGGCATTTTTTTATTCTCAATAACATAGATAATGAGGGTTGTATGTGGGATTTTTATTTCAATAAAATATTTTTTCTATGTCTTTGTATTTTTCTAAACATTATTACTACCACCTTAGTAATGGCCGCTGGCTGATTGACAACCTCCATTACTAAGGCAAGGCTTAATGTTAGACATAAAGAGGCTATCACTAACCCCCATTATTACCCCGGTACCCACCTCCACCAGGGGTACAGGGAAGAGCCGGGTACGATCCAGTACCCGACCATCTGTAGTGATGGATTGGCACCGGCGCGGCCACAGGCTGGTACTATTAGCCACATCGTTCTTTCCAATTATTTATTTATTTATTTATTTTTAAAAATGACGTGGGGTCCCCCCAATTTTTCATAACCAGTCAGATACAACACAGCTGCAGCAGGCCAGCATTACCAGGGTGGGAAGGGCCACTGTGTTTGGCCTTTCCCAGCATAATAATACCAGCCTGTGGCCGCCCTAGTGCCCGGTCATCACTACAGATGGTCGGGTACTGGATTGTACCCGGCTCTTCCCAGCACCCCTGGTGGCGGTGGGTGCCGGGGTAATGATGGGGGTTAGTATTAGCCTCTGCACCGGCTAACACTAAGCCCCGCTTTAGTAATGGACACTGTCAATCAGCCAGCAGCTATTAATAAGGCAGTAGTAATAAAGTTTAAAACAAATACAATAACAATAAAAATCCCCACACAACCCTCATTTACTATTTTATTGATATTAAAAAAAAGCTGTCATCGAAGTAGTCCTCGAATCCAAAGTAGTCCAACAACCGAACCATTAAAAAAACACACACAACAAAAAACATTACTAAGGGCCTGTTTTCATCACCGCTGCCCTTCCGTCTGAGATTTCCGTTGGGTAACCCCTCAACGGAAAGGCAAACTGAAACCTCAGCTTCCATTTCCCTCACTATCGATCTACATGGTGACGGAAACATTGCTAAAGGTTTCCATTTGTCACCGTTGTGACAGGATTCCGTTGTTTTGACGGAATCAATAGCGCAGTTGACTGCGCTATTGGTTGCGTCAAGAACAACGGAACCCTGTCACAATGTTGATAAACGGAAACCTTTAGCAATGTTTCCGTCACCATGGAGATTTAGGCTTGGTTCACATAGAGTTTTTTGCAGGCAGAAAATCTGCCTCAAAATTCAGTTTGGAAGTTTGAGGCAGATTTTCCTCTGCCCGCACGCCGATTTTCGCAGCGTTTTTTGCCTGCGGCCATGGAGCGCCGCGGGCATAAAACGCTGAGAAATACGCTTTCTCTGCCTCCCATTGATGTCAATTGGAGGTCAGAGGCGTAATTGCGCGAAGATAGGGCACGTCTCTTCTTTCTCCCGAGAGCCGGTTTTACCGCTCGCAGGAGAAAGCCGCCTCCGCCTCCCAATGAAATCAATGGGAGGCATTTTCGTCCGGTTTTTGCCGTGTTTTTCGGCGCGGTTTCCGCGTAAAAAAAACTTGTCAAAAAACTCTGTGGTGAGGGAAACGGAAGCTGAGGTTTCAGTTCGTCGTTCCGTTGAGGGGTTACCCGACAGAAACCTCTGACAGAACCCCTCAACGGAAGGGCAACACTGATGGAGACAGCCTAATACATATGGTAGGCTTAGATACAGGGCCCATGTGTGATACTGTTTGTTGGACCCTGTATCTAATACAGTATAAGACTACTGTCTGCTGGGGCCCTATATCTAAGCCTACCACATGGTAGGTTTAAATGGCGTTTTCCAGTCCCTAAACATTGATGGCCTATCCTCAGGATAGGCCATCAATAGCTGATGGGTCGGGGTCCGACACCCGGGACCCCCGACAATCAGCTGTTTTGAAGGGGGTGCAGCGTTGCTTCCCCTTCATTTTCCTTGCTTGCTCACACTGTGAATCGCTGACACGTCTGTGTCGACGATTCACAGCGTGAGAAAGTGACCGGTATGAAGGGGAAGTAGCGCTCGTACGAGCGCTGCACCCCCTTCAAAACAGCTGATTGGCAGGGATCCCGGGAGTCGGACCCCGACCTATCAGCTCCAGCAGACAGTGGTATTAAACTTACCCTCCTCTTCGGCTGCAGCGGAGGTCCTGACTCCATCCAGGGTCGGTATGTTGTGCACAGCACATAGCGTTGTGACGTCATGCGCTGTGCACAATGCTGTGACGTCAGGACCGCTGCTGCGCTCCAGAAGGAGGAATGTAAGTGCTGTCAGTTACTACAGTAACGGGGGCCTGTGTAGTTTATTACATAGGCCCCAGTTACTATAGTAACTTTTCATTGATATGGTGCAGGGGGCTGCGGGCCCCCTGGCTTCGGGGGCCTGGTCGCAATTGCGACCGCTGCGACCCCTATAGTTACGCCACTGGATGGGAGAAAGGGAAAGGTTATGGGTTATTTATAGAACTTTGTATTAACCCTATTGATCCAGTGGAAGTTTTACAAAAATAAACCCATAAGGCATGAACCAATAGGAAAAATTTCCCTCCTTATCCCAAGTGGCGATTAGACTGGATCAACATTCAAACAAGAATTCTATATCTTAACATAGGCGCTAATATTTTCTTTGTTATAAGAAATTATTTAAGTCTTTTTTTTAAGTCATCTACTTTTACTGCTCCACAGATTCCCAGTTCCCAAAGTAAAGAAGGCTTGTCGGCCTCTGGAGACTGAACTGTTTTTGTCCAGACAAAGGGAGTGCCGCAGCGCTTACACTACGTGGTAACCCAGCCTTGGGGTGCAGTCACATGTGGCATATATTCCTTGTATTTTTCCCTTAGGGTATGTGCACACAATATCGACAATTACGGCAAGTATGCAGCAACATGCGGCTGATTTTGTTGCTGAAATTTCTGACTGAAAATCAGCTCGATTCATCTGATTTTCAGTCACAGAAATGTTTGCAACAAATTTGCCGTGTATAAATTCACCCTTACACAACTTGTCATTCAGATCTTGTAGATGTAGAGAAAAATTAAGGGGGAAGGAGGAACAGCTGTTTAATGCAACAGATAGATTTCCAGGTATGAGGTCAGAGTAAAGTATAAATCCTATTTACATATATACACACTGTATGTTCTATAAGTTATTATACTATATTGGTTTGTAGAACTAGTTAATAGCTGTCTGTATAGTCACGTTTTTGGATACTGTACACCATTGAATTCATTCAGACAAAATATATAATTTTGCACGTGGGTGCTGTTTTACTCACTTACTTGCTATTTCTATAAAATAAGTGCAAAAATTAACTGAGTAAGAGTCACAGACAGCATTGAGGGTAATTCATAGAATTTTAAGTGCTGGGAATTGGCCGACAGCCACAAAATGACAGCACATTGTTTGGTACATAACTATTTCTAGCTGGAAAAAAAATGAACGATACGTAGCAAGAAAATAGAAGGAATATGTTCAGAGGTGAAAAATATAGACAAATTTATTTCAGAAATGACTCCACAGTGCCAGCAATTTTAAGCCTCTCACACTGTTTACAATGTCCCTAGTCTTAATGCCCAACTCTTGATATTTTTTTTGCAAATGCTATCTTATGAAAAAATATGAATAGTCAATACAAGTAACCAAAGGTCTCCCTGATGTAATATATAACATTTTAAAACTCCTACAAGACTTGATTTCTAAAGAAGCAAATGTCGGGTATTCAGCAGCAATGACCTCACAGTCACATTATTTGCTTGTTGGTCAACTTTCAAATGCCACTGAGAAACATGGAGATTTGTAGACACTGACATACTCTCCAGAATGTATTGTTTTGCAGATATTTGGTGTGGTGCTTTTATGACATTCTCCAACGTAACCAAGCATTCTGGTTTCTGTATGAAAAATAAGAAACTTTATATCATGCAGAATATAATTTGATACCAACAAATTTGCCGTGTATAAATTCACCCTTAAAGGGAATCTGTCACGTCAAACATTCGGTACTATCTATGAGCAGGAGGAGCTGAGCAGATTGAGTTTAGATGGAAAAGTAGAACTTGTATTTTATTGATTGAAATCTCTGTTAATTCTGGCTTTATAGTTCCAGTGGGCGGTCTCATTGGCTGATTGACAGCCTTCCCTGTATGGGTATGCATACAGGGATAGCTGTCAATCACTGTATGTGACCACCCACTAAACTTTTCTGAATAAGCTGTCATATGAGTGTGCATGAGTTATAGCACTCTTTCTGGTCATTATATGACTTATATTTGGCTTTTTTTTTTAGCAGTTTCCCCTTCTGCAGACTTTATCGCTAATTGTCAGTTGTCTCTGAGCTAGTGGGCGGAGCCTAACTGCTATCATGTCTTCTATAAACTACACACAGAGAAGTGGAGAATCCTGCTACCCTATCTCTATCTATCATATATATATATATATATATATATATATATATATATATATATATATATATATATATATGCTGTAGAAGCTTCAGCAGCATGGAGGACATTATACAGCAGGAATGAGCAGTTTAGCTGAAAATCCAGCATTGTGGTAAGAAATAACTTACCAGGAAGCTGCAACAGTATCTGTGTGTTTCTTTCTCACTTTTCTCCTGTGCCCTCCATCTGCTCCCCCTCTCCTCTCCACTCCACAGACTTGTTCAGGCAGGCTGTGAAGAGATACCCCCTACTTTTGTCAGTCCGTCTCCTCTGCTCTGTAACCAGGGACGGATTTTGCATTACAACTTGGGGTGGACAGCAGATTACAGGAAGGGAGACACCTAGTGGCAGTAACTTTACACAAGATATGCATGGTTAAAATAAGAAAATTCGAACAGTAAGTCAATTACAAAGTTTATCCATATCAGGAATACTATTAGATTAACATAAGTTGTTTGAAAAGTTAGTGTCCATTTAAATTGGATCTGTCTGAGGGCAGCATAAAGAACCAACAGACAAGCTGTCTTTAGTGTGCTATCACTTATTAGTCAATGTGCCGTATTTTATGAGTATTAAGTAGTTATACATGAGGTGCACGTCTGGCGCTGCAAGGTTGAGTCTAAGTTTGTTCATATATTCATGCTCATGCAGACTGGGCAGCATAAATACATGACAGATCTGCTTTAATAGTTTAATTGGTTATATTTCATTCTAGTTCCTCTGACTTCAAATATACCACATAGACTCAGAAGCAGTCACAGCCCTAAAATGCTGTAACACACCTAAACCATGATTGGATGCAGGTATGTTTCATAAATTACTCCCCCATTCACCTTCCATCCTGGATTATCCAGACATGAAACTTTCTCTTTAGCCAAGGTTGGTTTTATAGAAAAAGGGGCCCTAAGCAACAAGCAAAGTAGCCCCCAGTATTTTTTACTTAAATGTTAACCCCTTAATAACCGCTTATATGCCTTTTCACTGCGGTCTTCAGGGGTACTTATGCCATAGTGCTGCCTTTTCACAGCGTTCTCTCATTACCCCTAACTCCTTAGATGCCGCGGTCAATAGCAACCGTGCCATCTAAGTGGTTTAAGAGGGAGAGGGCTCCCTTTGTCACCTCATCGACAGTAAAAAACGGATCAAAAAGGTTTATAATAAAATAATGAAAAATCCCAAGTAAAAAAAAATTGAAACCCCATTTTTTTTAACCCTTACCCAATGCTTTGTGAAAAAAAAAAGAATAAAAAAAAGCTATACATAATTGGTATTACTGCGACCGTATCTACCCGAACTATAAAACTATTCTGCTATTTAACATGCGTGGAGAATGCCGTAAAAAGATAAAATATAAACCAATGCCAAAATTGCTGCTTTACGTTCATCTTGCCTGCCAAAAAACACAATAAAAAGCGATAAAAAAGTTGTATGTACCCAAAAATTGTACCAATAAAAACTACAAGTTGTTCCGTAAAAAGTAAGCCCATTATACAGCTAAGGCCTCATGCACACTTCAGTTTTTTCCTTCAGGGTGCTATCCGTTTTTGTCACTGATAGCACCCTGAACCCATTCATTTCAATGGGGCCATGCACACTACAGTTTTTTTGACGGTCCGTTGCTCCATTCCGATCCAAAGTAGAGCATGTCCTACTTTGGTCCGGGATTCCGTGACCATGAGGCCCATGCAAGTCAATGGCGCCGTTAAAAAAACTGAAGGCGCACGGAAGGCATCCGTGTGCCGTCCGTGTGTGACGGAGCCGTTGCCTAGCAACCGCCAGGCGGGCAGAAAAACATTCGAAAAGTATTACACTAATCGGCAGCTACTTGTCTCTATCAATAACTGATAGAGAAAAGAGGCTGCTGATTAAAAATAAAATAAAAAGCATTTCATACGTACCCGGTCGTTGTCTTCGTGACGAGTCTCTCTTCTTCCTCCAGTCCGACCTTCTTTTGTGACGCGGCAGCCTGTGATTGGCTGCAGAGGCCGCTGCTGCCTGTTATTGGCTGCAGAGGCCGCTGCAGCCTGTGATTGGCTGCAGAGGCGGTCACGTGGGATGAAGCGTCATCCCTGGAGGCCGGCCTTCTGACGTCATCCTGACGTGCGTGACCGCTACTACAGCCTGTGATTGGCTGCAGCGGCGACATGGATTGAACGTCATCGCTGGAGGCCGGACAGGAAGAATGTAAGTATGAACTTATTTTTTTTATTTTTTTTATTACATTAAAATTGTATTTTCCGCGCGCCGAGCATGGTACTGTCCAGGGTGCTGAAAGAGTTACCGCCGATCAGTGCAGCCCATTAACTCTTTCAGCACCCTGGACAGTACCATGCTCGGCGCACGGAAACACGGACTGCACACGGGATTGCACACGGCCGACAAAACGGACACACGGATCCGTCAAAAACGGCCGTGAAAACCGTGTCGGAAGTGTGCAGGAGGCCTAAATCGGTGGAAAATAAAAATTATATGGCTTTTAGAACATGGTGACACAAAACAAAATTCTTTTTTAAAAAAAAGTGTTTTTGTTTTGAAAAAGTAGTAAAGTATAAAAAAAACTATATAAATTGGATATCACCATAATCGTAACCACCTGCAGAATAAAGTAATTATATTATTTATACCAAATGGTAAATCGTATAAATTTAAGACGCAAAAAAAATAAATTACAAAATTGCTGGTTTTTTTCCATTACCTTGCAAAAAAAGTTAGTGTAACTAAACCTTCAACAAAATTCTGACATGTCATATTGACATGTCAGAAGTTTTGACCAGTGGGGGTCCAAGCACTGAGACCCATACCTATCGCTAGAACGAAGCGGCAGAAGCGCTCGGTTGAGCGATGAGCCGCTTAGTTTCTGATCAGCTTTTTTTGGAAAGCCGATGTAGCGGTGTACGGGCCCATAGAATTTATATTGAGTCCGTACACTGTTACATCGGTTTTCCGAGAAAAGCCAATCAGAAACCAAGCGGCTCAGCGCTCACCCGAGTGCTACTGACGCTCCGTTCTATCATTGTCAGTGCCGGACCCCCACCGATCAAAACTTTTGACCCGTCACTATGACATGTCAGAAGTTTGTTGAAAGTTTAGTTACCCATTAGTAAAAGTTAATCATTAAATTATAAGTACCCCAAAATGGTGCTAATAAAAACAGCTCGTCCCACTAAATACAAGTCCTCACACGGTTATGTCTATGAAAATGTATTAAAAAGTTATGGAATGCGACAATGGAAAAAAACAAAAAATTGCTTCCTAGATAAGGCCCAAAATTGGCTTCTTATATGGGGTTAGTTTCAACACACATAGCATCATGTATCTACATACCTGATTTTAAGTGACAGCTTAGCTATTATGGCTTACCTGAATTCTGACATACAATGCAAAGTAATACGTCCATACAATGCTCACACAGTTGTGCCACTAAGTGCCTGAATAATAATGCCATACAATGCCTAAATAATGCCTCCATACATTATTCAAATAATACTGCCATATTGTGCCCACAGATATTTTCTACCAATGGTGCCATTTATTACACACATAAAACTGACATTCATTGTGCAGATCATATCACCATATAATGTCTAAATAGTTGAGAGGTTAATTGTAAAGTCCCTGGTGTTGAAGGACAGTGAAGGAGTTTATGGTAAAGTGAAAGTTTACATAGGTCAAGTCATTTGGAAGTACTGGGTAATTACCCGGGTTAACACCTCCTAATACTAGCCCTGTCTCCAGCGTATCTACATGAACTAAATGTGCTGCCACCCATGACCTTGTGGATGTACTTATTTTTTCAGTCTATGTCTATAAACACAGGGCGATCATGGCCACACTAAAACAAGCTATCAAGTAATATGGAGAATCGGGGTCTCTATCATGTCTGGTCATATATATATATATATATATATATATATATATATATATATATATATATATATATATATATATAAAGTTTAGTATTCTACCTTCTTATATGGGGTTAGTTTCAACACACATAGCATCATGTATCCACATACCTGATTTTAAGTGACAGCTTAGCTATTATGGCTTAGGGATCACTTCATGTGGAAATATATTAGGTCTCATGCACTTAATACAAGTTGTCTAGTGGAAGGCTTTTCTCCATCACCCGTTCACCCTGGAGAAAGATATCAAAATATATCAATTAATCCATTATTACACCATTATTGCATTGAAATGTTAATAAAAATTTGAACTGATTTGTTAAATGTCCTTTCTCTACAAAATGTTGAGCTACAGGTAACTTCTTAATGTACTTTTTTGTTTGTTAATCCTTTCCTTCACCTCAGTTGTTGTCTCTTCAACATAAATCATGCTATAGAGAATTTCCAGCATGTGTATTGCATAACTGGATCTACACATATATATTTTCTTTATGCTGTATTTTTGGCCATTATATGGATGACCTCTCCCTTTACAAGATTGCCACAATTACAGCACCCCAAGCAGGTAAAATAACCTTTCTTGGGAAACGTCAGATAAGTCTGTGTTCTTTTCTCTATGGGGCCAACATCAGTTTTGACCAATCTATCCTTTAAGTACGTCCCTATTCTATATGCCCTCATCAATTGGTTTTGAAATTACACAATTTGTGGGCATCCTTTTTGTAACACCACCCATTCTTTTCTAAGGATGTTTCCAACTCCCTTACTTACACCCGAAAATGTGGACACAAGGGGGATTCTCTGTATAGAGGGTTTAATATTACTGCGTGTGTTTTGTTTTCTCCACCTTTTTAATCCTTGACTTCTGTTTACACAATAGTTTCTTAACATATCCAGATTGCATAAACTTGTCACACATTTGTTCGACTCTTCTATCCAAATTACTATATTACCCTCCACACCCTCAACAGTTGACTGCATTTTAGTGGGTCCAACATATGCTGGGAATGGTTTCTATTGTATCTATGCATATTATTTCTGTGTGTCGGTTTAACATATAGGTCTGTTTTTAAGAATCCCTCTTCCACATAGACTAACGTATAAAGAAATTGCAAAGACTCCCTTGAGACTGTCATGGTAAATTTCAACACTACAGATTGTGCATTTAGTATATCATGGAAGAGTTGTAGTCTCTGGTAATCACCAGTCTAGATTATATATATGTTATCTATGTTGCGCAACTAGCACAGGGCACACTCCGTATAGAATGATGGATACACACATCTGACTTCAAATGAGGCTATGAAGATTTTTTCATATGTGGGGCAAAATTGGACCCCATTGCTGTACCCAAACATTGTAAATAGAAGTCGTCCTGAGTTCCAACTCTAATAAATCGAGGACAAATTGTGTGCATAACGGAGTGTGTCCTGAGCCAGATAGCGCCACAGGGACCACATACAGACCTTTATAATTTTCTATAGAGGTATATAGTGATACCACTTTATGCAAAATCAAATAAAAATCAATAGGTACAAAAATAAAATTCAACTTTATAAAAAAAAAAAAAAAAAAGATTTATCCCTAATATGTGAGGGTGCAGTGGTGGCAAAATGCCTCACCTGCCTACTACCTGGATTATGATGTAAACTGATTGATACATAGTTTGAGGTGTATGTATCTTATGGGGTGTTTCAACATATGTTGATAAAGTTACTTGATTAATTCATGTTTTAAATGCCCGTTTGGTCTATATGTACTTGACATTCTGAACATCATTATCACTTGAAAAAGGCTTCTGCGTAACCCGAAACGTTCACAGAAATACTTTTAAGGTTATGTTGACGTACACCCTCTGCTTTTTGGTAATATCCAATCAGTACTGACAGAGTAAGACTGTGTAGAGACACAGCCATTTGACAAGGGGAATAATTACACCCAGTTGTCAAAAAATTTTTTAGGAGTAATAACGGAGAAATGGCACAATGCAGCGTTCTTAGAAAATGTGTACCAGAATTGTTATTTCATGGGGAATAATAGTATGGTGAAGGGCTGCGTAATAAACAATTACAATATAAGAGGTAAAGAGTATAATAAATATATAGCTAGGACATGTACACGTTATACAATATACATTACATTTTACATACCAGTTAGGATTGCAGATCGAAATGTTGCAGAAGAAGTTTAGAATGGAAGTTTAAACATATTTTTTCAAAAATCTTCCCTTCATAAAGTCCAAACACTTTAATTAGAAAGCAATAAATCAATAGACAACGTACTGGCGCTGGTTCAGTTACATTCATACAATGCTTTACAGATGAACGGCTCTTTATATAAATACAAAATTGACCATGCACAACTAAAAATACAGCAATTTGTAGGCCTGCTTGTGTTTTCTCTTCTCCAATTCTGAGTTAATCAGTGGATGTGCAGGGCAAACAATTGGCTTCAAAGTACCTGATCCCTGTACATTAAAAGCATCTCTGCCAAACTCATCCCGGAATCTCTATTCAAACTCTTCTGTCTCATAGAAAATTCTTGTCACTCACCAGGCCACTATTATAAAGGGAGATGCCAAATTTTCCTTTCAGATGAAATTAAATAATGTAAATAATAGGAATACACTAGATCTATATTTTAAGTGCTTGCCAAATATGACTTCATTTTCAAAATGCTTGGACAAACTTTAAATGAAACTCTAACCTTCAATGTAGCAGTCATGCACTGAATCCAGAACAGCAGGGATTAAAGAAATAGGAAATTCGATATTTTTAAAGGACAGTTCCACCAAACATCTTCATGAACAAATATGATCTGTCAGCTTGTATCCTACTAGTATCCGATCTTTCTCTGAAACTAGATATACTCACCTGCATACAGTTGCCCTTTGGATTTCTACACATATCAATGTATATTTATGTTTGCAGACCATAGGAATCAATTTTAATGGTCTTAAAGGGATAAACCAAACTCATATATTTATAGTATATAGGAAAATCAGCAACCTGACAGTTTGCATTGGTAGAGAAACAGTTATTTCTTTCTCATGGTTTTTAGAATAATCTTGTTATATGACCGGATTACTGGAGTGGGAAGAGAAGGTTGGTCTTCACCTTATCAAGGCAGTACTGGTCTTTGGCGAGGTTGGTCTTCATTATAATCCTTGCCTTGGGCTGTGAGATGGATCAGTTATTATAACTGGTATTTGCTAACACAATGGCTCTTGTACTGGGGAGAACAATCCAGTGTCAAATGCTATATCTCTAACCTTGTTTGTAGGTTTTTTGTGTTATAGGTGGATTTGTTTGCATTAACTGCACATGAAGAGAAGTTTCAGCAATCTGCCTAAACATGTCCCATTAACTGGTAAAAACTTCTGGGCTGTCATAATGATTTACCAACTCATAAACTTCCATGGAAAACTATAACACATAAAAATATGTGACATTTATAATTATATTCTTACTGAATTCACATAATTCCAGGCAAATACCCTCACCATAAAGTCAGCCACTATCCTCCCATAACAGTGACTGTCTGTCTAACAGTGCTAGCCCCAATTTAAGCTCCTCCTCACTGTGTAAGTGCAATGAGGAAAAACAGGGGGTTCTGGACCCCTGTTCTTATGATTGGTGGGGGGTCACAGCTATCAGACAATTTATGATTCTGGGAATACTTCTTTAGGGAAAAAAGATTATTTGCTCTGCTGGGAGTCTAAAGCTGGCGATACACATTAAATAGGTGTCACAGCTCTCTCCCCCGACTTTCCCCTTGGCCGAGCATGCATTTCTATTTTAATGGGGAAAAGGAAATAAGTCTGACAGATCTTCCTAATAGTGGCTTATGTCCTGTGGGAATAAAGTATTTTGGCATGTTAAAATCCAGAATGCCAGACTCTTCTTATCCCCGACATCTGCAGTCAGGGGAGGGTCGAGCGGACCCCATAGACATTACATCATTGTCTGATCCCGCTGAATGCGGTGGGTTTAGACAACTTTGATCTAATTGTGTATGCTTAAATATTTTGTTAGCTTAAGACCTCTTAATTTAAACTATTTATGGCTTTTGGTTCAAGTATTTGCAGTTCAATTTGTCAAGACCAATTTTCTTTTGTGTTCTTGTGCAGAAATTTATTATGGAAGGTATTGAACAGTTTTGGGATACCACCCTTGATAATGAGTTGGTCTCTAAGTGTGCCCATACGCATTAGATGAAAGTCTGCCAAGGCAGTCTGGTGTCCGGCTAAGTCCCCTCTCCCCATGGAAAACACATACTCACTTAGCCAAGCGTGCGTGTGTATGAGGGAGTCAGGAGGAATAGATGGACGGGCCTTCGTCCGACCACTTTTGTTAGTGTATGGGCAACGTTAGAGTTGTGATGCCTATTGATGTGCAAATGAGCAACCACCGATGTCCAAAGACTGCCATATGAGATATTATCACATGGAGAACTGCAGAGATTCTCAATATTATTTAATCAACCAATATCTTTTTACTTCAAGCAAATGGCCATTAAAAAATAAATCACGTTATCAGCATTATCAGTGACACATAATTGCCACTATTATGAGGCTTAGATCAAAAAGAATAGTTGTCATTATTTACAGTTTCTTCACCATCTTGACACATTCTTGGATTCCTTTTGCATTAACAGTTGCCATATCTATCCTTAAGTTCACTCTGAAATGTTATTATCAATTACTTCACAGTAAGTATTGAAAAGAACAAAGTGTTGAATATTTTCTCAACATTGACTGCTATTTCTTCTTTTATTGATAGGTGAATAAAGTTACAAAAAAATTGAAACCCTTGTGCACAAAGGACATTGACCGTGTTTTCCTGCCATAAACGCATAAAAAGGTAACAATTGACAATAACTATATAATAAACATACTAATCTAATTATAAAAAGGGATATAAATGGATCATTTATCCAGGTTGTATAAATAACTCAAAGGATTGGATTACTTATTTGGTAAAAAATAATATAATGTCGCTCAGCTTATTAATATGCCATTAAAATTTTGGGGTTGGACCTAGTTTTACTGCTGTCTTTTTACCTCTTTGGCTTCGTTCACATCTGCGTCGAGACTCCGTTCATGTGTTCCGTCGGACCTTTCCGTCAGGGGAACCCATTAACAGAATCCAAACTGAAACAAACGGAAATCATAGGTCGACTGCGCTATTGATTCCGACAAAACAACGGAACCCTTAGGGCCTGTTCACATCGTGTTGGCTTTCTGTTTCGGGGTTCCGTCGGAGGTTTCCGTCGGGTGAACCCCGCAACGGAAAGTTAAACTGAAACCACAGCTTCCGTTTCCATCATCATTGATATCAATGGTGACGGAAACATTGCTAATGGTTTCCGTTCGTCACCATTCCGGCAGGTTTCCGTTTTAATTACGGAATCAATAGAACAGTCGACTGCACTATTGATTCCGTCGGAAAAACGGAAACCTACCGGAACGGTGACAAACGGAAACTATTAGCAGTGTTTCCGTCACCATTGATATCAATAGTGATGCAAATGGAAGTTGTGGTTTCAGTTTGACTTTCCGTTGCGGGGTTCACCCGACGGAAACCTCCGACGGAACCCCTGAACGGAAAGCAAACGGTGATGTGAACAGGCCCTGACAAAACGGTGACAAACGGAAACCATTTGAACCGGATCCGCCACCATTGAAATCAAGGGTGATGCAAACGAAAACCTATGGTTTCCATTTGTTTCAGTTTGTATTCCGTTCATGGGTTCCCCTGACGGAAAGGTCCGATGGAATCCACGAACGGAGTCCCGACGCAGATGTGAACGAAGCCTTACCTGAGGCTGCAGCTGAAGTCAATATTGTCCCCTTTGAGGTAGTTTTCTTAAAACTTGTCATTCCTTTTATAACACCTTTCTCATCCATTATATGTGGTCCATCAACTCTCTGGAGCCTAGTGCAGATGTGATTCTTCATACTCTATGTCCTCATCATCCTATTCTATCCCTCATACCTGGTGTCCAAAAAGTACCCAGATGTTTTCGCATATCTGGTGTCTAGACCTTCCCACATTATATCCCATACCTGATGTCTATATAATCCCTCGGAATTGGTAAAGTTCTCCGATCAAAACGTCCTTCACAACTGGTGCCCATATGATTCCATGTTGTCTTTCATTTCTGAAACGTTCTTAGGGGGTACGATAAAAAACTATTTATATTTATTCTCTCATGGGCATAACAGTCAGAAAAAAAAACATTTCCTACCGCAGTACTGTATCATCCGGACATAACTGAATGTGTCTTTAAAATCAAATAGCGTCTCATCCTACATGTCTCGGGCATCAATTTTAAGAAAAATATGTTATTAGTATCACTTCCAAATACAAAATTACCAACCCAATTGTGCTAGTTGGGTTGCACAGTAATAGAGCTGAAAGTTGGGTAAATTAAAATCCCCTTCTCATATGGTAATTTCAATATCGATCCCTTCTCATTCCTTTTTTTTGTCACAATAAATAAAACAAATAAACTGGATAAATCAACCTTTATATCTCTTCTAGCATGTAAATCTAAGCCCTTGTGATACCTTTGACTACATCAAAACTGTCCCATTCTCATCCTCCTTACACATCCCTCCTGGTTCCCTTCTATACAGGAACAAACTGGAACTACCACAAACTTTGGTTAACTGCAAGAGTGGTCAAACATTTTCAGTATGGGATATACATTTGTAAAACCTAATCTCTAGTACCAGAGGACAAAGGAATGGTACATGTGGGGTGCTAGAATATTAATTAAAAAAGAGCTGTCAGCGCTCCTTAACCTCTTCACGCGTGTGCTCCGCAATAGTACGTCCTGCAGAGGGGTTAGTTCCCGCATCCAGATGTACTATTGCGGAGTAGTTCCCGGCGCACACTGTCCTAACGGACAGTGTCCGGGAACCGGGAGGTCAGCTGTCCCCGACAGCTGACACTCCAGCCTTGCCAGTCAGCGGACCATCGCCGCTGATTTCGGCAATTAACCCTATAAATGCGACGACGGATTGCCGTCGCCACATTTAAGTGGTTTGAACCACATCGGCAGCCCCCACGAAGTGATCGTGGGGGCTACCGATGCTTGTCGTGGCAATCGGAGGTCAGACAATGACCTCCGGGTTGCCATGTACGGAAGCCTCGGAGGAGCAGCCTCCACCGGTCCTCCGAGGCTTCCTGTGAGTGTGAATGTCACGTCACAATGACAGTTGGAATGCATTACACTACGTGTGTAGTGTAATGTATTCCAGCAGCGATCAGAGCTGCAAGTCTAAGGGCATGGCCACACGTGGCGGATTTCTGCAGACACTGTCCGCATCAATGCCGCACATAATCCGCGTTGCGGATTACGCTGCGGATTTTGGCCAAGTGCTGCGGATTGCGTTGCGGATTGCGTTGCGGATTTAGGTGCGGATTTCCAAAGCAAGTCTTCCAAAAAAGGCACTGACCTCATTTGTGAGGTCATTTCCTATGAGCACGTGCTGGACACACCCATGGCATGTATAAGTGTGGCCAGAAGGAGAAGTGAATCTGGCTGGAGAAGTCTACTAGTCCGAAGTGTTGGCCAATGGCTGACATTCAGGAGCGACCAATTCACTTACGCCGACAAAATTTGATTCTGCTGCTGCGCACCATAGTGAGCATTGTCCGTCGTTGGCAATGGCAACGTGTACGTAATATTTTGTCACCTACACACGTCCTAGGCAAAAGTATATGTTTCTGTCTGCTAATGATATAGTAACATGTTTCTTGGATTTCACTATCATTTTTATCACGCAGGTTGAGTAAAGAGGCCGTGTCCGACTGTGGGTTGACCCTTTGGTTGCTGTAAGATCAACCAAAGGTCATTTTGCACTTCTTTATCGCGATCTAAGAAGGTATATATTTAGGATACAAGCTTACATTGTCACAGCCCCTGAGGTTCTGTTGGGTAGGCCAGTCGTGGTGTACGAGTTCGACATATGTTTTCTGAATTTTTAGGGACTTCTGAGGGGGCAGTGCCTTTGCAATCCTCCTGTGTTGGTGGTGTGCAGCCTACCCAGCAGTAATCCGTCTCATGTCCAAACAGTAGGCTATTCTGTCAATGATACTCCTATGGATTGCTAAATTGTCTGTTGGATGTGCTTCCTTTGAAAATTAAAAAAGCACGATGATTCAGATTTGGCCTAAGTGTGTGTATTTGAGAAATCACATGTCTGAAAAGTGAGTGTGAGGTTCAGGTTGCCTTTCTTTGTTCAGCACACCATAGCATATCAAACCACACAGTATGTCCTTCATGAAATCGACCACACCCTGAACATTCTGTATCCTCCCCTTGATGCCCTTCCACATTTTGTCGCCCACACATTCAAAACGGCAAAGACACAAGGCAGAGTCAGCAATTTAACTTAAATTTTATGACACGTCAACACATCAAAAAAAGACGCCCTGAGAACAATCAGGGATGAACTTGGCCTATAAATACTCCCACAGGTACATTACCGACCGACAAAAACATAAAACCTAATGCAAGGTATGGTAGCGAGGAGGGGTCAATTGGGGAAACGAAGAGGGGACAGAGGAGGAGGTAGTGGGAGGAGGCATGTATGCCGCAGAGGTGGGAGGATGAATGTGAAGAGGTGGGAGAGAGGAAGAGTAAGAGGTGGGCAAAGGGTTTGGGACATTGGGGTATGGATGGAAAGAGGAACCAGAGGGATGTCCATGAGACCAGGGGGAAAAATATGGATCGGGCTGCAGTGAGGGTGCAGAGGCAGGAGGTGGGGCGTGCGGCACAGCGGCAGACGGGTCAGCCCTACGCCCAGTCAACGTGCGCAGGTGGAATATTATATCGGCCACATCGGGTAGGGGCTGGGGGGCCTCAAATATATCAGCCAGCGCATAGGCACAGGTCATATATGCCGTCCGCCGAGTTTTGTCCATACCGCGACAGCGGCCAGCAAGGGAATACCCAAAATTGTGGTACTCATCCTCGGCCTCCACCCTCCGAATCATAGTTAGGGCTTGTGCCTCCACCGTGTTGGTCGGTTCCGATGTGGCCACACCTTTCGCCCACCCACTCGTTGCCTATGATGGGATGGTCCTGCCGGGGTGGCTGGAGAGGTGTGGTCACGAGGATCTGCTGGGGCCGGAGTTGAGTCGTGGGGCACATCTTCCTCAGTCATGTCCCCCACCACATTGGCAGACGATGCTCCCACGGGCTCCTGCTGCACCTGGGCAAGGGCACTCACTTGCGGCGGGCGAGGTGGTACATTGCCCTGAGTTCTGCAAGCAAAAAAAAGGGCACTGAGTTTTGGGAATGTTAACACATTTCTCGGACAGTTTGTCAGTCGCAAATATCGCTAACATTGCCGTTTGCCATTCTACACACACACGATCGGACAACAAGCTTGGGGGTGGAAACTAAAGACTCATTCTCTTCAGGAAGATAATGAGTTACATAAGCAACGCAGAGTGATATGTCATAATGTGTAAGGTCAAGGGACATTTTAGTGACGACAGTGGCAAAAGCCAAACAAACATGTCCACTGTAATCGACAAAGGAGGGAAATTGAAATCCGATTGATTGTAATCACGTGGTTCATGCGCTCCCTTTTAACCCAGGTGTGTGTGCAAATAGAGACTTACGTTCGTAGCTCCCTGCACGGAATCAGGAAAGCAAGTTCCTCATAATGGGCAATCGAGATGAGCCACTTGCAGGTGTTTTGGACAGCTGCTTCTGGAAACGGTCGCGGACTGTCCGCCATCTGTTGCGCACATCGTTTTCTGGAAAAGGAATGATGTTTGAAAATTAGGGCATAGGGGATGAAGTAAGGTGTATCCAGAGCAATCGCTTCAAATGGCCTGGCCTGAGGATAGATCATCAATGCAACCACATCATTGGGTCAGAACTCGACTAGCCAGTGGTTATGCCTACGGCTGGGTTCCCACGACCTCTTTCCATCTGGCCATTGATTTGAATGGGCATATGTTTCTCCACGCTTTCAAGAGGTACTTTCTGTCGTAAATTGGTGTGTCAAACGCACGATTTTGGAACGTAAATAGTCCATGTGAACATACCCTTACAGTTGGAAGAAAGTGGTAAACAACTTCGCACGTGGCATAGTGACATGACAGTTGGTGTATGGTTTAGCTAGCCAGGAAAGGCCAAAGTTTTGAAGTGAATTTTCAGCATTTAAATGATGCAAAACAACGTTAGTTTACAGTGTTTTAAACGATCTGCATTACAAACTATATGCAAACTTACCAATCACTCCCTGCTCTCTCTCCAGCATCCCATCCCTCTCGGGGTACAGACCGCGACACACGTAGGTCCATGCATCCTCACGTGCATTCCGGTCACTATACCCAGCACTTGAGGTGTCCCAGATTTCGGGCCTATTATGCACCTACAAAATAAATACACAGTGCATATTGCAGTTTGCTTGGTACCCAGGATTAACATTGGATCTGTTACATGTTGATCTGCCTTAGAATATGTACATACTGCAGGTGCTGCTAGTGTTAAACCATACATACTAGTCCACTTGAAACAACATGACATTAACATATACATGTACTTACCAGATTTATCAGTGCGGAAACTTCCATGTCCATCCGTCTATATCTAGCCATTGCAGCCTGGGTTCAGGGTTTTCTGTCTCCTCTAGTAAATTCCTGTCAGGCTGCAAGTCGAAAATGGCGGCTTCCTTTTCTCTACAGAATGATGTCATATCCTGCTCCTGCTGGAAATTCGCACCGCAACACACCCGAAATCCGCACCACACATAACATGTGCGGACTTCATTGCGGAATTTAGAATCTCCATTGAAGTCAATGGAGAAATTCCGCCATGAGTCCGCAACCAGTCCGCCACAACTCCGCAACAGCCCTAGCATGCTGCGGACACCAAATTCCGCACCGCAGCCTATGCTCCGCAGCGGAATTTTACGCATCGTCTAAACGAACACTACTAAATAGAAGTGGAAGTCAATGGAGAAACGGCGACGCTGCGGATTAACGCTGCAGAGTGTCCACAGCGGAATTCAAGAGCAATTCCGCCACGTGTGGCTTTGGCCTAAGTGTCCCGTAGTGGGACAAGTGAAAAAAGTAAAAAAAAGTAATAAAATTGTTTTTAAAAAAGTGTAAAAATAAAAGTTCTAAGTTCTATAAACAAACACTGCTTTTTTTCCTATAATAAGTCTTTCATTATAGGAAAAAAATGAACACGTTAAAAAAAGTACACATATCTGGTATCACCGCGTTCGTAACGACCCTAACTATAAAACTATAATGTTATTTTTCCCGCACGATGAACACCCCAAAAAAAAATCAATAAAAACGACACCAGAATCGCTATTTTTTGGTCACCACCCCTCCGAAAATAGAGAATAAAAAGTGATCAAAAAGTCGCTTGTACTCGAAAATAATACTGATTAAAACTACAACCCGTCCCGCAAAAAACAAGCTCTTACACAGCTTTTTTGACTGAAAAATAAAAAAGTTACGGCTCTCCGAATATGGTGACACAGAAAATAAATTATTTTATAAAAAAGTGATTTTATTGCGCAAACGCTGCAAAACATAAAAAAAACCTATATACATATGGTATCGACGTAATCGTACCGACCCGCAGAATAAAATATAATGGTCATTTATAGTGCACGGTGAACGCCGCAAAAAATAAACTAAAAAACATTGTCAGAATTGCTTGTTTTTGGTCACCCGGCTTGCAAAAAAATGTAATAAAAAGTGATCAAAAAAATCGCGTGTATCCCAAAATGGTACCAATGAAAAGTGCAGATTGTCCCGCAACAAATAAGCCCTCACGCAGCTCCGGTGGTGAAAAAATAAAGACGTTCTGGCTCCCAGGAATATGGCGATGCAAAATGTGCAGTGTTTTCTAAAAGCGGGTAACATCCGACACCATTTATCAGTGCGACACCGGCCACACATCTATGAATTATTATTTATTTACCGCATTATGATACCCTCTTATTATGCCCTGATGTTCTCTGCACAGATTACATTTGTCCCCACATTATAAAGTGAAATACCAGCAAAACCCAAAACAGAAAAACTACCAAGCAAAATCTGCACTCCAAAAGCAAAATGGCGTCCCTCCCTTCTGAGCCTTGCAGCGTCCCCAAACAGCAGTTTGTGCCCACATATATGGCATCGCCATACCCGGGAGAACCCGCTCAACGCTTTATGAGGTATTTGTCTTCAGGGGCACAAACTGGGCACAACATATTATGCACTAAAATGGCGTATCAGTGGAAAATTGCAATATTCACACCATCCGCTGTGCATTAACCCCTTTGAGCACTATGACTTAATAGCACGTCATGGTGCAGGGGTGATGTATGGAGCCGGCTCACGTGCTGAGCCCGCTCCATACGCAGCGGGTGTCAGCTGTGTATTACATCTGACACCCAGGACTAACGGACAGGAACAGCGATCGTGCTGTTACAGGAGTCTGTAAAAATAACAATATACTGCAATACATTAGTATCGCAGCATATTGTACCCGCGATCCAATGATCGCTGGTACAAGTCTCCTAAGGGGACTAATAAAATGTGTAGAAGAATTAAAGTTATTAGTAGTGAGAAAGAAAAAAGTTTAAAGTTAAAAAAAAAAGACCTTTTCACATTTTTCTTCAAAAGTAATGTAAAAAAATAAACAGAATTGATATCCCTACTTCCGTAAAAGGCCGAACTATTACAATATACCATTATTTAACTCGCACGGTGAACAGCGTAAAAAACGTAAATAATTTAAACCGCCAAAATCGCTGTCATTTTCGTTTTTACCGCACAGCGAAAGCTGTAAAAACGAAAACCCCAAAAAATGGAATCAGATTTTTTTCCTATATTACTATAATTTCCTATTTTTTTTTCAGTTTCCTAGTACTTTTTATGGCACTTTAAATGGTATCAATAGAAACTACAATTCCTCCCGCAAGAAATAAGCTCTCACATCACTCTACTGACGGAAAAATAAAAAAGTTATGGCTCTTGGAAGGCGGGTAGTGAAAAACGAAAATAAGAAAGCAAAAAATGGATCAGTTCTGAAAGGGTTAATTTATTTCTAATGAAAAAAATGTATGACCACATGTGGGGTGTTTCCGTACCCGGGAGAAATAGCTTTACAAAAATTGGTTGTTTATTTCTCCTTTATCCCTTGTGAAAATGAGAAAATTCAATATTTTAGTGGAAAAAAATAGTGATATTAATTTTCTCCGCCTAATTCTAATAAATTCTGCAAAAGACCCGTGGAGTCTAAATGCTCACTATACCCCTAGAAAAATTCCTTGAGGGGTATTTCCAAAATGGGGTAACTTGGGGGGCTTCCACTGTTTTGGTTCCTCCAGGGCGTTGCAAAGGCGGCATGGCACCGAAAAACGATCCAGCAAAATCTGTGCTCCAAAATCCAAATGGCGCCCCTTCCCTTCTGAGCCTTGCTGTGGGTCCAATCAGCAGTTTATTACCACATATGGGATATAGCCGTAATCGGGAGACATTGCTTTACATATGTTGGGGTGCATTTTCTTTATTATTTCTTGTAAATATTAAAAATTGACATTAGATTTTCATTTTTACAGACTAATTCTAATAAATTTAGCGAAAAACCTGTGCGGTCAAAATGCTAACTATACACCTAGATAAATTCCTTGAGGGGTGTAGTTTCCAAAATGGGGTAACTTTTGGGGTGTTTCCACTGTTTTGGCACCACAAGACCTCTTCAAACCTGACAAGGTGCCTAAAATATATTCTAAAAAAAAAAGGAGGCCCAAAATCCATTGGGTGCTCCTTTGCTTCTGAGGGCAGTGCTTCAGTCCATTATCACACTAGGGCCACATGTGGGATATTTCTAAAAACTGCAGAATCTGGGCAATAAATATTCAGTTGCATTTCTCTGGTAAAACCTTCTGTGTTACAAAAAAAAATGTATTAGAAATGAATTTCAGCAAAAAAAAAAAAATTTGTACATTTCACCTCTACTTTGCTTTAATTCCTGTGAAACGCCTAAAGGGTAAAAACACTTTGTGAATGCTGATTCGAATACCTTGAGGGGTGCAGTTTTCAAAATGGGGTGACTTCTGGGGATTTTCTAATATATAAGGCCCTCAAAGCCACCTCAGAACTGAACGGGTCCCTGAAAAAATAGCCTTTTGAAATTTTCTTTAAAATATGAGAAATTGCTGCTAAAGTTCTAAGCCTTGTAGCGTCCTAGAAAAATAAAAGGACGTTCAAAAAATTATGCAAACATAAAGTAGACATATGGGAAATGTTAACTAGTAACTATTTTGTGTGGTATTACTATCTGTTTTACAAGCAGATACGTTTACATTTAGAAAAATGCAAATTTTTGCAAATTTTTTCTAAATTGTGGTGTTTTTCATAAATAAATACCAAAATTATCGACAAAATTTTTTCACTAACAAAGTACAATATGTCACGAGAAAACAATCTCAGAATCGCTTGGATAGGTAAAAGCATTCCAACGTTATTACCACATAAAGTAACACATGTCAGATTTAAAAAAATCGGCTGGGTCCTGAAGGCCAAAACTGGCTGGGTCCTAAAGGGGTTAAACTGTATGTCTGTATTATTGAATATTTTCTTTCCTTATAAAATATCTGTTCTGGAGCATTTTTTTTTTTTTAGACCTTTGCTTTATGGGCATTCCTCTGTTATTTCTCTTGGCTATGTATCATTGAGAACTATGTGTTACCATTCCCCTTGTCAATGGGATGTGTCCATACACCAGTGATTCCCAATTTTTCTTTAACAAGGGGAAGCTTCTGAATATAAGTTTTCATTCCTACCTCAAAGCAACTTGGTGTAGGGGAGGGTAAAGCATTCTATAATTGCATATTTTGGTCGAGATTTGTTGACTGTACTGATGAGCAGGCTAAGTTTGCAGGTTGCGTTTTCCATTTCTGCTGTAAAAGTGACAGCTTTTGCTGCTGACTTTTCGGGGGGCCCTGACAGGGTTTAAAGGAACTGCAGGATTCTTGAAAACCCCTTTTGGGAATCACTACCTACACACTCTGACACTGTTCAATCAATCCTCTTTAACAATCAAGTGGTATGTGAGACCCACAAAGGCTGATAGCGCTTATTGGGACTCGCAAGACTCTTTATGATTTGCAAATGAGCAAGGAAGTGACAAGCACATGAAATGTAAACCTATGAGAAGGCCGTTTTAACACTTTTGTGTTGAAGCCAGCAAGAGAAGAGCCGGGTGGCTTAAATTAAGATCTACTTGTCTCAGACATGAGGTCTACTGGTACATTGCAATATACAATTTGGCCACCAATAGTACACAATGCCCAATCTTAAAATATAATAAATAATATATTTTTATCGTAAGACTTACATACCATTAATTTTAGAGCAGCACCTTTAATATTATATCCTCATTACTTTCTTCCATAAGATCCAAAATAAAATTGACATGTACATAGAAAACATACGTATCAATGAATGATTACTAGATAATAAAGTTGTGAATTAACACAACAAGCATAGGTCTACTATACCAAAACTCGTTTCCTTTAGCAGTACTGAAAATATGATTTGCTTATCTGCTCCCTGAGTTCAACAGGACTTGTAATTCACCTTGTAGTTCTGAGAGCTATATTTCCGAGAGCTCTGAATCTAGCTGTCATGTTCAATATGCTTATAATTACTTTAGAACTCAGACCTTCTCAACTCAATTTTGGAATCATTACTGTAAAGCAAGTAATAGAATATAAAAGTCTGTAATGTGATAGATTCTAAATACAAAGTACTCATCATTCTAATAATTAAGACATTATTATAAATGAATACTTCTATCTCCAAAAGTGTCTCTTTTAATCCCATTTTACAATGCCTCTGTCTGACATAGCCTATTATTTAGTCTGGATCATCCCTTCCTGGAAAGTTTACTGAATAATAGGACATTTTAATTTGACACGGATTATTTTTATATTTTGAGTAAGGGAATAGTTCCTACTTTATTATATATTTTAACCACCAGCAATTTTATAACTGCTTCTGCTCCCTAAGTCTAGCCCCGATTCTGTGACCACGACACTTAGGCCTGTTAGGAGACAAGACTCTGTGGTAACTGAGACCGGAAGTGATGTCATTTGATTGACAGATGCAGACAGAAAGCCATCATTTGAAGCAGATGTAGCTTCGCACAGGAAAAATACTATCTGGTATCTGGGACATAAGTCAAAGGTTGTTGTGTCACTGAACTTATGTATTAAAGAACATCATTGGTCCCAATATATCCTAGTAGACACATTATCTAGAATGAATTATCAGAATTATTGCTGTATGTATTTTTATGACTTTTAAGAATTTTAGACTAACCGAAGAATTCCGCTTTGATTTCAGTTAACCACAACATCCAACATTTAAGTCTCATTTTCTTCTTAAAGTTGATTCTACGCTCTAACACTGAAGCAGTGTCCTAAAGGAATGATGGTGGCCACTGATGAATGTGACTGACAGAATAGTGGCTCTGCTGGATCAAAAGCTGTTTTCTTCTTTGCCCTGCGGAGACTTTATTTTGTTAAATTTGTTGTTGTCTACCTTATTTCTACCGGGGCCAGACTGACCCACCAGAGTCTTAGAGGATGGGCCCAGGCTCTCGCACAATACTCGGTCGCAAATCTCTAGCAAGACAACTCCATGTGAAGTTGAATTTGAGGCAAATCCTTTGGCACTAAGGTCTACTTTTATAGGTCCGTTTACAAATTTATTGGACCCTATTGATAATATGTCCTGTATGTGCAATTATAAAAACCTTTGCAATGAAATAAAAAGTGGATGTGCACATGTTCTGTATAGATGAAGGATATGTCCTCAGAATTATTTCCCCTCGTTGGCCAAAGAAACCCCAATCCAATATTGGTTCCCATTATACTAATTCTGTAAGCACAGGAACAGTGTATATATCCTAAGACCATATAGATGTCATAGAAGGGGTACCCCTGCTTGGGTCCCCCCTCTATGCGACAGAATCATCTGATGTAATACAACATTTATTATAGCCCCGACTTTCCTCAACAAAAACAACTGTTTGCTGCAGATGTTAGGAGCTGTCCTCCCATAGGAAAGTGATTGTCTGTGGTGGGACAACCACTATAAAGTCTGTTCACCACCCAGAAAGGAAGCCATGATCTATGAGTGTAACGTTGGAAAAATCGGATATTGTGATAAAATATGGATATTCAAACATTGAAATCGTTTCTCATGAGCAATCATTATCATTTTTTTATTCTCTGTAGTAATCTGTTTCTGTTAAGAAAATAAATCAAATATTCAGTAATGTACAGTAGACAATGTGTTATTTTTCACAATTGAACATACAACTACCCAAGGTAATACATATGCATTAACTTAGGACATTACAAGTAGAGAGACAATGTTTACTACAGACGACACTGCATTGCAGATTCTAGGGGTTATCTGATGGTTTATCTAATACGTTAATCTAAGTTTATTTTATTGTAAAGAAGATGCCTACACGACTTTAATGATTAATGCAGTAAAGGGTTCAGTTGTGAACATTGTATAGAACTTTGCTTGAAAAAGTATTGAGATATTGAGGCACGGCTGTTTGATCATTCCCTGAAGACAATGCAGATGGAAAGCAAAGTTATTTTGAGCTGCACAGGAGGCTAAAAGGTCTTGGCTGGAGTTCACACCAGACAATAGAGAGAACACAGCAGAAAGATAACAAGTAGAACATGATTAAATCACGCAACTGACGTAAAATCAATCAAATGAGCTGCAAATCAATACACTTTGCTCTAAGTAAGAGACAGGAAAGCCTGTGTTATTTTCAGATTTGTACAAAATTATATTTCGTTGGATTTATATTGTACAATTACGTTTTCTGTTGGGAATCAAGATTTTGTGCTATATATCTCATTTGCGCTCATTACAAGAATATTAAATTGTAGTAATTCATGTTAAGTTATCTTCTCAGCTTTGCAAATGATCCGTACGGCTGGCTCATCCCACAATGCAGTTAATAGGGTTTAATATAAAGCAGACTTGAAACTAGGTATTTACGCATACATTTAGGAGAAATAAATTCATTACAGTAAAAACATTCTAAACTTTGCACAGTATAAAAGTGCCCATACCTGTAGTGAACCAAGTGGCTGGAGTAGAAGTGCCCACCCCAGCCCTTAAGTCTCAGCTATGTGGTCTGTGCCGATTGAGGGATCCACAGGTTTCTTCTGGCCGACAGCCCCTGCAGCCTGCCTGTACACCCAGGTCCCATGCAGTGGTTGTCATTTACCGTCCAGGAACCTGTATAGAGAATGACTTACTGTGAAATCTGCATATTTACAATGATTTCTTTCCAATACAAGTTCCCAGGTTGTTAATGACAACCACTGCCCAGGATATGAGCATAAAGGCAGACCGCAGGAGTGTCCTGCCAGAAGACATCCATGGATCCCATGATCGGCAGAGACTAGTTGTAGTTGAGACTTTGGGTCTAAGGCCAGCGCCTCCTCTCTGGGAAAATAGCTGTATTTCTGCATGGGTATCCCGAGTCTACCAGATCAGGAGCCTCTCTTGCATAGCGGGTCTCTGTTCTGACACATAGGAGGGGGTCCCAAGGGCATATGAATAGGGGTTGTCCTTGTGAGACAAACCTTTTCAGCTACATTTACATGTAGCAATTGTAATTACGATTTGTTGATTTCCAAGTGATCGTAAAACCTTTTGCCTAGTCTAAATGCACAAACAGATCAATGATAAATGATAAATCAGTTTATAGTTGATTATAATTGATTGTGTTAATATTTGACCCATGGGATGGTGACGAAAATTAAGCTCTGCCCTAATACTAATGGTTTCGCGTTATCTTTTACATACCAGCTCTCTAGAGAGCCAAGGATTACCAAGGACAATGAGGATATCCTGTCAACCAGCGCTCTCTTTAAAAGAGTGGATATGAACAGTTACTTGGATTTTTGCCGTGCACACGATCAGCCGTGACGAAAGAACATCCCCTTTGGCCAGTTTAAAAGCATTAGAACTGTTCTGACAATTTCATATTCAATCCCAGTGTAAAACACTGAACAACCGATTTAGTGAAAAGCATTTCCTCAAAAGTTTAGTGTTTGGGACTCGTAAAAAAATGGCTGCACTTACACAAGATGATTGTTTGAAACAAAGAAAAAAAGGACACTCGCAATGTTACTGCTAACATCCGGCATAATAACTTTTTTCTGACCTACAACTCATTGTATAAAGATGTAACTAATATTTTGTCAAAGCAATGGCCTATTCTTCTCAATGACCCTTACCTGAAATATTACATAGTTACATAGTCAGTACGGCTGAAAAAAGACACATGTCCATCAAGTTCAACCAAGGGACGGGAAAAGGGAAGGAAAAATTTCTACACATAGGAGCTAATATTTTTTTGTTCTAGGAAATTATCTAACCCTTTTTTAAAGCCATCTACTGTCCCTGCTGTGACCAGCTCCTGCGGTAGGCTATTCCATAGATTCACAGTTCTCACAGTAAAGAAGGCTTGTCGCCTCTGCAGCTTGAACCTTTTTTTCTCCAGACGGAGGGAGTGCCCCCTTGTTTTTTGAGGGGGTTTTACAAGGAACAGGATTTCACCATATTTTTTGTATGTGCCATTAATATATTTATATAAGTTAATCATGTCCCCCCTTAGTCGTCTTTTTTCAAGGCTAAATAGGTTTAATTCTTTTAATCTT
The DNA here is from genome assembly GCF_050947455.1 of Rhinoderma darwinii. NCBI lineage: Eukaryota > Metazoa > Chordata > Amphibia > Anura > Rhinodermatidae > Rhinoderma > Rhinoderma darwinii. The sequence continues at coordinate 305,015,967 of NC_134691.1, read as the reverse complement.
TCCTCATAACTTAAATTCTCCATGCCCCTAATTAGCTTCGTTGCTCTTCTTTGTATTTTTTCCAACTCCAGGGCATCCTTTCTATGAACTGGAGCCCAGAACTGAACTGCATATTCTAGATGAGGCCTCACTAATGCTTTGTAAAGTGGCAATATTACATCCCTGTCCCGTGAGTCCATGCCTCTTTTAAATTTCCATTCCAAAAAGATCCCAGATTACCTTCATGAGGCCTATGACATTGAGAAACATGTTGGCTCCTAGTAGGCTCCGTACTAGAAAATATAAAGTATTAAATATGTTCCCGCCCATGGCAGGTTCATAGAAAAGTGGCAAATGTCTGTGCTGCCACAATATCACAAGCAGGGCTGTTTACTTCACATCGGTAGTGGCCCTAGAAACCTTTCGGATTAGGACATTCATCAATTGTAGTACTGATTATGTCATAAATTTTCTTCAAGGCCAATGCAACCTTCAGTATGTGGGATGCATAATCCAATCATTGCGTATAAGGATAAACAAGCGTAGGTCTAATACGTGTATGGGTTATTTGAAGCACAGAAAATCTAGACATTTTCCTCTTACTCACAATTGTGGGTTTCATTGTATATCTATCAACCCTATCAAACACATTGCAACTACTACAACCAATAGGTTCCTCAAATAAAAGCAAAGATATCTATAAAGTGTCCTGCCTCCAGCCTAATGGTCTGAATGATGTCATTGAATCCCCTTTGGATTAATACTGTCACTATGAGTGTCTCTACTCATGTGTGATTGGTGTGGCCAGACCACCCAAGGTGGGTCCAGGCTCCGACACAATAAAGGGCCAAAACGTCGAGCAGAAGACAACCCTTTTTGAAGCTGATTTGGACCCAATAACTTGTCACTATTCCTTATGGTTTCATATACAAATAACATTAGAATTTATAAATTTTATGACCTCTGTACATAATGATTTCAGCACAATTTAGGATGTAATTACAAGTAGACATGGATGTTTCCTTTGGTGGGGCAAAGCCCCAAAACAGTTAGGTTGGCCACACACAGTCCAATATTTCTTCCCCATGGCCATTTACATGCTACATCAAGTATAGTAATTGCGATTGTCAGACTAGGTTGACTCCATAGTCACTTGTTTGTAAACCATTTCAACAATATTTGATACTTTGGATGACGGAAAACTCTTGCTTGTACCATTTCATATACTGTATACGATTATTGTCCATTTTGGTTGACTACTCTGAATATAATGTAAAAAAAAGTGCTACATATATGGCCAGCTTTGTACAGATGTTACCCTCCATAGTAAATAGATTGTATTCAAGATAAGTCAAATGGAAAAAAATAAGAAATGGGAAAGTATCCTAAATAGTCTTTATATCAGTACATGCATATTATTATGTCTTTGTAAATGTACTGTTATGTTAATAAACTAACGCTGTAATAATCAATACCTATACCAAACCAGGCCAAATATTCCATATAATGATCTACGTATATCAATATAAATCATAATCCCTATAAATATATGTGTAGATACTACCAAGTAATTACTGAATAACATATTAGCACACATACAAAAGATTTTTATTATATTTAATCAAAATAGTAAAAACAATGGCCAACACAGCCTAAAATGACAAACAAGTTTAAAACAACATAGTGGTGGTGGAGGCACTACAACATACAGGGCAGCGTATTACACCAGTACAGTTCAAAAATAGCACAAAATATCACAAAATATCACATGCAATAGCAATAAATACTGCATAAAGAGACAAAAATATATACACACTCAGTACATTACTGTATGTCAGTGCTGTCTTAAAAATAAAGAGATATTTAATGCATGGATAACACTAAGGTTGAATACCAACCACTGTGCGGCATAATGAGTCCCAAATAACACCAGACCACCACCACAGAACCCCGACGCGCGTTTCGCAGTCAGCTTTTTCAAGGGGTGCCTATAACGCTGTAATAATCAGCCAAAACTTTTATTTTCCGAAAATACTCATTTCAATTTTGACTAGATTAAAGCAGGTATGCTGCATTATTAGTCTATGGAGAGTGTTTGCATAAGGCAAGTAACAAATAAGTGGTCAATAAGATTTCAAGTACGTCCCTACCAGGAGTGACAGACCCTTCATTTCAATTAGCTGAGAGAAATCTACAGTATTATATATTATATCTCATAAAATACAGTAGTTATTTTCTTATGATATTCAGTACATCGCCAATAAACAGCTGAAAGGGGACATCTCATCACAACAACCCCTTTCAAATTACTTTATTAGGGCATATGGGCAACATAGACGAGCTTCCCCTGCTTTTTACTCCTCTCTTGGAGCCAGAGCGGAGAGCCAATAATATACAGTAACTTTCACTCTGGCAGACCCAGCCCCTCCATGCGGACCTGCGACAATCAACTGATTAACTGGCTTTAATCTAAAATAAGGTTGTCTTGATAAGATAAACCATATAATAATGTTTAATGCTGATATTACACAGCCCGACGAGGGCCGTGTAAACGAGCGCCGATCAACGAGACAGCTCGTTGATCGGTGCTTGTTTGCTCCTTTCACAAGGAGCTAGTATGAGGATGAGTGCTCGTTCCTACGATCACTCATCCCCACACATTTGTATCATGTCGGCAGCACGTCTCCCTTTTTACACAGGGAAATGTGATGCCGATATTGATAATAGTTTCAGTATTTAAAATGATACGATCAGCTGATGAATGAGTGTTTGCTCGTTCATGAGCTGATCGTTGCCCAGTTTGCACAGTGCAATTATCATTGCCCAATATTTAACCAGTGTAAAAGGGCCTTTACTCCTTGGGCAAAGCAATAATGCTGTCATAACGTGCCATTACATTAAAACCACTGACAGGTGAAGTGAATAACATTAATTATCTTATTACAATGGCGCCTGTCAAGGGCTGGGATATATTAGGCAGCAAGTGAACTGTCAGTTGGAACTGATGTGTTGGAAGCAGGAAACATGGGCAAGCGTAAGGATCTGAGCGACCTTGACAAGGACTAAATTGTGATGGCTAGACAACTGGGTCAAAGAATCTCTAAAACGGCAGGTCTTGTGGGTTGTTCCCGGTTTACCGTAATTAGTACCTAACAAAAATGGTCTAAGGAAGACCTTAAAGGATCTACTGCTACCATCTAGGTGCCAGATACCACAGGACACTTGTAGAGGTCTTGTGGATTCCATTCCTCGACAGGTCAAAGCTGATTCAGCTGTACGAGGGGGACTTACACAATATTAAGCACATATATATATATTTGTGTGTGTGTGTCTGTGTGTATGTGTGTGTATATATATATATATATATATATATATACACCGTGTTCCAAATTATTATGCACATTGAATTTAAGTGTCATAAACATTTAATTATTAGTTTTTCAATTAAACTCATGGATGGTATTGTGTCTTAGGGCTCTTTGGATCATTGTAATCAATCTCAGACACCTGTGATAATTAGTTTGCCAGGTGTGCCCAATCAAAGGAAAACTACTTAAGAAGGACGTTCCACATTATTAAGCAGGCCACAGGTTTCAAGCAATATGGGAAAGAAAAAGGATCTCTCTGCTGCCGAAAAGCGTGAAATAGTGCAATACCTTGGACAAGGTATGAAAACATTGGATATTTCAAGAAAACGTAGGCGTGATCATCGTACTGTGAAAAGATTTGTGGCTGATTCAGAGCACAGATGGGTTCGTTCAGATAAAGGCATAATGAGGAAGGTTTCTGCAAGACAAATTAATAGGATTAGGAGAGCAGCTGCTAAAATGCCATTGTAAAGCAGCACACAGGTATTTGAAGCCGCTGGTGCCTCTGGAGTCCTGCGAACCTCAAGGTGTAGGATCCTCCAGAGGTTTGCTAGTGTGCATAAAGCTATTATTCGACCACCCCTAAACAATGCTCACAAGCAGAAACGGTTGCAGTGGGCTCAGAAATACATGAAGACTAATTTTCAAACCTTGTTGTTTACTGATGAGTGCCGTGCAACCCTGGATGGTCCAGATGGATGGAGTAGTGGATGGTTGGTGAATGGCCACCATGTCCCAACAAGGCTGCGACGTCAGCAAGGAGGTGGCGGAGTCATGTTTTGGGCTGGAATAATGGGGAGAGAGCTGGTAGGCCCCTTTAGGGTCCCTGACGGTGTGAAAATGACCTCTGCAAAGTACGTAGAGTTTATGACTGACCACTTTCTTCCGTGGTACAAAAAGAAGAACCGTGCCTTCCGTAGCAAAATTATCTTCATGCATGACAATGCACCATCTCATGCTGCAAAGAATACCTCTGTGTCATTGGCTGCTATGGGCATAAAAGGAGAGACACTCATGGTGTGGCCCCCATGTTCCCCTGACCTCAACCCTATTGAGAACCTTTGGAGCATCCTCAAGCAAAATATCTATGAGTGTGGGAGGCAGTTCACATCAAAACAGAAGCTCTGGGAGGCTATTCTGACATCCTGCAGAGATATTCAAGCAGAAACTGTCCAAATACTCCCAAATTCAATGGATGCAAGAATTGTGAAGGTGATAGCAAAAAAGGGGTCCTATGTTAACATGTAACTTGGCCTGCTAAGTTTTTTTTTATTGAAAGAGTTTTTGATTTCTGTAAATATGACCTCCTGATGCTGCAAATTCAACAAATTACCATTTTAGTTCTCTTTACAACCTTTAAAATGTTTTGATCTCTGTTGTGCATAATAATTTGAAACAGTGCATTTTGAGTTTTTTACTTCTAAAAAAAAATCTGTTATCATTAGGAGATTTGTTCAATAAAATTTGCATTATACTCCAACGGTTGATGGCTTGAAGATTATACTGACTGTCATTTTCATCGACTAGGAAAATCAGAGAAAAATAACATTTGCATAATAATTTGGAACGCGGTGTATATATATATATATATATATATATATATATATATATATATATATACAAAACCACTTACAGCCAGATAGAATACAATGTTATTTCACATGGAGCACCAGTTTGCATTTTTGTCATTTTCATCCTGTCACCAACTTGTTCATTGCCCTGAAACATTCTTTTCAATCTTAACAGCCACCAGGATACAGGATTAGAAATGGATTTAGCATAAAGTTCAGGAAGTTGTGAATATATATTTAATCACTTTGTTACCAGAAGACAATCAAAATGAGATAAATCCTGAGTCTTTATCTGCATGTTATTTGCCTGTAAAATCACCTGATTTGAGATGTGTGTGAAGTCAGAGAACATTTTCTTGTACTATAATACAATAGATAAAACTTGAGAAACCTCAATATGCAGCTGCCTATTCATATCACCCAAGACGACTGTCAACCAAGACAGATTTATCCCCTGCCCCCCCCACACCAATACTCATGCACCTTTGGCTTGACTGAACCTTATTCTTCTTGGCTGGAGACATAGCAAATCCTCAGCTGTGAGAACTAAGGGCTTGTCCACACATAACAGAATTTTTACAGAAAATTTCTACAGCACTTCCATTGAAAGTGGCATAAATGCATCAGTTTCTTCGTTTTTTGACTGCAGAAAATGGTGCACATTTTCCTGCGTTTTTCACAATGCGGGGAGATGGTGACATCTCCTCTGAAAAACACAGCAATTCTGTCGACTTTCCGCAGCAGGAATTGACATGCTGCAGTCCGAAGCATACGCACCGCAGGTCAATCACTGCTCGGAGTATTTACCCAGCGTGTGGATGAGATTTGTTAAATCTCACCCACTTTGCTGCTACTGTATTTTGCTGCGTATTTTCCGTCCCCAATTCCGGGCGGAAAATACGCAGCAGTTCTGCTACGTGTGGATGAGTTCTGTGGTTTTTAGCCTCTGGATGTAAACAAAAATGGTCCCATTCACAGGTAATAGAGATCTTAAAAGCAGTGAAGAATTGAAAAAGTATATTAGAAAGTTGCACAACTTTTCACTATGATTAATGCGGTACCTACCTTACCTTACATACTTTTATTTTTTCATATTTCTTAAAAAAAACATACATACATAAAACGTTGTAATATATCTTACATGCATGCATACAGGGAGAAGGAGGGAAAGGGGAAAGCTGCCGCAGTATCTCTCCCTCTGTGTCTGTGTGAGACGTGCTGTGAGGGGGAGGGGGGAGAAGGGGATTCATGTTACAGTTTATCTACACCTCAGCCTTGGTGTGAGAGACTCATTCTGTCAGAGGGATGTCAGCTGACTTTCCATAATGTATTCTTCTCTCCACACTACAGCATCGTCTCCTCCTGGCGGCTGTCGCAATGAGTCTCTCTGCAGGCCTGGCAGGGATGTCACGCGGCGTGTGCTTCAAGCAAACCGCAGTCTGCACAATTACTCCTTGGGCAGCTGTAAAGGTATATGGATATAATAAAGCCAGAAATTGTAAGGGTTTGGTTACTACAATACCCAGAAAAAGAATCAACTGGGCCGCACAATTCCCTTATAGCACCTTTCCCCACGACTTTGGTTAGGGATGATGATACTCGGCTGGCCCCAGGACTTCGGTGCCTCTAGCTAGCCTGGTGCGTGATTCTCTGAACAACGTCAGCAAAACGGTAACCAGATGAATGATTGGCTTTATTATATCCATATACCTTTACATCTGCCCAAGGAGTAATTGTGCATTTGAGTTTTTTTTATTTTATGGTTACTCTGTAAACTCTATTTACCTGAAACAAGAAAGCCCTCTTAAATGCAACAATTCAGATCCAAAACCTTAACATGAGCTAGATAGGCAGCTAATTCCCTAATTGATCGTGAATTGTATAGTTCACAAAGCACTAAGTTACTTTTATCAGATGAACTAGGAAATAAGTGTGTACATTTTGCATCTGGAAGCCTAACACATTAGATTGTAAAGAAAAAACAAGATTTTAATGTTTTAACAGTTTGAAAGTAAATGTTCACTTTTACATGCCGTAAAGACTGTCGTAGATATATTTCACAGTATTGACATATTAGTCAACCGATAGAAATCTCAGATTTTGGCTGGACAAACTATTAGACATGTTGGAAAAATTATGGGGCTTTTCAGGTTAAGATATCTGTGACCAATGGTCCTAGTGGCGTGCACCATTTTTCTGGGCGTGTTTTCTAAAGGGCCGTTCACATATGTCCGTTGCCCCTGTCTGTTTCCCTCTGGCATGTTGTAGAAAAGCTGGAGGGAAACTGATGCTAGAACGGATCCCATAGCTTTCCATGGTATCTGTTCTGGCACATGGGACATAGTTTGTGCCGCCGTATGGCACTGGACCTGTGCAGGAGCTGGATCCAAAAACGTTACCTGCAACATTTTTGTGTCTGGCTCTCTGGGAGGTCCGGCGCCGCATCCTATTTAACGTATTGTTTACAAGTTAAACGCCAGGTGCTGCCGCATCCACTATCCGGCAGCACTCGTCAGGGGAGTCCCCCGGCCAGATCTTTGCTGACTCTCTGGCTGAGGAGCAGGAGCGAAATTTTGTGCCACCCATGCCCACCCTGTAGATAGTGCTTTGCCAACACTGGCAGGGGATTCCGGTCCAGGTGGAGCCCCTGACGTCACTGTCCATATATGGACAGTGACATCAGGGGCTCCTCCTTGAGCGAAACCCCCTGCCAGAGCGTCGGCAATGCTCTGGTCGGAAATTCCGCTCCTAGAGTTAAGCCCTGGCGTCACTATCCATATATGGACAGTGACGTCAGGGGCTACTCCAGGAGCAGAATCCCCTGCCAGAGCATTGCCGACATTCTGGCCCGGGATTCCATTACTAGAGGGAGCCCCTGACATCCCTGTCCATATATGGACATTGGTGGGTTTGGCGCCATCTACAAGGGGTGCGGGTGGTGCCATCTACAGGAGACTGTGTGGCGCCATCTACAAGGGGCTGTGTGGCACTATCTACAGTGAGCTGTGTGGCGCTATATACAGGGGGCTGTGTGGCGTTTATGTACAGGGGGCTGTGTGAAGCTATCTACAGGGGTTGTGTGGCACTATAAACAGAGGGCACTGTGGCATTATCTACAAATGGTGTGTGGCACTATAAACAAGGCACTGCGGCATTATCTACAGGGGGTGTGTGGCACTATATACAGAAAGCACTGTGGCATTATATACAGAGGGCACTGTGGCATTATCTACAGAGAGCACTGTGGCGTTATCTACAGAGAGCACAGTGGCATTTTGTCCACATGAAATTCATCAGTTTTTAATACAGACAGTGAATAGCGGATGCAAAACGGGTCACAATCGGCCATCAAAAAGGGAAAGACGGACACGGAACATATACAAAACGGCCATCAAAAACAGTCCGAGATGGCCATTTTTAGTGGCCGACACCTGGACCCTGTCGTGTGAATAGAAACAGCAAACCTAGAGTGGTGTGGGGTGGTTAGGAGATGCAGGGTGGGATTGGGTAGCTGTAAAGGCGCCAAAAACTATCTACTCCCTGAAATTAGGCCTAGTGTTTGGTGTCTTTGCAGGTCCACAAGGCTGCTTCGAAGATCTGAGGTGAGTGGACAGCTGCCGCCTTCTGGGCTCTCCCTCTCGGCGGCGGCCTCAGCGCTGCACTGAATATGGCACACGTGACATTACAATGTGTGTGTCAGACTTCATTGTAGCGCCAAGGCTGGAGCAGAGAAGGTGAGCCCTGACATGCCAGGATTACATCAGAAGTTTTATTAAATGACAAGTACCCAACATGTATCTAATCTATCATGTATCCAATCTATCACAAACTATGCACCACTCTGACCAAATTGGCACATTTTCAGACCCTAGACGACATTTTTAGTGAACCATTGTGGTAAAAACTGTTTTGAAAAACGGATGGTAAAAACTGATGACAACTAGTGACAACCGATGACAACTGATGGTTTTGTGGTAAAAATTGTGAAAAAGCCTGATACATTTTTGCATCAGTTTTTGCATCAGTTGTAATCACTTGAGAGACAAAAACAACCTGATGCTGATGTAACTTATATCTGTGAATGCATCCTAAGAAGAAAAATTTACTTTATTTGTGCCTTTTGCATTATACACTTTTTGTTTTTTACTGGCCGAGGGCCAATTGTTATGTGCGGATCTCGGTTTTATTTATGTACTGCAACATTTTCGAAAAAGTCGTATCTGCAAGACACCAACAGGCTGACTTAAAATAAAAGTCGCAAATTTAAAACAAAATAACCATTCCTTCTTAGATTTAAAATGCAACAAATTTAACAAATGCAACATTAGATAAATTTGTTGCAAAACATACTCAAAAGAAAAAAAACTTACACAAATGTGGTCCAATGTTCTTAAAATGGAAAAACTCTGCAATATAGTTATCTCATGTTGGACTGTTTTGTCCATAGCAACGTCAAATTAAGTGACAAGTAGCGTACGTGAATAGTTAGAACCTTGTAGCGGCGACACAAAAATGCAATGGAATTGTAAATGTTATTATATTGCAAAGTCTTTTATTTTTACATTTTAAAATCAATGGGCCCAAAACTTGTAACCAGGAAAACCCCTTTAACTCTAACTAGTACCACGGATCTCATATAATAACGTGTGCAGAACCTCAAAATGCATTTTGAATATTGAAGACGACGTCATCTAAAATAATGTATTTCCCTAGAAGTAATACTTATAGGAATGTCCTTATAGCAGATAAACTAATAAAATGTTTTCAGGAAACTGTGAAGGTCAAATGGAGATAGGACAGGTGGGAACATTCTGTACTCTGACAAGTAGAACCTCAAAATGATCCGTTCTTCCCCTTTTCCAAACAAACGAAATAGCGCCATAAAACAATAAATGGATGGTAACTAGGAAACTGTTTCTGTAACACACCTAGTATACACATCTCTAACATTCAACAACCATTAAGATGTAAAGACGTTCCCTGGTGTCTATGGTTACACACACCACATTCCTGTCTTACAGTAAACCTTTAAGATATAGTCTTTAAAAAAAAGAGACACGGAATTCCATATTCAACACACTATATTTTTATATAATATCCTGTAGATTGATTTCAATGTAAATTAAGGGGTATTCCAAACGTAGACATTTATGGCATATCCATAGGACCCGCACCTATATCAAGAACGCGGGTGACCCAACCGCCGTTTTGCCTGGTGCAGTGGCCACTGGCCACAGATAGTGGAGAGAGGGCTGCACATGCGCACAGCTCTCTATTCTGTTCAATGGGTGTTATAGAAACAGCCGAGCAAGCACTGCTCGACTGTTTCCATAACTCTGATACAACAGAATAGATAGAGCCGTGCACATTCATGGCCACCTCTCATTAGTCCCTCCTGAAATCAGCAGCTTGCGTCCACTACACCTGGCGAAATGGGGGTTGGATGAACTACATTTATCCGAGATTTCTGGCATTTCTAGATATGCCATAATTGTCTAAGTTGGGAATATCCCCTTAAATAAAATGAACAGGTTAACGTTAAAACTTAAAGGTGTTGTCCACTTTAGGTAATCCATTTTTACTAGAGGGGTTGACTGAAAACAAGCTTATCATAGGCTGAGTACCTGCTGTAGGAAGCCCCAGCGATCAGCTGTAATATGAGGAAGATCCTTTTAGCAAGTGTTCCTTTTTCAATCAGCGACACCACAGGAAAACATGTTTATATGGTACCTGTGTTTGAAGAGAACTCATTGTCAATAAGGGAAACGTTGGATTGTTTAGGGCTTGTATTTGTACAATAGACCATAAGAAAAAAAATATCTCACCATCATTAATAGTCGCTAGTGCTTGCCATAGACATAAAGATTTGGACACAATACAACAAGCATTACAATTTTTTAATTTGTACATACATCGGGAAGGGATATACTATACATCACTATATTTCACATGAAAAGAGTGGTTTTTCCAATGCAAAATCATTCGTATTGTGTGAAATATATTGTATTTGCATGTGCTATTATAACATGTATTTTTCTTAGACGATAGTAAACTAAACACTACAATTGTAGCATCTTCCACTGAAGAACATTTTTTAATTAGCTCTCCAATGGTGCAAACTTCCATCTATAAAAACCGACCATCCTTAGTCCCGTGGAGGTAACAGTTATCTTTAGCAATTGCAAAATTGTTCGCGTCGTGAACAATTATTGTTATGTCAATGTTATCAGGCATAAATTTCCAGGAGGAATAACAGAGGAATGACATAATGCAGAGTACCAAGAAAAGATGCTCTAGAATTGTGATTTTACGAGGGATGCGCCTATTTACTAAAATAGACATGCCAGGAGAGCTGACAGACCCTCTTTAAAAGCAAAAAAATTAACAAAAACTTTATTTCAATGATTCAAGGCAAGGCTGTCATCCTTCTTACAGATCATAATTTAATGCAGAGATACAGGCAATAATCAATACTTATATATCAGAAGTGAAAGGTTTATCCTGCAACAATAGCCCAACAAAGCAAATGTTTGCAGTCATTCGGAATTGCTATTTGTTACATAAAGTATGACTAATAAAATCAATAGGGCGCATATGAAGCCCGGGTGGAACTTGTGCTCTGGTAGAATTCCTGATAAGAATGTCAGCTATTCCGAGTCCTCTTAAGTCATAAAAAAGTCTACTGTCTGCAGAGCTTGCATGTATCTATTAGGCTGAGGGAATGTGTACATTTTCTTTGATGTCTCATTTCGATCATCATAATATAGTGATATGCACACCTTGGTATGTGAAGAAATGAAGAGTATTTAATGGCGGCACATCTAAGCATAGAAAATATTGTTGTTCAAATACCTGGGCTGGTGCTGCAGTGGGTGATGTCATCCTACAGACTCCTCGCTGCATCCCTCATGGTTACTGAAGATAGCACTTAAAAAGTGACGATGTTAAATGTGTCTAAGCTATAGACTGGTTCAATGTAAACGTCTGCTTCCAAAGGGGCTTTTATGCTAAATGGACCTGTAATTCCAAGAGCTGTGTCAATGTCAATAAGACCGCACAGAACTGATCCTCTTTAAAATATTTTGACTGATTACTATTAGGAGCTGCAATAATTCAGCAATACTCCAGCAGCCAAACTGTTAAACTCTCCGGCCTTCTTCTAACTGAACATCAAATAAGATTTAATGTGTGATGCTGCAAAATTAAATTAAAGAAATCCTAATATATCATAATGCAGAAAAGCTCCGAATACGGATTGTAGAAAATGAAGCCCATGGAACAACACTGTATATAACTGAGAGCAATACAGATAGGATGTACTAATGCATCCCCCTATTCTGTTATATGTTTTTGTATGTTTTTACTATATGGTAAAACAATACACACTAGTAAGGTAAACATATTTTATTGTTCCCCGCAATGGCCATATATCACATATGTGTGAATGGGATTTCATATATTCCCATTTACTCGTTGAAGTATTAAACTATGTTGTTTTTTTAATTGTGGTGCATGTTTGCAAACTGGAGCCTGATGGCGCCACTTTTTCCCTCTTATTGACTTCTATTTTTACATATTTACACTTAACATACCAACAGTTATTAAATCGTAGGTTTAGTAACTTCATGTATTTAACTTTAAGGCTATGTTCACACGGAGTATTTTGCAGGAGGAATATCTGCCTCAAAATTCCGTTTGGAAGTTTGAGGCAGATTTTCCTCTCCCTGCACGCCGATTTTCGCGGAGTTTTTCGCGGCGTTCTTCGCCCAAGGCCATTGAGCGCCGCGGGCATAAAACACCGCGAAATACGCTCTCTCTGCCTCCCATTGAAGTCAATGGGAGGTCAGAGGCGGAAGCGCCCGAAGATAGGGCATGTCGCTTCTTTTTCCCGCGAGGCAGTTTTACTGCTCGCGGGAAAAAGACGCCGACGCCTCCCATTGAAATCAATGGGAGGCATTTTCGGTCCGTTTTTGCCGACTTTTGCGACGCGGTTTCCGCGTCAAAAAACTCTGCAAAATACTCCGTGTGAACATAGCCTAAGAGAAATAATGTGTTAGTTGTTTTTGTTTATTTTGTAGCTATTACTTTTATATTTTTAAAAACTTTCCTGGAGCAGCCATATTGATACAAACTTGCTTCCTGTATAGTATGTTTAAGGCCACATGCACACGAATGTATTTTTTTCCGCACGTAAATACTGGTGTAAATACGGGTCCTTTGTCACACGTATTTGACCTGTATTCCACCAGTATTTACGGACCCGTGCCCGTAAATACGGGTCCATTGTCACCAGTATTCCACCCGTATTTACGGACCCGTTTTCTCTGCACTAATCGGCAGTCCCTTCTCTCTATCAGTGATGGATAGAGAGAAGGGGTAGCCCTTTCAGGCAGAGTTTCCGCAGCGATTGAAAGTAAAAGAAGTTTATACGTACCCCGGCCGTTGTCTTGGTGACGCGTCCCTCTTTTGACATCCGGTCCGACCTCCCTGTATGACGCATGTGACCGCTGCAGCCTGTGATAGGCCTGTGATTGGCTGCAGCGGTCACATGGGATGAAACGTCATCCCGGGAGGCCGGAATGGAGGAAGAAGCAGGGAGTTCTGGTTAAGTTAACATTTAATACTATTAACTCCAGCGGTAGTCACTGTCCCGGGTGCTGAAAGCGTTACTGCGATCGTAGCCACCCGTAATTACGGGAGCCCCATAGACTTCTATAGGCCTGCCTGTGCCGTAATTATGGCCTGAAATAGGACATGTTCCATATTTTTCAACGGCCCGGGCACCTTCCCGTAAGCAAACGGGAAGGTACCCGTGGCCAATAGAAGTATATGGGCCCGTAATTATGGCCCATAATTATGCAGTTGAAATGAATTGAAGTCTCTGAAGGTGTCCTGTGGTATCTGGCACCAAGATGTTAGCAGCAGATCCATAGCAGACATTAGCACTGTAAGTTAAGAGGCGGTACCTCCATGGATCGGACTTGTTTTTCCAGTACATCTCACAGATGCTTAATCGGATTGAGATCTGGCGACTTGAGTCCAAATCAAAACCTTGAACTCTTTGACATGTTCCTCAAACCATTACTGAACAATTTTTGCAGTGTGGCAGTGCGCATTATTCTGCTAAAAGAGGCCACTGCCATTAGGAAATGCTGTTTCCATGAAGGGGTGTACTTGGTCTGCAACAATGTTTAGGTAGGTGGAACGTGTCAAAGTAACATCCACATGAATGCCAGGACCAAAGGTTTCCCAGCAGAATATTGCCCAGAGCATCACACTGCCACTGCCGCTTGCCATCTTTCTATGGTGTATCACTGTGCCATCTTTTCCCCAGGTAAGCGATTCACACGCATCCAGCCGTCCACATAATGTAAAAGAAAAGGTGATTCATCAAACGAGACCACCTTCTTCTATGGCTCCAAGTTCAGTTTTTTCGGCAGTGGACAGGGGTCAGCATGGCTACTCTGACAGGTCTGTGGCTATGTGCCCCAAATGCAGCAAGCTGTGGTGCACTGTGTGTTCTGACATCTTTCTATCATGGCCAGCAGTAACTCTTTCTGCAATTTGTGCTATGCTACAGTAGCTCTTCCGTAGTATCGGATCAGACGGCTAGACTTTGCTCCCTCACATGCAAAAATAACCCTGTCCATGGTCCACCGGTTGTCCTTCCTTGCACCACTTTTGGTAGCTATTAACCAATGCATACTGGGAACCTGCCATTTTGGAGATCCACTGACCTAGTCGCCTAGTCATCATAATTTGGCATCTTGTCAAATTCACTCAGATCCTTGTGCTTACCCATTTTTTCTGCTTCCAAAACATCAACTTCAAGAACTGACTGTTCAAATGCTGCCTAATGTATCTCACCCCTTGTCAGGCGTCATTGTAATGAGATAATAAATGTTATTCACTTCACCTGTCAGTGGTTTCAATGTAATGTCTGAACGGTGTACATTTATATTTGTATTTCAGACAAGTTTAGTACAGCATCAGACCAAGCCTAGAGAAACTGAATTAATAGTAGTTTATGTTGATTGTTGTTGTGTGTTGCTCATAGGGCATTAATGTGGCAATGTAGCTTTCCTTTTGCATATCAGGAAATATATACTTAGGCCGGTCTCCCACGTAGCATAAACACTGCAGAATCTCTGCAACTGAATTTTGTGCGAAAATTCCGCAGTATTTACAGAAGCAGCAATGTTGATGAGATTATGCAAATCTCAGACCTACAAAAGTGTTCTTAGGTGTCAATTTCTGCTGCGTATTCTGTGCAGAGATGCTGCGTGTTTGGCCCATAGACATAAATGGGGAGCATAATTCAGCACTAAAAATCGCAAGTTGAGTTGTGTTGCGGTTTGTACTGTTATTCTGCAGTGGGATTACAGTAAAAACTCACTATTTGCTGGGGATTTCTGTGACTGATTTACCTGCGGTTTTCTTGAGATTACGCTGCAGATTTTTGTATTGCAGAAAATCTGCAGTGTCTCCTGTCTGTAGGATCAATACACTTAATGATTATTATGGTCATCACCCTGTTCCTTCTGTACTTTCCAATAGAAAGCTGCCTACTACTCTGATCAGAGTACTTACAAATTATTGCTAAATATCCATACACCTTATTTAATAAAAAATTATATAAAAGTTGCCCCTCCTCCAAACTATCAGTCCTGAAGAATAAGGCTAGGGCTACTTTGGCTGCAAAATAGGTTGCACGGCCCAAGATCGTTGTGTGCCCGGCATGCATAACACATAATTAAAGCAAACGGGGCTACATTGCTAACCACTGGTTGCCACAACTGTCTGGTCGTGGTCGAGGTAACCCGCAGGTCACAACGCATTGGCTTTCATTACCTCCAATGCAGGCAGATCGACACAGCAATTTTTGGCCGTGCGACCTGTGTCGTGTCGAAAGTTGCCATGTAGCCCTAGGCCGGACTGGCCATCTGGCAGTTCTGGCAAATAACTTGCCCCGCCAATCAGCGTTTCTCAACGATGCTAGCGGCGCGATGACATCATCGCACCGCTTCCGTTGTTGAAAGGCGCTGATTGGTGGGACAAGTCATTCTACCCAGCCAATCAGTGCTTTTCAACTATGCTAGTGGTGCGATGACATCATCGCGCTACTTCCGTTGTTGAAAGGCGCTGATTGACGGGGCAAGTCATTCTGCCCTGCCGATGAGCACCGTCGTTCAGCCCCGCAGACCTGCTCAGAAGAGAGCAGGCCTGCAGTGACACAGGATGGTGTGGGAATGGGATCAAGGTCAGTATGTTCTTCCACTTAAAAGTGTGAGTGGCATTACCTACAGGGGGGAGCTATATGTGGGATACTATCTAGAGGGGAGGCTATGTGTGGGACACTAAGGGGGACTATATGTGGGGCACTATATACAGGGAGAGCTATATGTGGGGCACAACCTACAGGGGAGGCTTTATGTGGGGCCTTATCAACAGGGGAGGCTATATGTGGGACACTATCTACAGGGGAGGCTATAGGTGGGACACCAAGGGGAGGCTATATGTGGGTCACTATCTACATGGGGGCTATAAGTGGGACACCATATACAGGGGGTTTATATGTGGGACACCATATACAGGGGGGCTATATGTGGGGCACTATCTACAGGGAAGGCTATATGTTGGATACTATCTACAGGGGAGGCTATATGTGGGGCACAATCTACAGGGGAGGCTATATGTGGGACACTGTCTACAGTGGGGCTATATGTGGGACACTATATACAGGGGGTGCTATATGTGGGGCACAATCTACAGGGGAGGCGCTATATGTGGTTCACTATCTACAGGGGGGCTATATGTAGGTGTATCATCAACAGGGGGGCTATATGTGGAGCACTATCTACAGGGAGGCTATATGTGGGGCACTATCTACAGGGGGCTCTATGGGGGGCACTATCTACAGGGGGCCCTATAGGGGCACTATCTACGGGTAGCACTGTGTGTGTGTGTGTGTGTGTGTGTGTGTGTGTGTGTGTGTGGGTGTGGGTGTGGGACACAGTGTATGGTGCTATTATAATCAGGGACACTGTATGGTGCTATTATAATTAGAGGTGCAGCGTATGGAACTATTATATTTAGGGGTGTGTGTCACATTTACAGTCTGTGTCACCATGATAATTTTATCTTCGTTTATAGGTGCAGAAATGTTTGAATAGTGAGAAGCTTGAGACATCTGAGCGGCAAACTGCAGAAATGGGCCGTGGCCGGGAGAAGTCATCACAGAAGTCTGGACCGGATGGAGAAGAAAAGTGAAAAAGAACAACTAGAATCTGAGACGTCACAGGTGTGTCACTTAATGTAAATGTTTATTCTACCTCTAATCAGTACTGTAGTCACTGTATGATCTGCAGCCAGATGATGGGTGGTATGATTTTCTTTTGTGATACAGCAACTCCCAGCATATCCTTACTATTGTTCGGTCCATTCTGGGAGCTGTAGTTTTACGCCGTACAAACCTATATGGCAGGGGTTGCACTGAATTGAGCTGTATTTGTGTTGGTGCATTTATGTACTGAGCTTGGTTCTGGAGCTGTATGTATGTGCTGAGCTTGGTTCTGGGTATGTATATATGTACAGAGTGTTGTTCTGGTGCTGCATATATGTGCTAAGCTTTGTTCTGGAACTGTATATATGTACTGAGCTTGGTTCTGGAGCTGTGTATATTTACTGAGCTTGGGTCTGGTGCTGTATATATATGTACTGAGCTTGGTTCTGATATATGTACTGAGCTTTGTTCTGGTGTTGTATTTATGTACTGAGCTTGGTTCTGGTGTTGTATTTATGTACTGAGCTTGGTTCTGGTACTGTACATATGTACTGAGCTTTGTTCTGGTGATGTATATATGTACTGAGCTTTGTTCTGGTGATGTATATATGTATTGAGCTTGGTTCTGGTGCTGTATATATGTACTGAGCTTGGTTCTGCTGCTGTATATATGTACTGAGCTTGCTTCTGGAGCTGTATATATTTACTGAGCTTGGTTCTGGAGCTGTATATATGTACTGAGCTTCGTTCTGGTGTTGTATATATGTACTGAGCTTGGTTCTTGTCACGACGCGGTGTTTGGACCCACTGGGTCGTACCGCGTAGCGGGATAGCAGCTGGCCAAACAGGTATAGGCAATGTCTATAGTTCTGGAAAGGGTACCTGAGACAACGTAGACAGTAGAGTTCGTTTCAGGCTGAGATGAGGCTCCGGCAGTAAGCAGGCACCAGGCTGGGTGCAACACAGCAGATGCAGCAGAGAGCACATGACTCCAACACTTTAAGGCCGGATTCACACGAGCGTGTGCGTTTTGTGCACGCAAAAAACGCAGCGTTTTGTGAACGCAAAAGGCACTTAACAGCTCCGTGTGTCAGCCCCGTATGATGCGCGGCTGCATGATTTTCGCGCAGCCGCCATCATTATGACACTCCGTTTGGATGTTTGTAAACAGAAAAGCACGTGGTGCTTTTCTGTTTTCATTAGCTGTTGCGCGAATCACGCGCGTCCCACGGAAGTGCTTCCGTGTGGTGCGCGTGATTTTCACGCACCCATTGACTTCAATGGGTGCGTGATGCGCGAAATACGCTCAAAGTACGGACATGTCGTGAGTTTTTCGCAGCGGACTCACGCTGCGTAAAAATCACACATCTGTCTGCACGGCCCCATAGACTAATATAGGTCCGTGCGACGCGCGTGAAAATCACGTGCGTTGCATGGACGTATATCCAGTTCGTCTGAATAAGCCCTAAGACACAGGAGCACGGTAGCACGGCATATGGGGTACTGGAAGCAGAAATGGAACACTGGGAACCACTAGGGTAACACAACAACGCTCAGTCAATGATTGGAAGGGCTTAGCCCTTTTTACAATCCAGAGGCATTCTGCGTTTATTTACAGATATTCGGGCATGTCCCTGCGGGAGCCAGTACCTTGATGCCGAAGTGAATGCCGGCATCCCCCAGGAGGGAGATGCCGCCCAGTACTCACTCGTCCATGGCCGCGGCCATCAGGGGGTAAGTCAGGACGACGGTCCGCGGCCATAGATGTTACAGTTCTGGTGTTGCATATATGTACTGAGCTTGGTTTTGGTGCTGTATATATGTTTGAGCTTGGTTCTGGCGACGAATATATGTATGAGCTTGGTTCTGATGCTGTAATTATATAGAATATATTTATAATAACAAAATTACAGGGCAGATGGAATTGTTTTCAATTCATTGTATATATAATGGGAACCTGTCAGGTAGTTTTAACCCCTTATACTGCCACCATGCAGTAATACATGACCTGACAATATTTCCAAACATTCCCCTGTATGTTGTTTTCAGATGCAGAAAAATCTATAAAATCAAATTTTAAACTGGCGCACGCTATATACTAATTACTCATTAAAGGGTCATGGGGCGGTTCCGCTATCCTGAAAAGTCCTGCCTCCAAACCCAATTTTCCATGCTTGATTGACATCCCCCTGGTTGCTATGCTGTACATCACTACCATTCTCCTCCAACTTTGTCGGATGCGCCATTGCCTTGTACTACTTGGGCACACACCGTGCAGCGAGCTGTACGCTGCCTGGCTGCACCACGCATGCCAGTACAAGGCAATGGCGCATCCGCAAGAGTTGGAAGAGGCTTCTAGTGATGTAGAACAGCCAGGGGGATGTCAATCAAAATCTGGGGGGCACCATTTCAATTTTCGCCTCAGGCAGCAGAAAAGCTAGAATCGGCCCTGCGGACAGTGGTGAACACAAGCACCAACATTGCAATAACTGCTGCCTCCTGGTGTTTAAAACCACATCTTTCCGAGATTTATTGCTGTGTACTGCAATGATGGGAAAGAGCACTGCAGAAATGAAGTATAGTGCTTGTTGGCCGAGCCACAGCTAATCAGCTCTAGACTTGTTTTCTGTACTGATGCCTCGCTCATTAGTTCACATCTCTGGTGCCGCAGAGGAAAAGGAGAATCAGTACCTGCCCAGTCTGCATGTACAAATCAAACCTAACGGTGGTTAGCTGAGCATCAGCCAATCAGTGATGGGCTTTCTCTTTCTACTGCCCCCTGAGCACAAATATGCATTTGTGTGAGTTTTGTGTCTTCTTCTAATGTATTAGTGGCATTTGTGTGCGTGTTGTTTTCAGTGTGAATGGTATGTGTGGTATAGGTCTAGTGTGTAAGTGTTATGTGAGGTATGTGTTTAGCATTTGTGTGGTGTGTGTGCGGTATGTGTCCAGTGTAAGTAGTGTGTGTGGTATGTGTCTAGTGTGTGAGTAGTATGTGTCTAGTATGTGAGTGGTGTGTGCAGCATCTGTGCCAGGTGTGAGTAGTGCATGTTCAACATGTGAGCTCGGTGTGGGTAAAGAACGTGCGGTATATGTCTTAGGTGTGAGTGGCGAGAGTGGAGGATGTATCCTAGGTGTGCGTGGTGTGCGTGCGCATGTGAGTGGTGCATGTGCGGCATATGTCCTAGGTGTGAGTGGGGGATGTGTTCTAGGTGTAAGTGGTGTTTGTGCACTAGTGTCCTTAGGTGTGCGTGCGTATGTGTCCTAGATGTGAGTGGTGTGCATGCCATTTTATTACTACAGGCATTATTATTATTAGTAGTAGTAGTAGTAGTAGTATCATTAGTAGTATTTTTATTAGCAGTAGTAGTAGTAGTAGTAGTAGTATCATTATTATTACTATTATTATTATTATAAGTAGTAGTAGTAGTATCATTACTATTATTATTATTATCATTAGTAGTAGTAGTAGAAGTAGTAGTATGAGTAGTAGTATTATTAGTAGTATCATTATTATTATTATTAGTAGTAGTATTAGCAGTAGTAGTATGAGTAGTAGTATTATTAGTAGTATCATTATTATTATTAGTAGTAGTAGTATCATTAGTAGTAGTAGGAGTAGTTTCATTATTAGTAGTAGTAGGAGTAGTATCATTAGTAATAGTAGGAGTAGTTTCATTATTATTATTATTATTTAGTAGTAGTAGTAGTAGTAGTAGTATTAGAAGTAGTATCATTATTATTAGTAGTAGTAGTAGTAGTAGAAGTAGTAGTAGTCGGAGTAGTATAATTTTTATTAGTAGAAGGCCGGATTTACACGAGCGTGTGCGTCTTGCGCACGCAAAAAACACGGCGTTTTGCGTGCGCAAAAGGCACTTAGCAGCTCCTTGTGTCAGCCCCGTATGATGCACAGCTGCGTGATTTTCGCGCAGCCGCCATCATTATGACACTCTATTTGGATGTTTGTAAACAGAAAAGCACGTGGTACTTTTCTGTTTACATTCATAGTTTGACAGCTGTGGCGCGAATCACGCTCGTCCCACGGAAGTGCGTCCGTGTGGCATGCGTGATTTTCACGCACCCATTGACTTCAATGGGTGCATGATGCGGGAACAACGCAGAAATATGGGACATGTCGTGTGTTTTACGCAACGGACTCACGTTGCGCAAAAATCACGGATTGTATGCACGGCCCTATAGACTAATATAGGTCCGTATGACACGCGTGAAAATCACGCGCGTTGCACGGATGTATATCACGTTCGTGTAAATAAGCCCTAAGTAGTAGGAGTAGTATCATTATTCGTAGTAGTAGTATCATTACCATTATGATTATTATTATTGGTAGTAGTAGTAGTAGTATTATCATTATTATTATTAGTAGTAGTAGTAGTAGAAGTAGTATCATTATTATTATTATTAGTAGTAGTAGTAGTAGTAGTAGTAGTAGAAGTAGTATCATAAGTAGTAGTAGTAGTAGTACTAGTAGTAGTAGTAGTAGTAGTAGTAGAAGTAGTATCATAAGTAGTAGTAGTAGTAGTAGTAGTAGTAGTAATAGTATCATTATTATTAGTAGTAGTAGTAGTCGGAGTAGTATCATTATTATTATTATTATTAGTATTAGTAGTAGTAGTAGTGGTAGTAGTAGTAGTAGTAGTAGTAGTAGTAATAGTATCATTATTATTAGTAGTAGTAGTAGTAGTCGGAGTCGGAGTAGTATCATTATTATTAGTAGAAGTAGTAGTATCATTATTATTAGTAGGAGTAGTATCATTAGTAGTAGTGGTAGTAGTAGTATTGTTATTAGTAGTAGTAGTAGTAGTAGTAGTAGTAGTAGTACTAGCATCATTATTATTATTGTTATAATTATTATTATTATAAGTAGTAGTAGTAGTAGTAGTAGTCGGGGTAGTATCATTATTATTAGTAGAAATAGTAGTAGAAGTAGTATCATTATTAGTAGTAGTAGTAGTAATAGGAGTAGTATCATTATTATTATTATTATTATTATTATTAGTAGGAGTAGTAGTATCATTATTATTATTAGTAGTAGTAGTTGTAGTATCATTATTATTAGTAGTAGTAGTAGTAGGAGTAGTATCATTATTATTATTAGTAGTAGTAGTAGTAGTTGTAGTAAAAGTATAATTATTATTATTATTATTAGAAGTAGTAGTAGTAGTAGTAGTAGTAGTAGTAGTAGTACTATCATTATTATTAGTAGCAGTAGTAGTATTATTAGTAGTATCATTATTATTAGTAGTAGTAGTAGTAGTAGGAGTAGTATCATTATTATTAGTAGCAGTAGTAGTATTATTAGTAGGAGTAGGAGTGGGAGTAGTATCATTATTATTATTAGTAGTAGTATCATTATTATTAGTAGTAGTATTAGCATTATTATTATTATTATTATTATTATTATAAGTAGTAGTAGTAGTAGTAGTCGGGGTAGTATCATTATTATTAGTAGAAGTAGTAGTATCATTATTAGTAGTAGTAGTAGTAGTAGTAATAGGAGTAGTATCATTATTATTATTAGTAGTAGGAGTAGTAGTATCATTATTATTATTAGTAGTAGTAGTAGTATTAGCATCATTATTATTATTATTATTATTATTATTATTATAAATAGTAGTAGTAGTCGGGGTAGTATCATTATTAGGGCATGGCCCCACGTGGCGGTTTTTCTCCGCAACTGTCCGCATCAATGCCGCACAGAATCTGCGTTGGAGATTCTGTGGCGGATCTGCCCAAAATGTGCAGTAAATTGATGCGGACTAGCTGCTGCGTATTGCGATGAAAGTACTTCCCTTCTCTCTATCAGTGCAGGATAGAGAGAAGGGACAGCACTTTCCCTAGTGAAAGTAAACGAATTTCATACTTACCGGCCGTTGTCTTGGTGACGCGTCCCTCTTTCGGCATCCAGCCCGACCTCCCTGGATGACGCGGCAGTCCATGTGACCGCTGCAGCCTGTGATTGGCCTGTGATTGGCTGCAGCCGTCACTTGGACTGAAATGTCATCCTGGGAGGCCGGACTGGAGGAAGAAGCAGGGAGTTCTCGGTAAGTATGAACTTCTATTTTTTTGACAGGTTGCTGTATATTGGGATCGGTAGTCACTGTCCAGGGTGCTGAAACAGTTACTGCCGATCGCTTAACTCTTTCAGCACCCTGGACAGTGACTATTTACTGACGTCGCCTAGCAACTCTCCCGTAATTACGGGTGCACACACATAGTCACCCGTAATTACGGGAGCCCCATTGACTTCCTCAGTCTGGCTGTAGACCTAGAAATACATAGGTCCAGCCAGAATGAAGAAATGTCATGTTAAAAAAGCAATACGCATCCGCAGCACACATAACATGTGCATGACATCTGCGGACTTCATTGCGGAATTTAGAATCTCCATTGAAGTCAATGGAGAACTTCCGCAATGAGTCCGCAACCAGTCCGCCACTGATCCGCAACATCCATTGTATGCTGCGGACACCAAATTCCGCACCGCAGCCTATGCTCCGCAGCGGAATTTTCAGCCTCGTCTAAACGAAGCCTACTAAAAAGAAGTGGAAGGCAATGGAGAAACGGGTCCGCTGCGGATTAACGCTGCGGAGTGTCCGCAGCGGAATTCAAGAGCAATTCCGCCACGTGGGGCTTTGCCCTAATTAGTAGAAGTAGTAGTAGAAGTAGTATCATTATTATTATTAGTAGTAGTAGTAGTAGTAGTATCATTATTATTATTAGTAGTAGTAGTAGTAGTAGTATCATTATTATTATTAGTAGTAGTAGTAGTAGTAGTATCATTATTAGTAGTAGTAGTAGTAGTAGTAATAGGAGTAGTATCATTATTAGTAGTAGTAGGAGTAGTAGTATTAGCATCATCATTATTATTATTATTATTATTATTATTAATATTATTATTATAAGTAGTAG